>NC_039492.1:6808492-7168543 GCF_003590095.1 Trichoplusia ni
TCAAACGTAACATCAACTGATCACGTGGGTCAACATTTATATAATCTTCGCAGCAAATATCTTCTGATGGTCACATTGTTAGACACGGCGGTGGAGGCGATTCCAGCCAACGAATTATATCATCAGAACATACAGGCATACATTCTAACCAAGGTCATCTGACAGAGAGTCATGTTCAAAGACATGTCACCTCAGGAACTCAAGCGCATAACGTAAAAAGTCACGTTGAACAACATGTATCAAGATCCTCACAGCATTCCACAAACAGAAATCAACTGAGCGATAGTGTGACAAAAACGAGTATTGAGTTCCAAAGAGCCATGCACGGTGGCGGTGGCAATGATACTTCAAGCACTGTTATTGATAACTCCTCTCGTGGAGGTCACCACAAGCGCACATCCGATCTGGTTTCCGATTCGTCGTCCACGAACTCAATCTTACATCGTAAAGGTGTTCACTCCAACACAGAAGCGCATCATTCGATTAGTTCTACAGCAGCAGCGCAGAGAAAGAGCATCGGCAATCTATCTGAACGAGGAGAATATATTAGTAAACTCAACGCATAGCTCCAGATAGAAAGAGCATCAGTTCCATGCACCGCTCGACTAGAGACAATACTGCTGTCATATCTCAACTGATAGTTCTGATTCTCGTCGTAATCAAACCAAAAGAGATGGACAGTCGACCTTAATGACGACCGTCAATCAACGAGAGTAGTGAGAGATAATCTTAAAGTAGGAGGTGACTTCTACGGGCAATCAGAAGCTCGATCCTATGGAAACTTTTCACGATCGGAGCATGCACAGAAGTCCGACCGTTCTGAGCGAGTTGAGCGTGTAGAGCGCGTGGAGCGTGTCACACGCCACGGAAACGCTTCGCAGTTCGTGTTGGGTGACGGCAGTACTAGTTACAAGCGGGAATTCACATCTCACGTCCACGGAACCTGCCCGGCTACACTCATCGATTCCGGACGTACTCCTTTCAAACATACTCGCGATTCTCGTGAACACAAATTCTACGCGACTAAATAACACAGCAACAATAAATGTCGGTTGCAACTTGGCCGCCGCTAGGCTAAGCTATATTTCATTCCTTATTTTATCCAGCTTATAATATTTAATCAAGTTAATGTTATTTTATATACACGCAAGCTAACTGCTAGTCTTAATTATGATTAACATGCCTTATAGTCCGCATAATGTTATAATTTGTTAATTTAACAAGTTTTAAGAGTATTTTATTTTGTCAAACATTGCCATGCAATAAAATTTTATATAAATTATGAGCTGTTTTAATTCTAGTTACCACTAACCCTTACTGAAGTAGTACATACTTTATTTACGGAAGTTTGCAGCATCAAACGCCACATTTCAGAATAAATATATTAATTATAAATATGGTTTACTATGAAACCTTAGAAAACAACTTTATACGAAAGGTATAGCGTTGCACGTTGTACTGTATACGTAGGGGCCATAAAAACAGAATCAGTAATAAAGATAGCGAATAAAATCCAGCACAAACTTGACGACCTCCGTGGTCGAGTGGCATACGCAAGGTAACGCGGTACGCTTATGTACGTTTCAAGGTGTCGCTAGCTCCGAGGTCCCGGGTTCGATCCCCGGTTGGGTCAATGGAAAAATTCACATTTTACACTCACTCGCTTTAGCAACTTACTTTTGGGTTCAGAACAATGTATATGATGTTTGTCCGCAATTATTTATTAAACAAAGGAAGTGAAGGCTGTTCAGTAAATGCTTAATAACTTTAGTTCTGGTTTTTGTCAAAATTTCTGTCAAGGTCAACTCAATGAACAGAGAAGATGAATAAAACAAAAGAAGCTTAATGTTTTGATTTTTTAATAATAAACGTTTACATAATAATACCTACAAATTATAAACGGTTATTTAAAATTAGTTAACCAAAGTGTAATATTATAAATAATTTATACATGACTTGTTTTCATCCGTAAACGCGCAGCCGAAAACATAATTGAAAGTTGACAATAAAACATGAAACACGAGAATTTCGTTAAAACCTCAAGACAAAAGAACTAATTTTAAATTAACCTATATACAGCATTCTTATAAACAATATAAAATAGTGTAAATTAAAATTAGATACAAACTAATGTATTTAATGCAAACATAATTTAAAATACTTAAAAATTATGTAACATAGTTATTAGAAACTTGTTTAACCATCAGAGGAGTTTATGTCTTGAGCATTGTGCGACTGTTTCACCCTCCTTATTCTTTTATATCTGGCTAAATCTCCGTCGTAGCTCCGCGGTAGTGGTCCAAATGAATCGTTCTCTTGGTAGTGCGGAGCGTTGTAGAAGTTTTCTGACGCCACTTTTTCATCTTTCACTAAAGACGTTGATCGTTCCGATTTGACATCTGCTGGACCGCTAGAGTTGTCTTCCGCGGTACGTCTGTTGCGCACGCCGCTGCTGTACATAAGATTATCGTCAGCGCCTTCAACTCCAGATAGCACGTTGTCAGTGTCTGATCCAAGACTACTTTCTCCTTCTAAATTATCTTGCCCTTTGACATTCTCCATGTTTTTATTCTCGGGAGAATTTTCAGAATTGGCGATATCCTCTTCAACACCTTTATTACTGTTAGCAAAGTTAGAGGTGCGATCGTAAAAACCTTCGTCATCAAATTCATTACCTTCGTCGTTGTCTTCGTCCTCATTTTCTGCCTTGTATGGAAAGAACGCCACTTTTGTATCGGGCATAAGAGCAGCTCCTCGTTTTTTTATCACTCTGTCCGAGTTTTTTTCGCTTAACCCTAACTAAGGGTCCAGAATATGGCACTGCATCGTCGTATGTATTTGAATTAGGAAAAGATTCCTCTAGTGATTTAATAGAATCAGATAAATCCGGCTGCTTGTCCGAGTTGGCTTCTCGTTTATAAGCTTTAGCCTCGTCGTGAGTTTGAGTTTCATCATCTATTAATTTGGATAAGGTTTCGTCCTGAGAACAAAAATATCCCTGGTCGTTAAGATAATCCTGCGCATTTTGTAAACTTAATTCATTTTCTATCATCTTAGTGTCAAGTTGCGAATCGTCCAAGTCGTCTAAATTAGTCTCTCTTTTGGTTTCTGTTTTAGTTGCAACTTGTACATTAGCCACGATTTCACCTTGATTTTTTGGATCCAAATTTACAGCAAATGTATTCAAATTACTCTCGGTTTTCTTCTGTATGGAATCATCGTTGTTACTTGTTAGTTCTACTTTATTAACAGAGCTGGAACTGGTTTCGGCTGTTTTAGCAGTTTCATTGTTTTCCGCTTGTCCCTCCGATGCTTTACTGATCTCTGTGGTCTCAGTATTTTGCGATACTGATGCCTCAGTATTTACATCTACAACTGGACTGCCACCTTGAACTTTGCTGATATCAGATTGACTGTTTTCATTGTAATTATTCTCTTCAACTGCTCCAGCTTTTTTTGTGATTTCTCGTTTATTAATAAAACCATTATCGGTGGCATCAACGTCGTCTATAATTTTTTTCAGAAGCTCTCTCTTTTCATCAGTTAAAGAACTAAGAAGCTGGTCTAATTCATCTCCAGATAACTTCTTTATGTGCCTTTTTATGGCTGATTCTTCGTCTTCGGTGTCTGTTTTGTCGTTGTTCTCCTTACTTCCTTGGTTGCTTGAGACATTAGGCGTTTCGGTTTGGGCACTAGCATCTTTAGCCTCACGCCTATCTCTTTGGTTATAGTGCGCGTCATGGGACTTTTCTTCTGCCATGTCTCGATTATCTGCTTGCATGGCGTTATAATACTGCTTAAAGTATCGCGATTGTTCACTAGGATCTGGAGCGTCGTTGTTATTATACTCGCTTTTATCTACCTTGCTTATTTGGTCTCTATTTTTTTCGAACAACATGTCACCTTCTTCGTTGGATGTACCTTCAAAATCTGCAGTTCTTTTATTGAGTAGACTGTCTCCTTGGTTTTGCACAATGCGGTTTGATTTGTTAACATCACGATTTGTTAAGTGTTGATTTGCTTCTTGTTGATCGTCATTTGCTTCAATGTATCTATTTGATTGTCGTCGACGGGGGAGGGCTCGCGGCTGGTCGTTAAAGTTAGCGGGACAAGCGTTCTCCTCTCGTATTTCTCTATTCCTGTTGTTTTTTGAATCTGAAAGCTAAAAAAGTAATTAACTAGCTGGTTTTACTTGTCCAAACATAAGACTGTTTATTTGATCAATTTCCGATTTCAAGTTAGACAATCTTTTAATATTGACTTTGACGTACATTTTTAGTTTTGCTCCGAGCTAAGTGATCGTCATCAGCGTTTCGTTGCAAATACCTGCTTTCTGTTAAGTCTAACAAATGCCTACTTCGCGGTACTTCATCTTCTTGGACTCCTGGCTCCTAAATATAATTTAAAATTATTTAGCTTTATTTTTTTTTGTTCTGGTAATCAAACGAAAAAGAGCTTGTCAGGATGAGGGTCTTCGAAGGTTAAATATCCATGGACAGAAACAGATTCATTCCGAACTTCAGGGTTTAATATAATCAGAAAGCATGATTTTCTAATATCTTTACCTGTTCTATAAGACGCGAGTCTTCATCGTCGGCAAGAAAATCTTCGGGCGATTGTTCATTTTCTTCTTCTTCTTCATTTTCATCGACATCACTGTAATAAAATATTAACATACGCGTCTGAGAGAATGTCATATTACCTGATCATTAATTCATTTGATAAATTAAGTATTTTGTTAGGATTGGTATACAACGTAAGTTTATTGGGAAAGTACCTACCTACTATTTACGCATAGTAGGGCTGTGAGAATGTTTGGTAGCTTTCAAGTCTTTGTTGTAAGGATTCAGACGGAATTTGCGAGTTTATTACCTCATGCGGAGAGGTTAATTCCGTTTAGTGCACAGAAACGACCTAGATAGATGCTGCTTGTTAAATAGCTACTTTTATAGGAACCTGATGCAAACATCTACAGTAAATAATATTTAGAAAATTGTTAAGACGTTACGAATTAGTACCTATACGAGACATAGCTAGCGGTAAAGCTAGTCACTTGTAATTTTACATATACGGTTAAAACATTATTTTACCTGTCGTTATTATACTCTGCTTGTTGTGGTCTGCTCAGGATCTGCGCAAGTAGGCTTCCAAATAATATTAGTACGAACCAAGAATGCATGTTCACTATCATAACAAAAAAAATTCACCAGAATACCTTAGTTTAAATTAATTTGATGTATCAGTCCTCTGATATTCTTACATGTTTTTGTATGTCTTATCTTTGATATATATTTATATATATGTAAGTAAAGTAATTCGGTGTACAATTTCTGTAGCTTTATTATTGTAACATGAAAAAATTTAAAAAAAATCCATTTCAAGCTGTACTACTATTCATTCAAAAATACCACGCCTGGTCTAATGTTTACTAAGCAGTATAACATAACAAATTGTAAGCAAATAAAAATAATCTGATAAGCTTTTCAAAATGTCGTCCAACAATGTCTTAATCCAAATTATGTAAAAAGTTGTAACTGTTTAAAGATGTTTTAAACTAAATTTAAGTTTTAGGTAAAATTCTTTTACGTAATCTTTTTAAGTAGTTAATTACATCTCTGAACAGCAACTGTTAAGAAAATGGAACAAAATTACATTTGAGAATCATTTCTTGTATTTATAGAACTTTGTGGTAATAGTCGAGCATACTTCACCGACCTGAACAGACAGAGAGGTATCCACCACTATACTTACCTAATTTTTTTTATTATTTGAAAACTCAACACATCCTAAAATTGTCAATTAAAACAAGTAAGAAAACAAATAAGATTTTCATAGAGCGTAATTTTGAAAAAAGACCATGAGCTGATGGGCCATAAATCTTTTGCAGAAGTATCCCTGTGTGATGTTAGCGCTGTGTGCATCCTTTGTCAGTGGTTTTAACAACGGTAAGTGTAGAACAGGTCGCCGAGACTGCCATGACATGGATGAACATTCGTTGGTTGTAAACCAGCTGTCTACAGTAGCCTAGGCAAAGTAAAAACCTGCAACATTTGTGTTGTTTTAACAGTGTCATTTATACCAAAATGCCATTGTTGAAATGCTACAAATGTTCTCCATGTTGTTGTTATAAATTAACTAATGCAATTTTTATTTATTCACTCGGCGTGTGTTGCTGTGGCGCTGCTTCTACCTTGTGCTTTGTGTGACAGGATAACACTTCCTCTTCAAAGCATCGTTCGGACAAGTATTCTGATAAGCACAAAGAAAAGGATAGAGATGGAAGCAGAAGGTGAGATTCTATGTTTGCCTATTTATAATTTAATCCCTTGCAATGTAACTGCCAAAGTATTTAATGATAAACAAAAAAGTGATTCAGAAGTAAATGTTGGCGTATATTAATTAAGATTAAAACTGATCTTGTTTTAGACGTAGCCGCTCAAGAGATAGAAGAAGATCGAAAGATAGAGATAGTAGACGATCGCGAGATAGAGATGACAGAAAAGATAAAGATAGAGAGAGAGACAAAGACCGTAAAGAACGTGATCGCGATCGCGACCGTGGCGATCGCGATCGGGACCGAGAGCGCGGTGATCGTGATCGGGAACGTGAACGAGGTGCCGATCGCGACCGCGAGCGTGATAAGGATGTAAGGGAGAAGGATCGTTCCCACAGAGACAAAGATCGCGAAAAGGACAAAGAACGCGAACGTGACAAAGATAAGCGCAGAAGTAGAGATAAAGAACGTAGTCGCGAACGCGACCGCAGTAGTCGTGACCGCACATCTAACAGCAAAAAAGAAAAGAGTATTGAAAGGGACCCAGCAAAAGAATACCGCTCAAAATCTAGAGGCCTTGAACCTAAATTAGATGATCTACCTCCAGAAGAAAGAGATCTGCGCACTGTTTTCTGTATGCAGCTATCTCAACGAATTCGAGCTAAAGATCTCGAAGAATTTTTCTCATCGGTTGGTAAAGTTAGGGATGTAAGACTAATTACTTGTAATAAAACTAGAAGATTTAAAGGCATAGCATATATTGAGTTTAAAGATGCCGAATCTGTACCATTGGTAAGTTCAAACAATAATACTTCAATTGAAACAGTCAACTCAATATTTATTGCACAGATTCCTTCCTTTTTTTATCATCAATTATTTTATACAAATCTCGAAATTTAATACTCAAAGAAGAATTGCCAAGTGGGTTATTAATAAAGTACAAAAGCAATTATTACTCACTATTCACTAAAAATAAAAAACAATCTAAAAATTTTTAATGATTATTTTGTGATAAAAGTAAATTTTCCTATTTTCAGGCTTTAGGTTTAACTGGACAAAAACTACTTGGCGTTCCTATTATTGTACAACATACACAAGCTGAAAAAAATCGGGTAGGCAATACCTTGCCTAACTTAGCACCAAAAACCAGTAACGGACCGACAAGACTATATGTTGGTTCATTGCATTTTAACATTACAGAAGACATGCTACGCGGCATATTTGAACCTTTCGGGAAAATTGATCATATTCAACTTATGACTGACCCTGAAACAGGAAAAAGCAAAGGTTATGGGTTTTTAACGGTAAATTCTTTTACCTAATCAACCGGCCTTGCTTCCGGGCAACAACAATTACGTTTTGTACTATTGACCTTTTCAATGACTACAGTAATATATGTCGAAGGAATTACCCAGTTTTTTTTTTCAAGGATTAGCGTTTAGCCATCTATATCTTCCTCTTCGTCTATTCCATATTTTGGTAACACCGCGGAAAACCATTAAATATTTTTTTTACCTGTCTCTTTCCCACACGGACGACGACGTCGTGGACTAAGTTATTGGTAATATTCGATAAAAATATAATAATAATATTTATATTACCCACCTCGGTGCTAGTCGTTATCTCTCCATCGGAATAACGCATGACCAGAGGGCACATTAGTATGCTTTTTCAAACCTTGAGATATAAACAAAAAATGTATCTGATGGTATATGTAGGAGCTTACATCTGCAGGGCAGCTTGTGGCGAGCTGTTTGTGAGTAGCGACACAACGGAACCTGAATGCCCCAGGGGGTCACTCTTTATGGGGACTCCCAGCTCGTTCTTGCCTTAACTGGCTGGGGTGCTCAGGGGTGGAAGTGTCTAATCTATATTCATCTATATCTATACTAATATATAAAGCTAGAGTTTGTTTGTTTGAACGCACTAATCTCAGGAACTATTGGTTCAAATTGAAAATTTATTTTTGTGTTAATAGACCATTCATCGAGGCAGGTTTCAGGCTATATACCATCACGCTACGACTAATAGGAGCGAAGATACAATGGAAAATGTGGCAAAAACAGGGAAAATTATTCATCTTCGAGGGCTTCCGTTCATAAATTCCTAATTTATATCTTCTTACCACGCGGACGAAGTCGTGGGCAACAGCTAGTGGCGTAATGAAGAGGAAACCCGCTCCGGGTCTGTGACCCGCGATGGTGAAATCAGTGTCGCACCTCTCTACAGCCTTAGCCTATCTCACTGATGTTGCCTCTAACTGCCTGTCGTGGAGGTATAATGGGGGCCCATTTTTGAGACGGCGAGTTACCACCTGCCTATTTAATTCCATTTTTATGTGTTGAAAGGCAGCTGTTATAGTTTTCATAGCTTGTGAAGGAATCCATTCCATTTAACATCATTAACACCAATAGCCCTTATTAGTTATACACAATACAATTTGCAATAGTTTTATAGCTGCCTTGGGCCGCCCATGTTTGTTCTTTAATACAGCAGGGGTGGATTGCCCCTGGTTGATACCCCATCATTTTAGATTAAAGTTCTCAACAAGGCCTTTACATGTTGCCATGTTGGACCTGTGTCCCCGTGCACGTCTTTAAAAACGACCGAGTCTCTGCACATGAAGTGATCCCGTGACAGAAAAAAAGATATATAGGTAAGATATATTAAAATAAAATATATTTTTTTTCAACACAAATCAGTAACTTCTTTACAGTATGTCCCTTAATATAGTGAAGATTATTTTTGTCTTAAGAATGTCAATACTGAAAAATTCCAAACATATATCTGTAACACGAGTCAAAAAAATTAATTAATATGTCACGTTAACTCAACAACTAAGTAAAAAGGTGATGATTCACGCGAAAATCTTCATATCGAAATTTTATCTCTTAGTATAAATCAATGAACTAAATCATTATAGTAAACAATAGCTATAGAGTGCAGTTTAAAAGACATCAGGAAAAAGAAAAAAAGCGACAAATATAAACAATGTTTTATGTAACATTTTAAATTATATTAAATATTGTAAGTGTACTATAATAACAAAATATGAAGAAAGCTCTCTAACAATAAGTAAAAGTATTAAAACTATTGTTGTTTTTTTATACAATAAATTGCTACTTATATCGTAAATCTGAGACCAAGGCTACATGGTCTGAGGGAAATACAACACTCGGCAAAGCTGTATGTAATTTTAATTCTTCGACACTTGGAAGTGGGACAACCTGTAATTAAGATAATAAGAATTTATGAAAGGATATTGAAATGCCTATTATACCTATTGTATTATGAGGTTGTTTTATTTTTACCCAACATGAACAAATAATTGAATACTCTGTTCAATAATTACCTGCTCAACTTCTAAGTTAGACTTGTCATAGTATATGTAATCTAAGCAATCTGCAAATTCGGCAGTGAAGTTTGTGTAAGGAGGTGTTCCACATGCACTGCCCAGTGAAATGTTTTGTTGCAAACTCAGATCAAACACAGCTTCGTTTATATCTGTAGGAAAAAATTAAACGACGACGTATTTTCAGCTTTCCAACTTATTGAATGCACAGATCATGTAGGTATGTGGTTTTTAACATGATGGGTCAAAAAACATAGGTCATGAAAAATCAAGTTGTTTAAAAATTAAGACTAAAATTTGCGCGGGCTGGATCAAAGTGTCACAGAACGGAGTTTTGGAAGCATTTGGGGGAGGCCTTTTCCCAGAACTGGGACACAGTAGGCTAGATATAAAATATATATAATATGTCAAATTATAAATATATTTACTTACTGGATTTCCAGTCAGGCAAATCGCTTGGTGATTTACCAGTTGTATATAGTTGATAGATGCCACAAGAAGGAACACTGTTAAAGTCACCACATAATATGACGCTTATCCTTTTCTTTGGATACTGAAATTAAAAATTTGCTTAATGCATATTATTAGGTAATAGATTTTTACATTTCGGTATGATTTCTTTTTAATATCTTTGGCAGTACTATGTGATCACACAATACAACGAGCATGAAGACAACTTTCTTTTTTAATTACCAACTTTATGATATTAGATAGTAATGATTACTATTTTTTTTTGTCCTACAAACATAAATTGTTCAGTTTCCAGGGAATCTCTATGTTGATTTTTCAATTTTCATTTATAGACAAAAATATGTGAATGTTTTTTAATTGTCTAGACAGACGAGAAAAGCTTCTGTCACCGGCTTGTGCCACACGGCAGACAGAAGCTTTTTATTTTTTTGCCCATTCTTCATCCCTATTATCTCATGTTACATATCAACCAATAACTAGCGCTGTAATATCCCTTACCTTTGAAGCAAGTTTTTTTCGAATATCCATCAACCAATAGATCACTATACCTCCTTGAATAAGCCTTATGTGGTCTGCATCAGGATGAAAATACAAATGTGTGTTTCCTACTATTAAAACCTCATTTACGTTGTCAATGGACTCTAGATATGTAGCACTAGCTACAGTTGATCTATCTAACAGTCTCGTAATAAGGGGTGTATTGTTCTTAATTTTTTCCCAAATAGGTTGGAGGCATGATTCAGTTTGTACAGCTTCGGAAAGGACAATTTTTTCTTCCCAGCGCATCTAAAATGAAATTAGTGTAAAAGATATTAGAAAGGTTAGCAGGGTACACATAGGATGTGATAAAAAGGGTTGTGCATACTTAAATCTGTCTTTCCTGTAGAAACAAGCTAGACCTTCAGCAACTTCTTTTCCTTTCTTGTAAAATGAACTGCTGAGACCTTCAGATGCCAAAATTGGCTGCAAAAAGTGGTTGAATAACCTACAATCCACTTCTTGGAGACATATAATGTCGCTGTTATATCCTGAAATATATATTGAAAAAAGTTTAAGTTAAATAATTTATCTAAGGAAATAAGATGTAAATACTAAGGTGTTAAATGAAATTGCATTTTCATAAACAATCAGAGAGTACAGTACTTTCAAATTATTTAAAAATCTGTTGTATTAGGAAATAGGAATTATCTATGATATTAGTCATAGAAAAAAGTATATCTTACCTAGTAATTCTTTTAATATAAGTTGTTTTCTGTAATCAATGTGTAAAGCATAAGGAGGGCAGTAGGGGTGTAGCACTGTTCTGGTGTAATCAGAATCACAGTACAAATTGGCCAATATGTTGTATGTAACACATCTAAAGCTGTAAACAAACAACAACAGTAAAAATTGATTAATTTACTTCCAAAACAGGGCTAAAGAAATCATTATTTCAAATTATTATTTGCTAGATTTATACAGAGTATTAAGTTTCTGTCATACCTTTTATTTTTTAATTTATCTCTTGTGAATTGATGTCTTGTTTCAAATGGACAGTTTCCAGGACCAGCTTCAATCACATTCTTAGATATTGCCTCAACTGCAGGACCAAATGTTGTACCATTTCCTAAAACAAGGATTAAAGTTTTCAACATACATTGTACTATCTGACGATGGTTTTGTCAAATGATGTTTGTGTTGTGAAATCATGCACAACAGAAAACTTTGGAAGAAAAAGAGGTTGGCCCCTTCCCAGCAAGTAATGTTTTTTTTTTAAATAGAGCCTATTTAAAAAAAAACATTATCGTCTGAGATGATTGTCTTCTCTTTTTTCATGCGGAAATTATAAGACAAATTACAGTGATTCATTGATTTTGTTCTATTCTACTGTTTGATTTTAGGTTTACTCAGACATATAGCATTTTTATTTGTATAGGCCAAATTGATATTTCATCAATGACAGATTTACTCATCTACGGTGCAGACAAGTTAACTATTATACTTGCCTGGTAGACATTCTAATTTCAATTTCAAGCCAATATCTTGTGCAGGTGGTGTATATATAAAGGTGTTGCCAGCCAAACCCCATTTGATGTGTCTATCGTTAAATTCATTTCCAAATCATTTAGTACTGAACCTTTGTACCAGGTAAATTTACATTTTTCATGTACAGCATATTGTAGTTCTAAATTTTCAGGATATACTGGAAAGCCAGCTAAATGCTTTGAGGTAAGTTCATACTTACAACCCATGGTGAATTGAATATAACCTCATAGAGGTTATCACACATTTTTAATGTGACTGGCCCAGTTATCGAAAATAACTCATTACAAGTGCTGTTTTCATTAATAATACCATTATTAGAATCATAGAATTCAATATTAATATCTTCATTCTCCTCACTTGCCGACTTTTTCTTTTTATTTCCTTTGCTCATAGCTTTTTGGATGTTAGTTTTTATGCGGGTTAGTAAAACTTGCAAACTTTCTGTAGGCTTTCTACTAAAGTTAAATTGCCTAACGGAACCTTTAATGTCTAATAAGAAGGAAATATCGACCTTATCTTCCTGTTTGATGTATCTAAAATAGCACTTGTTCATGTTGTTGAATTTTGATTTTGATATAACGGAAGAATAAAAACGGGTGGTTAAGTGATAAAATCGGAATAACATAACCACTACATATACTTTTAACTACTTATCACAGATTTAGAGCATATTCAGTAAAATATTAAAACTCTCCCAAACCGTAGAGAGATTAATGAAAATATAACCTTTTAGTATTTATTGACAAGTAATGACAGGTCGTCAGTCGTGTCACGTGTGACCAACGAAGATAATACATATTAAAATTAATACAGATAATGAAAACCTACGTACAGGCTGATGATTGAAAAAACAAACAAATTGAGATAAAATCTCGAAATTACCTATGCCTGGATTTATTTCGTTCCGCATAAATCAAATCACAAAAGTTTTATTTAAAAGATAATGTTTGTTTTCTAATTTATAAAAAAGTCCACAAATGTTTTTATAAAAAATTGAACAAAGCCGTCACTTGGCTACCAATAAAATAAGTCATAAGCAGTTATATTTTGCGACTTTATGTATAAAATAAAATTCCAGTCAAATGTATGTTAAACAATAAATATTTAAGGTTTTTTTATTATCGACTTTCATTTGTTCCTTGTTGCGATGAAATGAAAAAATACTGGTAACATTGTTTGACAACGTGTCAAGGCGATTGTTCGCGTTGCACGATAGTTGCCAACACGGTTCACATCTCGTTCGACTTGCTCCACTTTATAATTTGTGCTGTTGAATTATAAAGCAAATTCATAATCACTGCTTTTAGTTGGTGGTTGTTAATCAAAGAAAACATAATTCAAATATGGTAAGTGTAATAATTATTAACTCATAGTGTTGTGTTTAGTTTTTTAATTATTTGCATTGACTAAATTTACTTTTCCAATTTCAGCCTCCTTCTCCAAGCTCCACGAATGTAGGATCTGGTGGTCGTTCACCAAGCAAGGCGACTACCGCACCAAGATCATCCAGCGGCAGCACAGTTCGTCAGCGAAAGTCCACAACAACCACTACTGCTGCGAGGAATCGCAGCACTGGCGCTGGATCAGGTGGAATGTGGCGTTTCTATACTGATGATTCTCCAGGCGTCAAAGTGTAAGTTATATTTATACTACACTCCCTCTCACACAGTTTTAGTTACATAGATGATAATATCTATAGTGGATTCTCTTTTTTCATATGAAGGTGCACCTAACATATGCCATGCAAGAAAAGACTGTTGTGTTGACATAATATAAACATGATGTTTAGTAATTATTTTAAATAATCTCTTAGATAATGTTTTATCAAATTCACTATTTCTTACTTTGTGTTAAGTATTCTCTTCTAAATGTTATAAAATCAATACTATATTTATTGATAAGTATTGTTTTTGTTTCAGAGGACCTGTTCCAGTTTTAGTCATGTCTCTACTCTTCATTGCATCAGTGTTCATGCTTCACATCTGGGGAAAATACACAAGAGCGTAAACAGAACCATATTTAATATTGTCTGTTATGAGTATGAGTGAAAGTACTATGTGAATGATATGGAGTTGGTGTTAAGATATGTTTTTTTATTAAATTATGTAATTTAATCTTATTCTGCAGTAAAATAAGTTCTATACATTATAAACTGACTTTTTATTGAAATACTAGAAGCTATGGAAACTTTGAAAAAAACAAATATCTAGTAAAATTTTCCCATTTTAACTTTCTAACAGCAACTTTAAAAAGTCAAGCTATTAAAAGTTACACATTCATTATGATATTACACTGCTACAATAAACATATTAAGTTCTTATACACAGTTGGATGTGAAGGGCTTATGTGGGCTATTAAAGGATGATGATGCACAGTTCATTCAGACAGAGTGAATATGTCATAATGAGGAATTTTACCTAATAGCTGACCTAGATGTTAGACCTGAGTACCAGATACCTTTACACTGAATTAAACTAAAACCGGTAATAGCATCAGTGTAATGTTGACCTATGATTACACCCATTGATGTAATTAATTGAGTATTTGAAAAAAAGAATCAATTAAGTTTGGCAGGTAGATCAAAAAAAGTGTACCTACCTATCAGATTCATATTTATTTAAATTATTAGTATCAAAAATAAAATATGGTAAAGTTCAAATCTGACGTTAGTTTACTCTATTTAGCGACAAGTGACGTTATATGTTTCAAACATACCCAATGAACTAAACTAGATATATTTAGTCAAATACCTTATTTAAATGAGGTAACTAACAAACCCCGCAAATATATTTTACTAGGAACATTATAACACATATCTACAGCAAATAGTTCCTTTTTTAAATTGTATTTTTGCAGCAAAATGTTGTATAAACTTAGAATTTTGATGTCTTTAAGAAACAATCTTTTACTCTAGAAAGTACCTGGTTCTACTCTTAACAATAACATAGCCCTGACATCAAAGTATTGTATATTTTAATACCTGCGTGCTAGTGACTGTGCAGAAAAAAGTATTTTCAAGATATTTTTTCTATAAAACAAGGAACGAAAACTTTCATCAAGGTATGCAAATAAATTTACCACATATTAATATTATTCTGATTTAATACTTGAAATAAAACAAATTATAAATACATTGATTTTAATTTGATTGATATCCTATTTCTTAAAAATAATTACAAAAAATAGAAAATAATCTTATACTTAAGACACATTAATTATAAAATGAGAAAAATATATGTACAATGTCAGCCTTATTTTGAATTTCAATAATATTGATTGGAGTCATGAATACTCTATATGAGTTTGGAGCTGCTGTTTAGCTGCTAGCAGCCCTAATGGTTAAATCTCATTAACGGCGGGAAATGACACGATTAAAAGCTGCAAATGAGACAACATTTAAAGCAATTCACACATATGCTTCAACCCTGCGCCCTTTAATTTTGTCGAAAAATTGACGCCAAGACACTAAAGTTTTACCAGACCAAATCCAAAAGCTGGAAGTTATACCAACTATCATGGTCATTAAATATTTTATCATAAACATTTCAAATTTCGGTCGATCTGTTTCTCGGCGTGTGAAAGGACATGGGATTGAGTAAAGAGGTGTAGAACACATATCGCGATGCCAAGTCACCATCCAATCATCAAAACTAGCTTGTTCATAGAAGAGACAGGCTATCACTATTAAAGCAGGCACTGTGTATAAAACTCCAAACACACCAATTCTTATCATCAGTTTCTCTAATTTATCTGTTTTAGTTCCATCATGTTTCATAACAGTCCTTATACGGAACAATGAAACAAAGCCTGCCAGTAGGAATATGGTTCCAAGAACTAGGTAGACACATAGTGGTGCTAAGACGAATCCTCGAAGTGCTTCTGCATCCCACAGTCCAACATAACAGACACCAGAGAGAACATCACCTGAAATGAAACAAAAACATATTATAGTTTACATAATTTCAAATAGAGAATATTTTCAGTTTGAAGTTGAAAGTTTTAATAAACTTTTAATGGAAGAAATTGGTGATTTATTGGGACTTTATGAGTTTGTCTTACTAGTAGCCTGGGACTTACTTTAATTTCATAACTTATTAATAGTTCTAGTTAATTAATTGTAAGACTATGTAGTTTTTACAAGAAAGAGTTGATGCTGCTCAGAAATACAAATGTGTTTATAAAATACAATGTAAATACAATAAATACAAAAAGTTTAATAAAATAGGTAAAAAAAGTCTTAAAGTTGCTTATGTAAGGATTTTTACAAATTTAATTTTGTACTTCTGTATGCAACATGGTATAAGAACACAGTTTTTACATTTTTATCAGTAGGATTGGCTATAGTTAAAACTTACCATCCACTTTTCCCATGGCCAGTATTGATATTGTTTTGATAGCAGGCACAGCCCAGGCAGCTAAGTGAAAATATTGGGAATTTGCTTCAATGGCTTCATGTCCCCATTTAAGACCAGCCGCCAAAAACCATGTTAGGGTTAATATGACCCACCAAATGCTTGAGGCCATGCTGAAGAAATACACAACCATAAAAAGTATTGTGCATGGTTCATGCTTTGTTCCTTGTGTTATAACTGATATGTTAGGTAATCTTGCCCCACTGATTGTTGAGGGGAATGGTCCCTGGCAGCTAACACTGTCTCCAGCGCTCCAACCCATAACATATGCCGCAGCCACCATGAGGTAACACACTGATAGAAAAATAATTGGTCTCTCTGGATACCTAAACCTGTCTGTATCTATGAGAAATGTTAATACTGTGAACAGGCAACTGACGGTACACAATGTCGCCCAGATACCAATCCATAATCTTGCAAAATTCTTTTCATCTAAACTGAAAAACATACCACTACAAGGAGCACCACAGTCATGTTCAACCTTATCTCCAACTTTAAGTGAGTACTCCAAGTCTAAGTTCTTAGGAACCTTAAATTGAACAGGACAAACAAATCCGTAATCTTTTGCTCCATGAAGCTTTGTTGGGTCTCTTTCATTAGTATTCTTGAAATCCACCTTGGGAAGTTTAGTTTCAGTATGTTTTCGAGATTCATGAGTAATATTATTATCACCGACGCATATCACATTTTCATCAGTTGCCACGGGGAACTTCGAGCACTCCAAGTGTTCAGGCCAATGAAATCCAAAGTTAATCATGAGCTCGTCACAATTTTGTCTAGCCGACTCACATAAATGACGGCATGGAGGAATAGCTGTATCTAGTATTGTGCAAACTGGTGCGTATACTGAACACAAAAAGAATTTTAAATCCGGTGAACAGTTCACTTTAATCAGGGGAGTAAACTGGTGAACTTCTGGACCAGCGTCTTCTTGTTTTGCGTGATTCAGTAAATTAGGAAAGATTGTTTGATTATATCTTATTTGTTGACAAAACTGAATGGTAATCGGCTCACAGCGACCATGATGAGGTAATGTATCTCCTTGATAAACAGTAACACGTGAAGTTTCAATTGTTACAACAAAATATAACAATAAAATAGCAAACGCAACCTCTGCTCTATCCATTATTATGGCTACCTCTTGTAAAACAATTAAACAAACAAAATAATAACTTAAAACTGTAAATATATCCCATCACAAATTATAAACGATTACAACTTTGTTTCTTCATTTTCGCAAAAAGCGCGATTACTTAATAAAAACCACGAAATAAAATTGTTTTCACAACAACTTGCATTGTCCAGAACATGTCGAGGCGAACGACCAAAGATAAATATTTTTGGTAACCAGTTAGGGTTACCACTGCTACCGAACAGTAACTGGTATATATTTTTTTAAAGTTAAACGGAAAGAGAGTTATAAATACTGGAGTTATGGAGTTATATTTTAACTGAATATTTCTTACTTTTATGTATTTTTTAAAGCAATTGAGACCTTTTGAGTGCTACCATAATTCAATTATAGTAACACTAAATTACCTCAGCTCACAGCTGTATTACATGCAGCTTGTCAACTGTCACGGTTTCGAATCGATATTCGATAGTGTTTTGTGTTTTTATTGCTATAAATAATATTATAATGGATTTAGGCAGTGATAGTTTAGACATTATGAAATTAATGATCGTAAAGGGTAATATTGAAAATATAACTCCTCATAAAATAGCAGTGGTTGCGTTTATACGAGAATATGGTCTACTTAAAATAGAAGGTATGGTGTGTTTACATAATTTAACAAATATAAGTTATAAACGACATCTTTATAGGCTAGATCAACTACATTCAGTAGTTTTACAAGGGTACTTTGAAACCATTTCTCTCACATCCTTGATTCAAACATTTGGGACAAAAATATTCTCCATCAACCGCCATCGCATCTGCGTCAGTTTGTGGTCTAAATAAGATTTTAAAGTCAATGAGACAACAGAAAGTAAAGCATTAAAAAAATCAATGTAAGTATTTCTATTATCAAAATAAGTGTCTTGTATTTCATTTACAGCAAACAGGATGATAGATTGCACTGTTGCTCCTAAATATAGGAAAGATTTCTGTATGCTGGCATTAAAACTTATTCAGGTAAATACAATATCTACCAATTTTAATAATGTTAATTATTAATAATAGTGTTATTTATTAGTTAAAATATCTTTATTTCTCGTAAAAAATTACAACAATTTAAACATTCAATACTTACATGAGAATGTTAAAACATTTGCAGACAAACAATTATTTATATACATAGTATTTAGTTTATATTTATAATATCCATAAAAAAGTATTTTCCTTAGTGTCCAGATATGGAGTTTAAAGAACTGGAAGCACTTCTCACTGATGGCCGCTACAATCTGTTGAGTGTCCATCTCCAAAACTTTTGTGTACGCCTGCAAAACATATATGTTAATGGAGTCAGTGCTCTGACAGATTGTGTGACTTCTACAATAGACAAGCTAATGATTGAGTCTAATCCTTGTATAATGGCTAGGTACAGTGTATTAGGTAATTAATTTTTTATCACTATAATTATATTTCAATTAAAACAAAAAAAAAATACTAGTAATACTTGGAAATAAGTTCTAAAACAGTATTTTAATTTATCATTTCAGGTCTATACTTAAGAAGAATTTTGCTACATTTGGATAAGTTAACTTTTGTACAAGTTGTGTCTTTGTATAAGTCATTCTGTTTGTATTACCAAAGAGGAAGACCAGGCCTTATGATGAGATCTTTGAGTAAAGAGGTAAGATATTTACATAAAAAAAAATACAATAGGGCAATGCTAATTTTTATATTTATTGTTTCTTATATCCACAGAAATTGAATAATATGGAACAACAAGGAAATTCTACATCACCAGTTATACCAGAGGAATCAAAACCACTTGAGCTCTCAATGAAAATGAACATTATTGATAGGGATAAGTAAGTACATAGCTAAACATTGTAACTTCAATAGTAAGAAATTTTAAAACAAAACCTCTATGATTAATATTTTAATGAAAGTATAGCATATTCTAAACATAATTAAAATAATAAAATAAAAGATGAACCAATAAGTAGGATAAATTTCTAGATTAAATTCATAATTATTCAAACATACTTCTTGATTGGAGCTTGTGTCTTGTTTTTAGCAGTTTTGAAGAATGCCAATGGTCAAGAAAACAAGCTGAATTATTTACAGCTCAACAAGCCAATCTGTTACAAATCAATGAAAAGAAAGCCATGCCACCAAGACAGCTACAGAAAACAATTATACAAATTATGAATGATATACCTGAATATCCTGATATTGTAAGCAAAATTCTAAAAACTATTAATTGTATCCTTTATTCTTATGGTGCATTTAATTGAAATATATACTTATATTTTTCAGCATTTTCTCAGCTTCCTAAACTGTATTCGAACAAAAGAATTCAGTGGTGCTCAGGACTCTCTTTATAATTACTTTGATCGCACAATATTCAATTCTTCTGGAAATAATACTGGTACCGACAGGAACAAAAATTTCCGCTACGCTGCATTGAACAGGGCTGCTATGCATACGCATTTCGGTCACAGGTCAGTACAACATAATGCAAAGTTTGTGAGCAAGAATTAATATTAAGTGAAAATTAGGAAAACATTTCATTAGTCTTTACATCTTACAAGTTAGTAATATTATGAAAATGGTCTAGATCTGTGGCAATGGAAGCGGTTCGAGAAGCCTTAGCGCGTGCGCAAGAGGCGGCAGATTACGCGTGCCTTGTAGGTGCTGCGACGTGGGGTGCGCTGGCGGGCGGGCGAGCTCGGCGCGCGGCGCTACTGACGCGAGCCCCGCGCAGCAGCCCGCCGCCCGCCGCGCCCACAGTGCCGCCCGCCGCCACGCCCTCGCATCCGCGACACACGGCCGCTGCCGCGCAACTGCTGGCGCAGCATGCTGCCGCTAATGGCGCTAAGCCAGCCTACATCTTTCAGGTAAAAACGAGAGGTCATCGAATTCATGCAGTGTTAATTTCTAGACTGAGAAGCCACTTTGTAACGATACGTGAAAGAAGTGTTAAATACAAGTCAAAATAAAACATAATCAAATTCATTGGTCAGAACATTTAGACATTATTTTTACAGATAAATATTCAATAGTCGCTTTTCTTTTTGCTTCACAGGTCATTATGCGGGGTGATTCTATAAACTATCTACATTCGATGACTGATTTGACAATGGCTGGGCTGGCGAATACGGCTGCGTTATGGGCCTTGTATGGAAAGACTGAAATGGCATCAATAGCTTGTCAATTACTGCTCGACCTCAATACCAGTATGTCTGTGTATAATAAATAGACTAATTTCTAATTATTAACAACTTAATCCACAAAGACAAATTCACTACAGATTAAAAAAAAATCTGTGTTTTTTTTCCGAGGTAATTATTTCTTTAAAGAACACTATTGTTAAGCTAAGATTTAAGGAGTTTGTGTGTTGTTCAGAGTGCACGGTGGGCAGCGGCAGCGTGTGGCACGCGACGGAGGCGAGCGCGACGGGCGGCGCGGGCGCGGCGGCGTGCGCGGCGTGGCGCGGCGCCCCCGCGCTGGCGCACGCGCTCGCCTCGCACCTGCGCTGCCCGCGCGCGCACCAGGTCGCCACCCGCTACCACGCCCACTCCGCGCTGCGGGCAGGTACCAGCTACACACTACCATATTATAATATAATATACACCATGAATACGTGTGCCTAATAACAACACGCAAAATTCACGCGACTATTATTGCAGTTATAACTTGGCATACTGTATAATGCACTGACAGTTAACGTAACTCAGGATTCGGTTTTCCGTGTATATGGTTTGTGAAAAAAAAGTGCCTTTATTTCAAGCTCGTAAGATTTATTGTCTTAGTTCCGTCCTGCGAAGGATGTAAATGTATCCATCGAAGTCAAGATTGTGCTAGTATAAATAAGTGTGTATCTACTGTATAGATTTTATTTTATGAGCATTTTGCCATGACTGCTATTGGTTTATTGAATTGAACATCTTTTTACCGATTTCAGGAAAATGGGAGGAGGCAGACCAAAGCATACGTCAGCTGGCATCTTCTGATAGATGGGAAAGTCAGCTTCTAAAAGCCGAAATGTATTACCTGAAAGGAGATGCGAGCGAGGCTCTGGATTCCCTATATGATATCCTCGATTACTGTAAAACAGAAGATGATAGCCTCCATTTCGTATCACTAAGAGTCAAAGCAATGATACTCATGTCACAAGTCCAACATTCCTACAGTAATATTCAATCAACTAACATAAGAGTGCTTAATGAGGCACTGTGGCTAGCTAAGGGATATCACTTGCACTACCTAGCTGCTAGTGCAGAAATGCACTTGGCAAATGTACAATTAAGTATGGGCTGTGCGAAGAATGCATTATCACTAGTCAGAAAAGCTTTGCCCACGATTATGGCAGACGGAAGTGCATACGATATGGCGAGAGGTAAAGTGATCTATAAAATTAGATATAAATAGTCTTTCTTCGGGGTATGGGATATTTCATTCTAAATTCCTGGTTTATTTCAGCCATGTTGCTTTATACGAAATGTCGCATAGCAACAGCGGCTCCTTGCGGTGAAGCCAGATTACAAGTACTTCAATCTTGCTGTGAGGCTCTAGAATCTGTCAAAAAGAACTTCACTAAAGTTGGCGCACATTTACGTTTATTACAAACATGGTATTTACAGGTAAGGCCTACTACTACTCAGTTAATAATAATATTTATTCGTCAGACGTTCGGATGATTGTTGATGTTTATCCACTGGTGTTTTTTCATGATATGAGATGTACCCATTTTTTTCAGGCTCAATTGTACCACGACATCGGTAATCACGCTGCAAGAAATCAATGCGCCTGGATGTATAGACAGTTAGAAATGCAAAATTCTGTGGAACCGTCAAATATGTTGCTTGTTATGTATTAAAAAATGCAATTTGAAAAAGGTGTTTTCCTGGCTGCTTAGAATTTATCATTTAGAGGCTACCCTAGTCTTAATGTTCGTCTAGATGTTTTTACACTATTTATATAAATAGTGTAAATAAATAGGACTAAAAGAGAATGAAACACCTATCTTTTTTATGTTCATGTTGTAACACGTTTATTTATAAAATATTATCTCAACTTACACTAAATATGTACTACTATTAAAACTTTAATACAATTTATCATTCAACAGAGCTTTCTCCACTATATCAGACATAGTCACTTTTATATCTCGGCACAGAACTTCAGCAACTAAGACTTTTGTTTCTGGTTGTACTTCTGAAGGCACATATGCACCTTCGCCTAGTATACTGCTGTCGTTCCAACAGTGACCGAGAGACGCCTGCGACTCGCATATCCTGCCCAGTTGTAATAGAAGCGAGGTTATGTCTTCTAATAATGAAGGAAATGCTGTGCAAATCCTTACTAACGATTTAAGCACTGGCTGAAACAGTTCCAATCTTAAGTCGCTGGGAAGCACTGACAAAAGAGTAGACAAAGTGTTGACGCATAATCTCGCTATTGACATAGCTTTCGGTAAAGCATATTGTATGGACAAATGAGACACCAAATCTACAGCAAATATCTGCTTTTCGAGAGAGGCTAGACTTAAGAGTTCTGGTATAAAATCTAAGCATATATGCATTGATGGTATTCCCTGAACTGTGACCGGCAGCAGTTCCCTCGGATATCCTTGGAAGTGTACCAGTTTAGCTAACGATGGTTCCGATATAAATATTTGATGCAGGAAAGAACAGATGATGCTCCTTACTTCACGAAGTGACCACATCAGTTCAGGTTTAGCTTCATCTTCTGAAGTCTCTAGACAAGCTTCTAGCAATATTTGAAGGGCGGCACTCTCTTGTGCAGCTACTAAAGCATTTTTTAATTCTTCTCTTTCGGCATCTGATGTTAGCTGTCCGCTTTTTTCCAGTAAAGGCTTATCCAATAAATGTCGACTAAGTTGGCTTCTCGAAGCAGCCAAACTGGCTTCTAATATTCTAAGAATAATTTTCAATATTGGCCCGCACCTAAATACTCTAATGTCGCAACGCAAAACCTGTAATGGATCTACCAATACGTTCTCCTGTGTTATCGTAACGTTTTTCACGCCTCCATTGATGTCCAATAACGCATTGATCGTCATAATCCATAGACATCGAGGCAACACCGTATTTAGACGCAACCAAACTTCGTGATACAACTCTTGTATATGTCGCGGTACTTGATCTCCAAGAACGCTCTTAAAATATTTTACGAATGTTTCAGCAAAAGGCCATATGTCAGTCGGATTTTTATTCAACATAGCTTTTAAGATTTTGCCTGTTTTGTAGGGATTTTCTTCTATCTTACTGAACGCTTCATTTATAGCTATTTCAGACAGGTTTACATCTACTTGATGGCGATTGCAATCGCCGAAAACTTGATCGTCCATCCAGTCATCAACTAAAGACAACTGTGGGAAATGTGTGGCTAGTAGTCGAAGCAGTGGGCTGAATAAGCCACCGTAACTCATTTGATCTTTTTGAGCCTGATGTAGTAAGTATTTTATAGGTAACTCTGACAGAAAAGCTGCTGAATAGCTTTTTACTTTTCGCCCGTTGGCTATAAGTGTTGCAGTGTTTGCTAGCCTTACATCTTCATACAATAGTAGGTAGTAAATAAGTAGCAACTGCGATGCTAAAGTTGGCTTTTCGATATTCACGTCGAAAGAGGATTCTCCATTGTCGATTTCCATTGGTGAAAATGGTTTACTTTGTACATCAAAGTTAGCACCAAAAATAGAGTTCCGAAAAACTTTCCTTATTTCTTCTTCCATTATTGGCTTGTTCACATACTCATTAGCACCTTTGTTGTTGACGACAAGAATAGAATTAACATACACTTCTACCAAAGCTGGCATGACTGGATGTAGAGGTGCTGTGCAGTTACAAATCTGTTTGTATATCCAATTTTTGATAGGGACTTTATGTTTAGAAAAAGCTCGAGATTTTAATAGTTGATGAATACAATGAACAGGTAAATATCCAGGTATATTGCTATTAAGATTCGCTGTAACTGGTACTTTAACTGCGTGTGCGGTAACAACCTGAAATTCAAAGTAAAGTTTTAGTAATTGGAGATTGATTTAATAATTAAGTAAGTTTTTTAAGTAATTATATACATTTTTACCTGTTCTGTAAATATTTCTTGTGTGAAAGCTTGTTTAATCCTTGCGAGTCCGTTCGGTCGCACTGGTACGCGCATGCCCAAGGTGGCGCAGACGAGTTCCCCTACGGCGGCCAACTGCCCAGAGTGGAAGTGTATAGCTATCAAAAGTAACATCTCGCCAAAAGATGCTGTAACGCCAGAATTACTGAAAAATCGTTTACAAATTAGATACGGGTTTATGAGGACAATTTTAAGGCTAAAAGAAAGTTAATATTTACCTTTCAAAGTACGCTTCTTCCTTGACAAGCCACTGTACCCATTCAATAGCCCTTTTTTCATGGTCTGGAGCAGCTAAAATATACAAAATGTCGTTAAGTGAATTTTATCCTATACCTCAGAAACTTAGATGAATAATTAATAATTTGTCATAAAAAACAATCACATACCCATAAGTGATGGACATGCAAGTATCATACAAAGACTCAGGGAAACAAATCTGACTCCTGCTGGTGTGGGTGGTGGCTTCTGTGTCACTAGCCTTAGAAGACCAGCAACTTCATCATCTTGAAACTTAATGCCTGCTATTCCTCTCAGAGCACAGTATAGTCTCAGTAGTGCAGAAGCTTCAACACCAGCAACGGCATCTTTCAGCCGGTTCAGTAGTTCTTGTCGTAATTTAGTCAAGGCTGAATGTCCATCGCCTTTGCCTCTTTTATGAGAGTTCCGTAAAAATGTTGCAAACCAGGCTCTTGTTGTTTGGTCAGATCCAAGAAGAAGTCCTGACATGAAAGAGACCTGCAATAATATACTTATTAGTGTGTCTAGTCTCTATATTCTAGCAATATTTTAGTTCTCATAACTTCTAGGAATTTTTACTAATATCATGTTTTTGTTTGATAGACGTTGCTTACCAAATCATCTCTTTGATGTATCAATGTGAGGTTGATAACTAGTGACGGGAGTCTAGAGGCAGATGCAGCTTTAGCTCTGACTGCTGCAGCAATATGAGGATTTGCAGCACATAGAATTGTCAGTGTTTTAGCCCTGATACCACCTTCTTCACTTCTATCAGCATTCATCACCAGGGATTCAGCCACTGAAAAGTTAGTTTAACTATTCAAATTCTAATAGATATGCTATTTGAAGGGTGAAAGTTTAGTAATAGGAGTGTAGCACACATGCATGTGCACATTTAATAGTCATCATGTTGTCTTACCTTCGTACAAAGTATCTGGCATGTTAGCTACTATCCATGAGATTATAATAGGGCCCTTATTCACATGAAGCAATATTTCAACAATATCACAAATATTCAGTAAATTGGTCAATTCTGCAAGACTTATAGCAATAACATCTGTCACTTCCTCTAAATAAACATCATTATCAAAGAGTTCCGATGGTTTGATAGTGAACTCAGAGTTGGAACCTTTGTTTTGGTTGTACTCTACTAATTGAGCTTGCATTTGTAAGAGCTCTGACAGAACGAGGCGTACTCGCCGGGGAGAGTCTGACTGCTCAAAGTCATTTGTGATACCATTTGCAATATTTTGAATAAGGAATGTCTCAGTACATTGTGAGCCACTTTTTAACCTGAAACAAAATATATATAATATATCACTATGAATATTGTTGAAATAACATGCAATTTGCAAGATTTTATTTAAGCGGCTTACCTCATCTGCTGTTCTTTTTTAACATCAGTTTCTAATGTATTGAACTCAATTGACAGTAGTGAAACAATAAAGTTAACCAAATCTATGCCTGAAAGTAATGTTAGGACATCTTTCTTGGCCTCTGAACAAGCCCTGGTGGTGTCCAGCGGAGCTATTAGGGCCATACGCACGAGACACGGGATTATTGGTCTTATTTCATCGGGTGAACATTTCATGAGTGACGTGATATCAAGGTCCTTAAGAGCTTTAAATACATGAGGTTGAACAGGTTTCATAACAGACGAATCCATGCTTAATATAATAGTTGAATCTGCTAAATGAGGAACTTTTAAACATCAATAGTCACCGACCGATGATTGTTGGTGAGAACTAAACAATTGTTTTTTATCTTTTTCATTACACCGGCCGAATTCAATAAGTAGCTGTTATTGCATTTGTAATCTCTTTTCTTCATGTAATTTTAACTGAAACACAAGGAAAACCAAAAAATAATACGACGATACAATACACGTTCAATGAGCAGATCTACTTGACAGAAGATGCGGATTGCGGCTTGTTGCCAAAATGTCAATGTCAATTTGTCAAATAACGTTTTATATCACCACCGCAATATCAAGTTCAAAGCTTATTGATTTTTTTCAATTTATCCCGTATGGGCAATAGTATATCGTTTAATCTAAATTATTAAAAGCTTAATAAGCTCAAAACTTTATTGAAAAGACACCATGCCCAAACAGGTGAATTAAAAAGAATAAATTGTAGTTAAAGTCATATTTACAAGAGTACAATGCCATATATACTCCAACTACATATTTCTCGGATCATTGTAGTCTTATTTGTATCTAAATCTTTTAAACTAAGATGATTTTGAAAGAGGCTGATATGTTTTGTTTAAATGTTATGTACTTACATTTTCTGCCTCGTGGCTAAGTGAATCGATCGCAGTTTAAGCTACGCTTGACGCGGTTGGTCCGTAGAAGGGTGATCATCTTTGTCATAACGAGTTCCTCCGGGTTTCGGAAGGCACGTTAAATTATTTGTCCCAGCGGTTATTCATAAATCTTTGACAGTTGTTACAGCCAGTCACAGGTAGTCACTGTTACGCGAAATTTCGGGGCCCCGATTCTGCAACTTACAATGGCCGATGAATTAATGGGAATTGGATTTAAATTACACTCTTTGTATTCTCCTCAGCATTTTGCCAACAAAATAATTGTAATTCAGTACGGTACGGAACACTCACCGCCAAAACAATTAATTTGAAATTATTATGTTGGCAAAATGTTTAAGAGAATTCGAATAGTGTTAAATTTATTATAAAGTGCAGAATCGGGGCCCAGAAAAAGAAGCCAGTCATAGTCTACTTTAGGTTGATGTAAAACAGTTAAATAGTTTACCCTTAATAATTTTCTATCATTAATGTTATTTCTGCAAATTAATATTGTGTTATATGCTAGCCCGCTACATTGCTACCTACGTTCGGAGTTAATAATTTTTAATATAAATTAATGTAAAAGTAATGATTTGTAGGCAACCTTTTGGTAAACCTTTGAGCAAGTATTTAATTAGGCGACCGTAGTTGTTTTTAATATTTTAGGGTGTAGTAAGGTCATCCAGAATTAAACGTGGGTTTCGTGACCCACAAGTGTAAACCGATTAGCCTTCTAGCTCTTATGTAGAGATTATAGTTACTGATAATATTATTTAGGGTAATTTATGCATTCGTTGTTTGTGATGACTTCGTACCGTATAGCATATTGTGATGTTAGGTAGGCAAAAAGTTATAGCCTATCGTTTATATTGAATTTCGAAGATAATTAAATATAAATGAATTAACCTTATTAACTGATAAATAAAATACTTTTTCTGAAATTTGTACTTATATTGCATTTTTAAGAGTATTTAAGTCGTAACCCCTCAAGCATTAGTATCCTAGGTAGGTAGTTCAGTAGTACTCAAAAAACGGGAAAATGTTAGCAGGAGTGTTCCAAGATGACGCCTAAACGACTAAGTATAGTTACGACGTATAAGACTTACTAGGATTTCCTATCGCTCTTGGTATCATTTATCGCAAAAAACGTTACTTACTATATTTATAATACAAACTTAGGCAGCACGTTCATCCTCATCAACACACAATCACAATACTATCTATAACCACTCACTATGCTTATAAAACAAAATAAAGCGTAAAATTGATTTCCGTAGGTTTCTATATGTTTTCTTCTGCGTCCGTACCGTTCACATCCTGTTAATTTTGATTAATCCAGAAAATGGCCAATTATTCAATTTCTTATTCTCAAGTCATCGTTCCTCAAAGCCTCATGCCCAAGCAAACTCGTCATGTTTGGCCATAAAACATTTCAATTTACCTACTTTCATGAATATTACTGAACAAAATGTATTTTATTAGTATCTATGTAGATGAATGTAGGTGCATGAAAGTCCTATTTCCTGAACCGTCCTGCCCGGCAACGATACCACGACAGAATTGGAACAGTGGATCCATTGTGCAGCTTATGCGTTTGTGCAGCTATTGTATCGTGGCGGCAGATCCGATTTGATCAAACATTTGTGAGGATTTCAAGCAAACACATCTATCTACTCCATTGTATGTAGGTACGTGCGGTTTGAAATTTATAGAATAAAGAAGTTATATAGCATTCTTTTCTGTGATCCGGTGAAAATCATCATGCAAAATAATTGGAATGTCCAAACGGGATCACAGACAACCGCAGAGTCTGATTACTCTACTCTGACTACTCTTCTACTCTACTACATTTGAAAATATTTGGTCTTTAATCAAAGTTGAGATGTTTCATTATAAGATGGTATCCTATAAAAACCCTTTGGTTTTAAAATTATAAATATTAAGATTGTAAATAAATATAGTAAGGTACTCTTTGTTAAAAAGAAAACATAATGTTGGAGAGCGAAATTCAACTATTTTAATAGTCAAGTGGGAAAGGAACCACGGTAACCACGAACGAAATTGGATGCAAACTAGAACGGTAGGACGGTACCCACGTACTGAAACTGAAGCTAGATGTGTACATATTCCATAATCTGAATCTAAACTACTGGAAAGTACTCCTCAGAAAGTAGGTCAAGAATTAATATTGAGCTTGTAAGCTATAATCGTGTAGCTAGGAAGTTTATTGAGAAGACCATGAAGTTACCTTGTTATCTTAACTTTGGTATAAAAGTAAGGGAACATGAAATAGGCAGCGGAGTGTTAACAAAATACAGCAAGTGAAATGTGTGTGTAGTGAAATGGTTGTAGCCGGTCGGGTTGTGGGGACCGGGGCGGCCGCGGCTGGGGTGCTCGGGTAGTGCTCGCGCTCCGGCCGGCGCGGCGGGCGCGGTGGGCGGCGGCCGGCGCGCGGCAGTCGCACGCGAGCACGTGCGCACCGCCCTCGCGCCGCCCGAGCCACCGGCGCCCGGCGCCCGCCGCGCCATCCGCGCCACCCGCGCCCTCAGAACCCGACGCGCTCAATATTTCGACACGGTCACAATTCCTCCCGTTATACCCCACGTAAAACGCACGGTTTTTTGTTTGTACCGTTAATATATTACGCGCGTTTTATAATAAAAGGGTCATCTTCTCGCGATTTAAATATTTTATGTGTCGATAGTAAGAATTTACTGAGATTGCTTACATCATCGACAGAATAGTTTAGGCGGGAAATATATGCATATTAATAAAATATGTAGCTTAAAACCTATAGGTGTCGGAGAAAATAAGAGATATCGTAAACCAAAGGAAATGATAAAATGTTATTTTTCATGACTGCGGTTTATAACGTACTTTACATTTAATACCCGAGGCCTATAAAGACAGTTAACGTCAGTTGCTCGTCGGCTGTTCCCAAGCTAAAAGTACTAGTACAGTGTTATCTTGGTATTCAAGTATTAAGTCATAATTCACCCTCAACCCTTTGTTGACAATACGTCATCACGTCGGTTACGGCCTGTGTCGCTATTAGATTGTGTGTACGCTTGAAGATTGAAACCTGGATTGTATTTTTGTTATAAACCCGTATGACCTTAAGTCTGTAGAATAGTTATCATATCTGTTAATGATAATATGAACTATTCATTGTAGGTAGGCAAAACTATAAAAAATCCTGATATTAACACGATATCAAATCTATGCAAGCCATGAAGGTATTACAGTGTATTAAATATGGTAGGTAATAGTAACCCATGTGTGATTTATCGATTAATTTTCATAAATATAACTGAGTAACGATCTTCCATGAATAAATATTTATTCTAGGAATATACGTAAGTAAACGTGGCGATTTACTTGTCTTTATAAAAGTTAAGTACGTTTGCCTACATCGATTATGATTGATAACATCCAAGATCATTTCATTACATATTTAGTTCCTGCTTTATAGGTAGAGCTAGTTAAATATGAGTGTGTGAATTAAAGCCACCTTAAATATATAAGCTCTTCATTTTTTCTTATACTATGTCATTGTTGTTTCTTAGGTTTACGCGAATGTTGCGAACTACTTTTACGGATTTTATTTCTATGTCATTTTAGAAGTTTCATTCAAATACCCCTTAATTGTTCTTATTGCCATAAGACTACAAAGAAGTCGGATCTTCAACATTTATTAGAAATTACAAATAAATAAACAAAGTTTTTAACTGTCCAAATATGTAAAACCCGAATTCATCCCTGGAGAGACATTTCACTAATACGTGCTAGCGCCGATTCCCTCATGATTTAAATTCAGGGACAAGGTTTTCCAAGTTCTCGTTCGGAAAATAGATTCGGGTTATTTTCGGTCCCGTTACAATTATACTTACCCATGTCTATATTTTCTTTAACTTGAATATGCTACGGGATCTTCACATTTATTTTTAATTCTTGAACTTGTAGACTCTCTTTATTGGACTGGTAGAGTCAATACTAGTCGAGGTTATTTTCTTTTGAATATTGAACGCTCATAAATGCGTACGAAATAATCAAGGAACATTTTTATATTTGTCTAAAAATAAAATCAGTTAGAAATATTACAAGTTATCACTGATTCTCCCATTGTACTGATAAGTTCAACTAATAACAACATGAAGATTACAATCTTTATGAATAATAAATATTGTGAACTGGGTGAGACCAGCAATAAAATGGTTAATTAGTGCTTTAGTACAAAAATGGGTTGAAGGCAGCTAGTTGTGCCGTATTCTTGCAGTTCCAATATTTTAGTCTGGCGCCTAGGTGTATCGAAAATAAAACTTAAATGAAACATTATCAATATCAAAGCCACACACGGCAATTCAACGAAGGCGGCAGTAGTATTATCTAATTTGTTAAAGCATTCGTGTTTAAAGACATTATTGTCGAAAATGACATGTGCACAAAGAAAAACTGTCAATCATATCTCTATAGCGATGCTTTCGCGGGTTAGATAATACTTTTGCCTGATAAAAAGGTCCCTACTTACTTATTTAATATCGTTATGTGATTTACAACTTAAGAGGCAAGATAAGTAACGAAACATTTTTAAAAGGGCTTTATCGAACATGTTCTTTTACTGAATATAGAACTTAAGTAAATCACTGAATAAATTATGGCTTTTAGGCTGTCATTTACAAACTGAAAGACGAAATATTGATTTATGAAAACTTGCGCACATTTTATGATATTTATCGTATAGGAAAGTAATATAATGAGGAATGAAAGGTCACTTGTTGGAAGTTATTGTAACGGTTACGGTATACGGTTTAAGCTTTAAGATATAAATTCGTTGATATCAAAAAGATTATTGATTTTCAAGACAACAATGAAATCTAAATGTTCGTTTCAATTATTTAGCAGCATCTAAACATTTAAGTTTAAACCGAGCTAAAGATGCGGTTAGTAGGTACAATAGATTTTGAATATTCAACATAAAAGTAACTCGTGACTAATTACCTCTTAAACGTTGGCAATGAGAAATAAGTGAAACAAATATCTTGTGACTAAAGTTTCACGGTCACAGTAACATCCATCATTGCGATTGTCAATATTGAAATTAGAATGGACAAACCTGAGTACGTAGTGTATGTCAGTATGTCTGTAAACGGTCCAGTTAATGAATGGATATCGGAACAATGTTTCAGCGTGTAATTTATTCATTACACAGGCGTCCTCGATCAAGCGTCTTGCGTCTTGCTAACGGAAAGTCTCCGCCTGATGATCTCTCTGACGTTCAGATGTGTAGTATGTGTACCTAATACCTAACCCACGTAGGTACCTATTGTTTAACTTTACGTTATTATGTTTTCAATATAAGTCTTCTCTAAATATCTTAACTATTGTTTACAACATTTACGTAGTCCTATAAATTAGGAAAATGCAGAGCAGCGTAAATATGTCGTATGTGGGAAAATATAGGCATTTTCTGTTAGACTTATTTAATATAATCTAGGGAGGTACTCTTTAGGTACGCAAATAAATTTAAAATATTAAAACCACAAATCAAAATATTCTTGATATTATTGCTAGTAAACTAACGAAGGCGCCTTAGAAACGTTGGCTTATTAATATTAAAGGCCTTTAGGAGCGCGGTTCCTCAGTGTCATTCCAAAGGAATTACTTGTCGGATAATTCACCAGTATCTGAGAAATTTTGCCTTAATAGTTAGGTACTGGTACGGTACTTATTATTTATACGTGCTGAAATTTGAACTTCAAAATTCAAAATTAATTATTTTTCACTTAATTTAAATATTTTCGTTTTATTCAAAGATTTCGTAGAATTAGGATTCATGCAAGGGAACGTACAAGTTCTGTATTTAAACGATTAGTATCCACATAATTATACTCGTGTATAGGTAAAAATGTTCTTATGTATCTATTAAACAGGTAGATCAAAGTATTTAATTACTAACATTTTATCGTTTCCTTTGAAATTTTGTTACCTGGTTTTCACAATTTCTAAGTACCTACTTACCAAATAGACATTTTTTACGTTTTTAGTTTCCAATGTAAAATATAACAGCCGAATAAATAATGGAGCAGGTTTGTAGTATTACATGGTTTAAACTGGTGAGCATGTGCGTGAGTGAATAATAAAAGCAATGGAGAAAACAATGCAAGCTGGAACATTGCAACAATCAACGTTGTGGCAATGTTTAGTACCCGCATGGGGGTTCAAAGACATAGAAGATGAGAAATTATATTGTGCGTATACGCAGAGGCAGCGGCAACGAGCCGTGCCGCGCCTGCTCGCGATCGGAGCTTTGCTGCAGGCGTTCGCGGCCATCGTGCCGGGCGAGCGAGACCTCTCCTTTGCCTACGCCTCCGTAGCAGTGGCGCTGGTTGCGAATATAATCCTAGCAGCCGTCTACATATGTGTTCGACCAGCACGCCAAGTCCTCAACCATGTCGCCTGGCTAGTGCTGTGGGCTCAGCTTTTGGTGAGCGCTTCTCGGCGACTAGGAGATTCATACAACGAGTTACTTGGATGGGCTGTAGTGCTCCAATACTTCACCCTGGCTAACCTACCATTACATCACCTCATTCTTGCAGTGTATAGCTCGATATCTCTTTGTGGTTATCTTTCCGTGCAACTCTATAATGCCGAAATATCTGAAAGCAGGCTGGCCGACGACTTTTTCTTCCAGGTAATGCATTTTAACTTTAATGTCTGAAATCGCTTAGAAGGAAGATAATGTTTTGAAAAACTTAAAAACTTTAATCCTATTTTAACAGCAATTTGCGAATGCCGCTCTACTTTGTGGTGCTACGTTGCTTGGCGGGACTGCATATGCTATTAATGAAAAGCAGCAACGTAGATCTTTTAAGGAAACAAAGAGGAGCTTGCGAGACAAGCTGACGATCGAACAACAAAGTAAAGAACAGGTGATTTTACAAATAGTTGTTATTTTTATTTGAATACCACACTTTACATGCAATTCTGTTTAAAAAATGCGTGCGTACAAAGTACACATTTCAGAAGTGAAAATTCTTTGGCGAACTAAGTTATAAATCTTGTTTATATTTATACAAATCTAAAACATTAGATTTCCGAGACTAAGAGGAAGGTAAAAAGGAAGATAGGTTAGGAATTCAATTGTCATTAAAATACAAAGTTTATTTATAAAACTCACTCACTGTTTATACACTGTATAAGGGCTAATAATATTTTTAATAGATGTAAAATCTGCGTTTACTGCAAATGACGCTATGCGACAGAAACGCTATCTAAAGTTCTAATAATTATCTAGTAAACGAATAGACATCCAATATGGCATGTGGGTGAATTTCAACAGGTCCAATAAAATCTTCATTTCCGTGGATTTTTTATTCTTCAACTTTAGAACAAGATAAAATAGTGTTTACTCAAGTTTTAGATCAGATATGCAGTTTTGCTTAATATCTAGCAGATAGCTTAAAAAACTAACGAGATAGGTATACAAGATTGAAAATTCTGTGCCACGGCGATGAAACACGGCAATGAAATGTTATTATAGTGAACAAGAATATTTAAATGATGAAGTTAATAATTGAAACAAAAATAAATACTATTAATTAAACGCAATAATAATAGAATATAATATGTAAACATCCAGTAACACATGATATTATTTTTATAATATAACTATAAATAGATACATCCCTGTCTAGTGGCGATGAAAACATAAGTCACGGAAATGAAACACGTGGCCACGGCAATGAAAGAAAACTGTTTTACAAGGCACGGCGATGATGTTTTTTTCATTCCCGTGTATTTTTTTTCATTACCATAGCAAATTTTGTCCACGGAAACCACGGTAATGAGAGCACGGCGATGAAAATCAAGGGATATATAATTTAATTTACTAAAAAACTGGTAATAATTCACAGTAATGAACACTTTACAAATAAACTAAATATAAATGGCATTGTATTGAATGCTCAAACGAGCTTGCTTAAAAACTTATTGAAATAGAAGTTAGACCTATCCACGGCGAAGAAAGAAAAAATGTCCAGTTACAAAAAAATCGAATACTTTTAATTATACCTCGAAAACGCAGGCACGTACACACGTCGTTCCTTGTCGAGCCTTTACTTATATGCAACGTTTAACGCACAACGGGAAAGACGCAAAACGTTAGAATATGCAATATTCTCAAATATGTTTAGGACATGGCGATGAAAGGTAGTTCTGGGACAAACGGTTTTTTATTAACCATACGTTGTATTGTTTAAATATTTGAATAAATGTATTCCGAGACAATACTTTAACTATTCACGAATCAAATAAAACTCAGTTTTAATATAAATAACGATACATTTTTGATCAATGATGTATTTAATACATCAAGGTGACGTGTGGACAAACACGGCGATGAAAGATAATGTGGTTTAACTTTTTTTTTGGAAAACCTATTAATTCTATTAATAAAATATTTAGTGCTACAGATAGGTTTTTATGTCATCTACCTAAAAAAAAAACTGTTAGAACTTTATAACAATGCTTTTTAGTACCAATTTCATCGATGCCACGCAATTTTTGGGTCCGGGAAATTCACCCATGTATTATTTATCGATATCCCGTATTCTCTCTCTCTTTCAATCTTTCTCACTATAGCTCTCTCCCACCTCTCCCACCTCTCACTCCATAGCACTGTGCGTGATACGACGTTCGCTCTGTCTCACTTTTTCTCTCAATCTTTCTCACTTGCTCGTTCAGAGAGAGTAAGCCCTGTCTTACTCTCTCTCAATTGGTCTCGATCGCTCTCTCTCTCTCTTTAGACACGCGTGACGTTACATCTGTAAAATTTTTACTCTGATGCGCCGAAAGATGTTTCACTTCAAAAATATTTGGAAGTAAAAAAGAGTTCTCGCAAGGCTTTTCCCGGCGGAGCTATCATCAATAGTAATGTTCCACCACGGCTTGTTATAGTAATTACGCATAAATGACAAATTACGTATGTATAAAACATCTCAGGCTAGGTAACATTTCCACAAATATTAAGGACAAGAAAGGGCTTAAGTACATTTATTACATTTATTACAAAATGACATTTATTCCCGATTAATCCGATAAAAAGATACGTTCTAGACGTCATCTCCGTAAAGCAGAAATACATGCTATGAGCTATTTTCAGTCTACCCATTTAAAATATATGAAATCTTCATTGTTACGGCAATCTGATTATGCGAACGCTTACATATCAAGTCTGAGAGAAGTGTGTCAGTCTGCGGTAAAATGTTACGTTTGAATTCGAGGAAAATGGACCGCTCTGAGGAGATTATTACTAATGCAGCAGAAAGACGCCATGTTCGTGGTCATGTGGAGGTTAATTACTCGAATCAAAATAACAAGGTTATTTGTTAATTATGAATTTACCTCGTCAAATTAGTTCAATTTGTTTTGATTCATAAAGTTGGTGAAATGCTTTACTGAATAAGAATGCGATTTTTTTGTGCAAGTATACACTTATATGTATTGGATTTTAACCTTTTTCTTTAAGTTTTAAAGGTTTCGATTGGAAATTTAAAAATTCCTTCTATTCCTACTAAATGAAAATGTCTTACAGCATGCGCAGTCAGTAACGGCAGAAAAGTAATCATCTAATTTACGTGAGCTACTAAATTATTTTACTCTCAGTTTTCTCGTGCGTCAGCGTATTTTCAGATTTCCACCTGTCACCTACACAACTCTGCCTCGCTATCTGTTTATGTTTATATCAAAGTAGGTACAGAATCCGTCTGACGTAGGAACTTGATTGGCATATTAGTCCATCGGAAGCATTTACACGGAGCTCCAATGAATAGTCAGTTTAGTCAAAACTAGTTCGGAATTGAAATGGTTTTGCCTACGTTTCGTTCGCAATTGATTTTCAGACAATTGAATTTGAATTTTCAATTGAATTGGTTTGTTGGAGAGGAGCGTAAATACTAGTCCACATTTTCTCCACCGTTACTAATTCCGATTACAAATCACATTTTTACGATTTTCCTTGTTAAATAATTAAGGTGACTCAATGACCAAATGTTCAGCCTTGTAGGACTTTCACAAAGGTTATGAATTAGTAAAATATTGAGTTCCAGTAATTCATGAGTCATATGCTCCTGTCCACGGGGAATGTCATCGGGCTGGTTCTGCTTGTACGAAATTTAAGTGGCCTAGATACAACTTAGGTGCCTTTGCATTGTAGTATGTAGTTACGAGACCTAGATACAAACTAACGGGATGCTTAACCGAAAATACAACTTTAAAAATGATCGCTAATATTGCTCGTTATTTTAGCGAAAACAAAAATATGGGAAAGATTTGTATTCCTTAGGCCAGCACTTTCTCTCATTAAAAAGAGACGTTTTTCTGCCTCTACGTCTTATAATTCTTTATACATTGATAAATATTAAGACTTTGCTGTTGTAGTGTATACGAGGAGCAAAAGTGCTTCCGTTACTGTAATACGGAAATCAATAACCATTTGTCACTTGCCTTGGAGTCTCGTATGCACGTATCACGGTGTTTACTTACGAAAGCTCAAGCTCAGGTTTTGTATGCTCAATTAAAAACATAAACTGGCTTAGTTTAATCAGTACCTACACTTAGTTCCTGTAAAATGTCATTCTTTATGGCTGCATATTGTACAACATAAGAAGATAACCTTGTGTCCCTTACGACGTTGATAAACAGAGAAATTTCTTTAATTGTACGTCATCCTTGAAGCGTAAAGATTCCCAACAAGAAGGTCGAATGACTCATCTCATGCAGACAAGGAAATAGTATATAGGTCTGGATTGTTTTATGTTTCATTAAGTCGTCTAGAAACAATTAACATCACATATTATTGAACATAAATCCACACGACGCAAAATAGGTTAGTAAATCTATTTATATTTTTATGTTCATAGACGCGACAAATACTAATATTCGCCCAGCGTGGCGTGAATTGTATCATAACAAAATGTATTATAACCTGTTACCCTAAATAGAAAAAGTCGAAAGTATGTTATCTTTCGTCTAAATATCCATAGTACCTAACACATAGACAAGCTCACGTATTATGTATAAACCCATGAAATTGATGTTTACAACAGTATTATGATAACATACATTATGTTATGAAAAGTTATTGTTAGTAAAACATACCAAGAACATCAAGTTTATGGATAATTAAACATAATATGTCTTTTATGAAAAGATTATCTTAGTTGCCATTTCAGAAAAAATATGAGAAGTCAGACTTAAATCTCATTTGCTCTAAGTTTATTTATGCAGATAAACAAAGTTAAATTGAAAGAGATTTTAAGCATATATTAGAAAAGTTCAATCTTTAAAAGAATTGTAATTGTTTCTCAAACTGAGCGGAAATTTCTACTTCTGAATTATAAACTAGAGATCGTTTAAAAATTTATGGCAGAATACGCAATTGAATTAATAGTTCATACAAAATCTCACAAAATATATACATTTTTATTTAAACATTGACTTACTCATATCACTCATGTATAACATTTTGCTCCATATGTTGCTTTATATTTAAAAAAAAAAAGCTTTATATCGGAAGAAATGAGTAAAGTTTTGAGCGGTACCTTTATTTATTTTGATTCTCAAACAGACGAGTGTTTGCTATAACTTTTTGGCCAAAGCGAATGTGAATTGGTTTCCCGATGAGTAAACTCGTAATTAAAAACAAATACATATTAGCTACATTCATTACTCATGGAGTTTTATTAGTATAATAATATGTTTAATTTGTATTCGTTGTAAAAACTGTTTGCCAGCGATATATAAACAATAATAAATGGTAAAAGGACCGACATCATTACATGAGTAGGAACATAAGAACCCATATTACTTGAACAAACAAAAACAAAAGGAAGAAGAAAAAAGATTCTTAAATAAACAGAGGAACACTTACCTAATAACATTATACGTACCTTAAATGCTTGCTCCGAAAAAGTAATCAAGTAAAATGAATAATGCGAAGGTAAGCGAGACGCCTTTATTAATGCACAGCGGCATTGGCAGTATGTTAGGTAACGATTTTAGTCAGAACATCTTTACGAGCTGCTGTTTTTTGACAACCTACGTTTTTATAGAGATATCGATTAGTTTCATCTCATTCAAAACCGTTTTTAATGATACTTTTTAGAGTAATAAAATTTTATATGCTAATAAAAATTTACACCAAGTACCTCGGTCGTCAAGGGCCAGTTTAAAATTTCCAAGTTATTGAATAAATTTTATTGAATATTTAGATACAAAGCCATTACATTTCTTCTACTTATTGTGTCAATTTACCTGTGGATTGTCATTGGACATTTTCTAATCTTCCCATTACATATACAATCTACATGATCCTTCTTTAATTATCCAGGATTAGAGGCATGGATATTTTTCATCCCCTTTCACAAAGTATTATAAAATTGTTAACAGTTGTGTGGCTTGCTCTACAATAGTCAGGTTGCGGGAACAATGGCGGATCGATTTTCCCTAATCTCATGTTCTAGCAAAGTATTAGGTTATAGGGATACCTCTGTTATATACCGGCTATTGTGTTCTGAAGATAATACGTTTAATCTGGTGTAGACCTTGAGATTAAACCGCTGATGAATATTATAGAACAAAGTTAAGAATGATGTGTAGAGTAGGTATTGTGGATTTGGCATGTTTGTACAATATTTTGATGAATGCTTTTAGCTTGTACAAACATTGCTTGATGGATGCGTAAGGTAAATAAATGTCACTTTTTAGAAGTCACATAGTTCTGGCGTTTTTAAATAGAAAAACTTCGATAGACAAAACGAAATACTTTGAATGTCATAATTTTTTTATTAAAATAATGTCAAATGTAATCCTTCAAATAACTGATTTCAAAAACAGTTTAACAGTGGTGTTCTATAGAGTTTAATTGAGACCAATCGCTAGCTCAGTATAACATTTTGGACAGCATTGCTAAAAACAAGTTATTATGCAATTATTTGTGAATAAAATTGATATCTGGAATTGGTACAAGCAAGGCTTAAAATTGAGACAAATATGAGGAAGTAATCAATGGACCAATAACACGACACTGATCCTAAATGACATGTACAAGTATAAGGTAGGAAACAATTCATAAGGTATTGGGAGATCTTGATGAAACATTCCCTAAATAATAATATGAATTCACAAACTCGAGAAGGAAACGTTCTAATTTATCCATTGTCTGTTACGTTCCCCCGACTATTCACCTTTTGTGTTATTAAGAGCATTGTATCTTCGACGTCAGATATTGTTAGCAGTAATTTCCTTCAAGTATTACTTCCTATTGTTTGTTCAAGGAAATCGAATTCCCGACTTTTGCCACAAAAGTATGGAGGAGAAAAATATCCACTTTCAAATAAGATTCCTCAAAACTTTTATTGTCGACTTACGGACTTAAAATTTGGAAATCATACGAAACGACTTTACGACATAGATATTATGAACTATTTATAGGTTAAAAAGTATATTCTCGTATTTTGTCTACACATATCTCATCTAGTCTACTTGACTGACACACTTCCATGATTACTATATCATCGAAAATCTGAAGCTGAAAATACCGCCACATTCTCCGTAGCTCTATGATAAATCGATTGCACTGGAATCTGCTAGCTTGTGGAATGTGTTGCCAATTGCAAGCATGTTAAGACCCTTTCAACTGTTTCAACATTTAAAACGATGTTTAAAGTTCGTTACCTGTCATTTACAATAGTACTTACGTACCATGAGATGTTATGTGTTTGACTTTTTAATATTGCCCATTATAATTTACGTAGATACTAATGTTTCTCAAAATCTGGTTCTAGTGTTTTGGTAAATATTTTTGGGAGTCAATCGGATCTTGTAGGAATATTTTCCAAACTCATCATTTTCCTATGCGTGATCTTAGACTTAGCATCCATCCAATTATCGTGATTCTGAACCTTTTGATTTTTGATATGATATAAGAGTAATCCATAAATAGAGGCGGTCTTCACAGACAACCAAGTGTACTTCTAAAGGCCCCAAAATATTTGAAGGGCTTCAAGAGTTACGAAACATAAAATGGGGTGATTTAGGTCAAAGATTGTTCTTATAAACAACCTAACCTACACCTGTAACCTAGAACAAGAAGTAAACCCCAGCCACACGTATATAGCGAGCTTGTTTCGTTAAAATATGTACGATCCAATAAAATTTATTACGGTCTCGCTTTTCAACAGGCTTCATGTGCCATTCACGATAAAAGTTTCGATGGCACTCTCGAATATGAACGATTTTTCATTTCCTATTGGTGTTGATTGAATCTGTATCGTTAAAATATTTTGTAGGAGAGACTTCTACTATCGGTGTTGCCTGAGCACGTGGCCGTCCAAATGCGTAAAGACTTGGGACTTATTGACACACAGTTCAAGAAAATCTACATGTCCCGGCATGAAAATGTCAGGTATGTGTACAAATATTTAAGTCATAATTGAAAGGTAGAACAGTGTTAATACTATATTTGTTCATTGACAGTATTCTATACGCTGACATCGTAGGCTTCACGGCTATCTCGTCGACTTATTCCGCGCAAGATCTCGTTGCTATATTGAATGAGCTATTTGCTCGTTTTGATCGACTTGCTGAGGTAAAGAAAATTTAATTTATTATTTCGTTTCCAAGTCGCGTCTGGCGTAAGTTAATACGAAATTCTCGTTTTCCGTAATTGTAATTTCATTTTACAGAAATATCAACAGCTGCGTATTAAAATTCTGGGTGATTGTTATTATTGCATCAGCGGCGCGCCTGTTGAGCGTCCTGATCATGCAGTGCTCTGTGTACACATGGGCCTATCTATGGTAAAAGCTATAAAGTAAGTGCGAATGAAATTGTTATAATGAGTTTTCATTTCATTTTCTTTATGGACTCTGGGGCTCGTTTTACACCATTTTTATATTCGAGATTTGTTGAGATTTTGTGATGGAATAATAACTGCTTTAGGGACTCGGTATCTGTTTACAAGAGTAAGAAATGTTAGACATTTCATAAATTGACGCAAATTTTGAAATCTCTTAGATACGTGCAGCAGACTACGAACTCGCCAGTGGACATGCGGGTGGGTATCCACACGGGGGCCGTCCTCGCGGGCGTGCTCGGCCAGAGGCAGTGGCAGTTTGATGTCTACTCCAGGGATGTCGAACTCGCTAATAAAATGGAGAGCAGTGGCATGGCAGGGTGAGCAGCATGGATACGTTGTACATTAATATTGTTTTTCTTTCAGCAAGCCAACAACAGTTCAACTTTATTGATGAGTCAGTTCCACGTAAGTGCAAAAGCATATGTACCTTAAATATATTTTAAGAAATTGTAGAGGCCGATGGACGTGTTCAACGTAAACAATAATTTAAAGATGGTTTATTCCTTTATTCTTGAAAAAGATTTATTTATTGAACGACTTTAGTAGCCGTTTCTATTTATGTATGCGTAGTAACATTCTATTTATAAGATTTTTGTTTACAGGCGCGTACATGTTTCTGAAGTAACTCTGAGTTTTCTGAACAACGACTTCGAGGTAGAGCCGGCTCACGGCGAGCGCCGCGAAGAAATGTTACGCCAAGCGGGCATCAAAACTTACTTCATTGTACGAGTTCTCAAACCTGTAAGTATATCCTCTCAAATTAATATCGTGAAACATAATATTAACAACATTGCTCCAAGTAATTACAGCAGCTTTTGGATCTACGTTTAAATCGTAGCATGTTTATTTTGTACAAAATGTGTATCTTATGGTACTTACGTCTAAGAGTGCGGGGTATTTTCAATCAGTTTCCATCAGGAGTTTCGTATGCTTTGAAACGTAAACATTTTGGGCTCGACGCTGACAGATGCGTTTCTGAGAATCTAAAGCATTATTTGTGAAATGTTGGATCTTATATTGCGTTGTTAATGACGAATAAATTAGGTATGTCGCATTTTGTTTCCATACAGGTCAACAGTTGAAACGCTAAAAGTGGAAATTAAATCTTCTTTATTTTACCTTAGATTTATATCGCCAAGATGAACCAAGGGGACTAAAGCATCTCTTTGTTCACATCATGACCTAAGTAGAAGGCACAGAAGTTGTTCTGTGTATTTCTAGCCAAGTTTAGAATAGTTAAAAAACGTGCCAAGGACTTCCCGAAACAGCATTAACTTTATGTAGTCACATAATAAACACGTATACGAGTACATGTGGTTTGAACAAAGAAACTCGTTGCTTTGAGAGACTGTGCAAGGGAAAGCTTATGAGATGGATCACCAGCCTTCTTCCGCCTCTACCGGATACCCAACTTCCCCTAGAGGGGCATTTACCACCGTACCCCTGCTTGTTTATAACGCATTTATATATTATTTGCAAGAACGGAAATCTTGCTTTTGGGTGAGGAACATAATACACAAACGATGCCTGTTCGTATCATACAAATAGCTTTAAAATGTAGAGTTAACTTTATTACCACAAAAATAAGTCAAACGTAAGAAATGAGATCCTGAAGAGGGAATTGTATTGTCATTCTTACATCATATGATAATTGTAGTCAATATTTCGGGACGTCATATTTACTAGAATAGATATAACAACAGTTCCAATCAAGACTTATTCTGTGTTCAGGGAATTCGGTTTTAATTGACATAAATCAACTAATGCTAGGAGTTTGTGTTCGTCGTCTCTAGGGAAAATACACGGGCAAACAAAATACATATATTATTGTAGCCATGTTACACGTTGTATAATCTACATTAATAGGTATGTAGGTATAATAACTTCACAAAAATCAAATCATATAATATATCTTCATAGTTCAATCTTTTTTAAGAGTCATTATTATGAATCAGTAAATCAATAGTTCCAAATACCGGTACTTCATACAAGAATATGATCCTCCGCATTTTTGATATCAAACACATGTACCGTACCGAATCTTACGTAATAAAGAATCGTAAAAGCGTATTCAATGAATGGTTAATATTCATACGCGTGGGATTTTTATTGTTTTGTAAACTGTTATGATCATCGAGGTATATCAGAATTAACTAAATTTAACTAGTGATTATCTGTACACCAAAATACTCTACTAATAAACACTTCTTGTTTCGTTTGTTAATTAAATTGTTCTCATCAGGTTAATCCACATTATACGGTGGATCTGTACACAATGAAGATATCAGACCATGTTGGCTAACTCTACATTTATAGAATAAATAAAATCACAGCGTAAAAGTTTATTGAAGCGCAATTTATTTGCATAAATCGACATACTTTTTAATAAAAAAAGGGACTGAAGTTACAGTGCTACAAATATAACGGCGGGATCGTTCGGCCGGCGAGCGGAGCGCGGTGCTCAACTCCAACAAAACAAAATAAACGTTGAACTTTACCAATACCGTTTATAATAGTCGAGTCGTTTGTGTTTACCTACCTACCGTACTGTACCGCTTACGCACTGATGTAAACTAATCTTTATTGCGCACTCGTTTCATGAGGAAGTATGCAATATTTATGGAAAGAAAACATAAAAAATCGCAGTATTATGACCAAAGCTTTTTATAAATAACTTTGCTAATTTTACGACCAGTTATATTAAAGAGTATAAATTGATCTCTATTAGAACATACGAGTGCTTTATTATACATGTAGCAGATAACGTGCGTCATACTCACGACAAATAAGAAGCTTTTATAATGACTCATGAATACATACAAAGTGGGTAGATTGACGTAATGCAAATAAGTAGCGTACTACAGATTCTATTATTTGATACTCTATACTACTTCATAGTCTCAACAAGTTCCCTCATTCCAGCCAACTCAATGTTGTTTACTGCGAAATTTATTTCAATCAATCGCCTAGGAATCTAGGCTGTGTATTTGGCGACCGTTTCGATGGCTAAGTTAATCGATAGCGCTCGGCCAGTATTTAGCAAACTTCGGCTGTTAACATGCATATTTATTCGAGACCTAACAAACACAACTGTGGCCTGTACCTTAACTATTTGATCCCACTATTGACATTTAAGTGGTTGCACTTAAACGCTTAGAGCCGGATAGCATAGATAGATAATCTATTGAAATATGCGGAATTTAATAAAAACCGTAACGGTAGATTAACTTCAATAGTATGGCAAATCAATAAAAAATTGTAAGCTTAGACAAACATTGAAACTTTGTAGATAGGTTTGGAAAACCCGGATTCTTAGTTTAGTATTTGGGGCGGAAATAAAGTAATGAAATATTACAATTATTTTCTATTGCCCTCGGAGAGCGTAAATATTGAGAGAAATGACAGTTATGCTGTTTGTAATACAAATCTCTACAAGCTTATCCGGAACATTTCAGGTCAACGAGGGTGTCAGTGTTATTATATGAAGATGTTATCTTCATTTGAATATAGTTCCGGCTATTTTTGTTGTTTCCTCAGTTCCAAGGAGGCGATGAGAAGAGTGCACCGGAGGGCGAGGCGGCGGAGGGTGGCGACTCGGCCGACACGCTCTCCGACCTGCGAGACGATGACGAGGACTCGGTGAGTGCACTACTGCGCTTGTCCACCCCCCGCGGTCCCGGCCCCCTCCCCTCTACGCCACCAGCCCAAATAAATAGGACACTAGGGCACTAGGTGGCCCGAGCTAGATAGTTCCTAGTTTAGCTGACGTAGGTTAAAATAATCTCACTGAAATCGATTGTTCATTAAATTCGGACATATTTTGAGTATCGTCGCTATAAGTATGCAGATCATGTGCTCTCATATTGATTTTCCGCTTGTCAATTACATAGACATGCTTCGTAAATTATTCGTAGGTTCTGTCGCCACAAGACGAGAGCAAGGACAACGAAGGACAGAAAATACTTAGCATGTTACAAGAAGAACTGGTGAACAGAGACGACGACAAGTAAGTTTACAGGAATTGCAAATTAACTATTGTCTTGTTTTCTTAACGCTGTTTTAATGTTTCATTTCATATTCCGTTCCTTCTTAACATATAATTTTGTGTTCGCTTTTACATGAGAATAGTTAGTATAGATTTTTTTTGCCGTAACATTGTCAGTGTTTGTTAATCTGTGTAATGTGTATCTGATGTTGGCAACATGTAGGTATACGTTACAGATTTCTTGAGACAATAGATGATGTAATCAGGACCTTTATAAAAGCGTGAATTATTCTTTCCAAACTATTTTCGTTTGTTCTCATTGACGATCTTTATGTAACCTCTTATTCTAAGTAAAACCCCATATCTATAATTCTATCTAATGACGAGTACTGCGTAGGTGTTTATAAGCGATAGGCCATTCCAGAATAAAAACTCTATCTTCATTTGGTTATGGTAGGCAATGGACATGTAATAAGAATACAATAATTGCCTACTATATTCACAATTAAACGTCAAAGAAGGAAAATCTCGTTTAAGCCTTTTTCTCGTCGAACGGGTTTGTTACCTCGACATTTTTTATTCGAAATCGTGGAAAGTGTAAACCATTAAAACCATTAAATAACTTTTCTCTTTGCCTCCGTGAACGTATTAGTTTTTTTCTCGTCTGCCAGCTTTTGATGATTTATTTCTTATTTGTAATATTTATGTTTTGGTACCGCAAATTTCTTATGTGATTTATTTGGCTTGTTAGTTTATATTAAGTATGTATTATTATTAATTTAATCCTATCATCGCTTCAAATTCGTATTTTTTATGCTGGAATGTGAAGGGCAAAACCATATCGAGTATAATTGAGAGGAGCGCTTGATTACTAGCATGCCCATTTTTCTTGTACGCATTTCTTCATCGAACCATATAGAATGCCTAATATATGTCTCAATCGTTGTTCGTAAGTAACACCCTTGGCTCGATTTCAATACGAAAATGGAAATATAGAGTCATAATTACGAGGATTTGTTTAATAACGAATCTTGATCTTAGTAAAGCTGTTAATGGCATAAAGAATCTTAAGTACTTTATATTAAGTCATTTAATGCCAGAGGCCCAAAATTTCGTTTGGTATTTCCTTTTTTGTTCTAAGTGTTAATAAATATCTGTATTCTAGTATTTCCAGTAAAACACTGCATTAATTATGTAATAAGTATCGCCTTTTAAAAGCTTTACGATAGTATTGATCTCAGTAATCATCTTGCAAGCCTGGTTTCTATCTTACAGCTGAGGCAAATTCTATTACGATTAAGACGCAAACGATTTTATGAATACCCATTCCTATCGGCAGATGCTTCTCTTAGGGACTAAGTATCCATCGGAAAATAACTAATAAAAGAACTTATAGAATCCAATTTCTTTCAATTTTGTACTTAAAGTGTAGCTTTTTATGAATCCATCCGGCAATGCTATGTCATTTAAATGAACATTCTACTTATGGTAATCAGGCATTGTTGTAACGTAAGATAAATGAAGATCGATCAATCCGGATCCAATGTGGATCTATTGCAAAAACAATGCGCTATTTTAGGCGCACGTAATGAAACCGTGTCAATAAACACATTCACCATTCCATTCTTTAGTTTATAGAGGCATACGGTTTTCTTCACGCGTAGGGGTCCTGTGGGGCTAGAAGGCCTTGTTTATTTGAATTGTGAAACTAACAATATAACTTGCTAGTGGAGGAACGACCGTACGAAACGGGAATGTAAAATTCGTATGTGTTTAAAGAAACTACGTAGGTACACAATGAAATAGGTTACTCTCTTTCCTGCTTGTATTATTCTCAACAAATACTAATCAAAGTCGAAGATGTATTTTCAAAATAGTAGAAACAAAACAGTGCTTCTTCTAACGTGTACAACATGACAGTACAACGCTATGTAGTTAAGGACCTTTAGGCCCGTGTTAACCCAGAGGTTTGGTACTAGGGAGCTAGCAGATGGAACAACATTATGCCTGACGTTCAAAGCGTCGGGCGCGGAGGAATTGTACGCGCGGCGCCGTGACCCGTTCCCGATGGCGGTGGTCGCGCCGCCGCTGATGCTGATGCCCACTATCATCACGCTGGCCAGCTTCGCGGTCCCTCCAGCCTGGTCCCTGCACGCCGTCTACCTAGCGCTCCTGCTGGAGACCGGCCTTATCAATTTGGTTTATTACTCCTGCCACCGATACTCCCAATTTAAGGTTAGTCTTTCTTAGTAAAATCACAGGCTTAAATCAAAGATTAAGCTGATGGAAACTAAAAAGGTGTTTCAAATATTAACTACGACCTCCCATGACCGGAAGGTCGAAGTTAATATTCGAAACACAGGTTTTTTTTATAACTTGGTTGTACTTCAAGCCTTTGAAAATATATTGCATGTCTTGTTGACCTTTTAGTATTTTCAGAATAAATTAGTAAAGAATACATCTATGACATTTTTTTGTTATTTAAACGATGAGACGTGCATTAAGAATATTAGCTAAATATACTAACGATAAACTTATTATACCAACAACAGCACTTGGCGAAATGTTCTTAATTATAATATGATTAGTTCGGGTTTTTGTAATGCTGACTAACCACGTGTGTTAATGTTTCAGAAAAAAACTGTCAGTCCGTACTGGAGGTTAACTTGCGGAGCGTTAAACATCGCAATGTTCGTGGCCGCGAACGTTGCGCCACTGGTGAGTGCGCGCCTGCGCGGTCAACTCATGTAAACTATCTTTACTATCGCTACCACTCTCACTATCGCTGTAATACTTGCTATTTCTGTTTCCATGGCGGCGAACACCTCGCGGGTTTACTAACACTATCCGCTATCGTTATCATACTGTCACGCTAGTAATGAATACAGCTAATATGTTTTAATATAATTAATACGCAAGTTTTAAAGAAAATGTTGGGAGAGCATATGTGTATTTCAATGTATAGTATTTGCATGTAATATAGAATTTGTTAACATAAATATGTAGTTCTTTACAAATGTATAAATGACATATTTCTTATTCCCTATACATATTCACATGCAGATTATATGCGGGAGCTTCGAGACGGAGTTGCAGGAGGAGGCGCAGCGCGACGACGCGCCTGCGCACAGCGGCGCGCGGCGCTGCATACATCCTTCTTACTACTATCATGTAAAGTGTCTTTTCTACTTTCACATTTAAATGCCGATGGCAAACTAACAGACAATAAATGCTGTCACGACGCCTAAGGTTATGCAGCTGTTGAAAATTAACAGAAACATGCGAAAATGAGCACTAAGATTGACTAGACTCTTACATAATTTGATTTGATATTCTGTCGTAACAATCTATATGGATGTTATTAGTTTTTGAAACGCTACATAACACAAATTCGCAAAACAAATATGTTAAAATAAAATGGTAATCTAACGTGAAATTAATTATAATACGGATTGGTGTTTCAGTGTAAAGAAACAATACTTCAGTATTGATATGAATATTTTTGATCGATTTAAGACAATCAAAGCGTGTCTGGTGGAGAAATAGACAAATAATAATAAAACATATTTAGAAGGGATCACTTATTGTAAATCGACAAGCTAAGAGAAAAAATTTACGTTTCGAAATCCTCTTTATGCACAGTAATTTTATTGAATTTTATTGTAATATAATTGAAACAATCGTTGCTAACTCCAAACACTCAAAAGAATGTAACAAAACAAGTAGGCAAGTACCAAAAACTGGTGACAGGTTTCCACACCGTCGTCACCGGTAACAAACATCATGGCAACCTATTTCCCTCGTTCGACTTTTAAATCTCGCATCGTGGGAAGACAAACAGCTGATGACTGCCTACAACGTGCCTCGATCATTCGACGTTTAGTGTCACAAATCTACTCTTTAATCGAAATCGTCCCACATTTTCTATAAAGAATTAATTAAGTAATTAATAAACCTACTCTCGTCATTGATTTAGCTTTCCTCTTGTGACAAGCGTTCAGCGAGTAATTAATCGCCCTTTGTTGATTCTGTTAATGATGTGTTCATGTTACAACAGTCTCTCGTTTCACACAATTTTTGAGTCATTGTAAATAATTACTTGCCTTCTAATAAAAGTCGCAAATCACAGAGCAATGAACTTCAGCATTTGTCGAACATGGTTTGGTATTTACGATGAAGTTAATGTTATGTGTGTGTAGTTGGCATGTAGTGTTGGCACGAACTGCATTTCCTAAGAGCTAAATGATTTAAAATTTTGCACATTCCAATTGATTTTCAAATCAATCATCCATTCTATATTGGGGAATAGCTTAGTTCTTTAAGGGTGCAAATATGTTTTAAATATTAAAAAGCCCAATAAAATTTAAAACCATATTAGGTATAACTTTCTCATTTGCAAGGAAGTAACTACTCTAACGTCGGTCAATAGGAAAGTTGTTTAGTATAACATATACGGGTAATTGGTATGGTATATATCCGAATCTATGCATACTTGATTTGACGTAAATTTGTATGCGTAAAAAAACACCCATTTGTAGCGTTAAATAAATCTTAGTTGTTACTTGATACGATTACTGTCATCTTATTTTTAAAGGTCGTTTTAAAATGTAGAGTTCAGAAAATTGTGACTTTTGATCGATCGACGTGTGATTGAATTTGAATCATTTATACGGTATTGAGGATTTATCTTCTTAGGAATAAGCCATTTCATGCATATGTGTTACATTACCGTAAACCCTAAAAATAATTACGGGTGGGATAAATTAAAGGGAATATAATATGCAATCGATGTATTGATGGTAATACGTGGGTACCAGGTGGGTGCGGCTGCGGCTTGCGGCGCGCTGTGGGTGTCTCCGCTGGGCGTGTGCGCGCGCAGCGTGCTGCTGATACTGCTGGCGCTGGCGCACGCTCTGCCCGCGCTGCTGCACCCCGCGCTGCTGCTGTCGCGCCCCAGCCTCGACAGAGACCCCTTCCGTCTGCGGTACAACGCCACGACGGACTACGATGAAGATCTACTGGCTATCTTGTAAGTTGCAAGATCATCCTATAACCAATCAAACTATCAATCTAAAGCTTGTTTGCACTATTGTATTACCTTGAAGTTGATTAAATTCTTGTTTGATTTGATAACAAAAGAACAATAACTTATTTGTGCAAACACTGATTGCTTTTTATTTCTGACCTTCAGGGCTCGCATCCATGGAGGACGTAACATAATAATGCTTTTCTTCATAGTTGCGGCGCTGCTTATTTTGAACAGATACGTGAGTATAAACCTAGCAGACAGTATTTTGGCATTCTTCATAATTGTAGATTCAGCGCGGTGTTCAACCTCATACAAACTTGTCTTCCATCACAAATCACTGACCTTAGTTAAGTTTCTTTTAACATAATTAAACTTAAAAAAATGTATATTTGACATTTGCCGTAGGTGGAGTCCCTGGAGCGCGCGCGGCACTCGCGCGGCGTGCGCATGCGCGCGCAGGCGGAGCAGGCGGGCGACCTGCGGCGCCGCAACCAGGCGCTCATCCACAACGTGCTGCCGCCGCACGTCGCGCGCCACTTCATGGGCGCGCGCCACCACCACCGTGACCTCTACAGCCAGAGCTACGCCGAGGTCGGCGTACTATTCGCTTCCATGCCTAACTTTTCAGGTACAGACGTTATTACAAAACTGGTTTCCCAAAATAAAATTTATAATTTCCTTTATTACTATTTATACTTTTACCTAATAAACGGAGTGACGAGGTTCATTGGGGACATATGTAAAAAAAAACGCGAATAAAGATGTTCCATGTTACAAATAAACCTTGTCTTCAGATATTTTTCTTTTATTTTTTAGCAGACAACCCGTAGCTTATTGTTTTATTATTTTTATAAAATTATGTTGTAACAATAAAATGTCTGTTGCACAGTTATAACACGTTTTAATTCTCTAAAAAACATACTGCATGCATATTTAACGAAGCTATAGAAATAGTCGTTTCGTCGTTTACCTTGAGTTAATTTATTTTTGGAGATAATATATTTAATGGTACCTATTGGATAAATATGTTTTCTCGGATGCCGTTAATATTGATCATTGTATAATCACTTAGAGATTATACGATATAATGATGCTTTTTGACATTTAGGATACAATAAAGAAATAAATTAAGTATGTGTGTTTTTTAATAATATAATTTGTTTCAGAGTTCTATTCAGAAGAAACCGTTAACAACCAAGGCCTAGAATGTCTGCGGTTTTTGAACGAAGTTATATCAGACTTTGATTTGGTAGGTATTCATAGTTGCTGTTGGTACATTAACCTATCGTTCAGTTTAATAGTTATGTGAGAGCTTCGTCTGCTTTTTCCTTGAAGTTGCTTCATACATGTAGGATTTTTATAGATTGGTAACTAAAGCTCAACTACCTACCTCTTTTGTATTTATGAGGAGAGACTAAAATAATTATGACTATTTAAGTTCCGTATTAAAAAAAAAACCAGAAGGAAAACCACAGCTTTTAATTATATATAAAACATCCAAGTATCCAAACTGTGTTGACCTTGACGCACCATTCGAATTAAATCACCAACTGTAGAGAAGAAAGCTCAAGTCCATAGTTTTCAATGCATTTTCTTCTGGGTTATCTTCAATATCTCACATTTTTGCAAGGAAAGAAAACGAGTAATAACTAAGAAAATACTTATTAAATTGATAAACGTCAGCTGTTTTAGTAATTTGATATTTAATTTCCAGTTGCTAGAAGACTCGAAGTTCAGCAAGGACATTATAAAGATTAAAACCATCAGCTCCACATACATGGCGGCGTCCGGCTTAAACCCTACGCGACACATGAAGGTCAGTAACGAGATGTACAAGATTGTGTGTTGCTTTATTCATTTCCTTACGAAAGGTACTGTAGTAGTTAGTGCGATTACCCTTACGTTCAGAAGCTCTGTCTTTAGTTTTGAAATGCATCAATAAACAAGAAAAATAGAGCACACTTTTGTTCCAAACTTCCAGAGAGCAGTGCATCTAACGCTCTTAAGGATTAATAAACATTTCTGGATGAGTACACTTACTCGTGTACTCGTAGACATTCTCTCGGTGTACATGACTGTTATTCAAAGTCAACACGATGAGCCGTGATTGAGAAATAAACATTCATACACCCAAACATTGTAACTTTCACATTTGCCATTTCAACTAGATAGGTACCCACGTACAATCGACTGTTTTAGGTGGAGCTTCGAGATATTAAATCAAGCGTGAACTAAACATTGAAAAACATTGAAAATATTGATCTTCGCACTACGCTCCAACATGAATAGTCATAATAAAATTAAGATCAATCCACGTCATTGAATCAACAGCAAATAAACAAGCATTGAATCAAAATCATAATAATGACAGCCGCTAACAAGGTTTTACGAGCGTCAATTGCTAACCTTCTCGAAGTGAACTTTAGAACTGATTTGGAGCTGTCTTATCACCGATAGAACTTTTTTTGCATAGAACTTACAACGATTTAGATTTGACCTTACCATCCCTTGACAAAACTCCTCAAGGCTGGTGACGGTTTTTTTTATTTGGAACAAGGTACTACAATCGCAGAATAGTGTTTTTTTTTAAAAAAGCGTTGTTCCTTATTAGCCCTCTGATGGTGTCCTGGTGCGGTGGGCGCACCTGGCCTGCCTGGTAGAGTTTGCGTTGGAGCTGCAGCGCGTGCTGGCCGCCATCAACGAGCAGTCCTTCAACCACTTCGTGCTGCGCATGGGCGTCAACCATGGACCCATCACTGCAGGGGTTATCGGGGCACGCAAGCCCCACTACGATATTTGGGGCAATACCGTCAATGTTGCCTCAAGGATGGAGAGCACAGGCAAAGCTGGATGTATCCAGGTAATGCTTATCCTGTCTTGTCGTCGAAATGTTATATTTCACAAAGTTATTTAACGTGACCTATGAAATTATTCATTTAATAATATTTTCTTACCTATATAACGCCTAAAACCTTACCGAAACCGGCACCTTATTCGACATACATATATAAAAATGATAAACAGCGTAATTTGTGCGCCATGATTGAGAAATCTTGTGTGTCTCACATCAGGTTACGGAGGAGACTTGCCAGATTCTGCAAAGTTTCGGTTACTACTTCGAGCAGCGCGGGCTGGTCGCGGTCAAGGGCAAGGGCCAGCTCATGACCTACTACCTGCAGGGCAAGCGCGACACGCCCACCGGGCCCATGGACAAGCACACTGTCAGTAATACCAAATGTGTACACTGCACACTTCAACTAATAACCTACCAAATACTTATGATAATCGCACTTGCATTAGCAAATGTGAACAAGGCGCACTTGAACTAAAAATGTGACCTTAACGCCATTATACTTAATTAATATATTTCAACTAAATATGAAAATAATGTGACGTCGAATACGTTAAAGACGACTCGGTTTTGAACCCAATTAATTTTAATTCTGATATATTATATTAGTGTGTTTTAGTATCTGTCATTATCATACCAATGTCCACAAAGAAACCTATGGAGTCGCACCTAATTAAATTAGCATCTTGTCGTCAAATTCCTGGGATTTCGATTCATAACAGTTATCGATTACAAGGTGATTGAGTGTTGTTATGTCACAATGGCGTGAGTTACGATGTGCTGGCAGCTGGTTGGGGACGTTTCGCCGAGGTGTGTTGTGAAGAACGCTAAAAGCTGCGCGGCGGACAGTCTACCCGCTCAGGCCGTCCTGCTCATTGTCGCCCTGCACAGGCAGGCCGTCCGTCTCGCATGCTAACCGTCACCGATCAACTTATCTTCTGAACAATCCAGCCGTGTTTTTTTTATCTTATTTTAATTACACCCCGTAAATATTTGTTTTCTGTATAGAAAACTGTACTTTTAGACATAATCTATAATATAAAAATTCCCAATACATTGAAAATGAATCTTTCTGTACAGCATAGTTGAGTTACGTTACAATTTTAAAACGGATTTTCTAGTTATTTATTATCATTGAAACGATTCCTTATCTTGTTTAGTCTTTGCTGTGTAAGACGCAGGCAGTACGAAAATGTTATAAATAGTTTTTTTTCATGTATATTTTAGGTGGAACCACCAGCACCAGAAGCAGGAGCTGGCGATGCTTTACTGGCGAATGGAGATGCAGTGGAGAAGTGCGACCCGTTGCGGCTGGCGGAGCCCGGCCCGGACCGGCCGCTACTGCCGGCCTAGACAGACATTCCATCACACATTTAGGCGTCAACAGAACACGGTGACATTTGACATACATCGACAACAATGACATAACCCAAAAGATGACGAAAACAAGAAATATTTAATACATGAGATTTGTGATGTGATCACACATAGAAGAAGTCATTTGTAATAACCATCTTGTCTTAAATGTGGTGTCTATGGAATCTACTCTTTAACGCGATATATACTTTGAGGTAATGAGGAAAGCAATCGCACTCAGCTATAAAATATTGCGAAGGTAGTTGAATCATCGATGAACATTTAAGTATATTTAACTACTTAAACAAAGCGAGGCACGTATGTATATAGTTACTTAGTAACTATCTCGTAATTTTAACTATTTGGGCTATGTCAGTGTTCCATATCGAGTTTAAAATACGTAAATGTACTGTACGTGTATTCGTAGCAATAGATAACGTCTCTATTATATAAAAATATTTAGGGGAAGATAACGATAATCATGTTTTCCAGCAAATAATTTTGCATCCACACTGCCTGTCTATGATGTTTGAAGCTGAAAAGTATGTCGTAATCGAAACTCTGAGTTTAGGTCCAACAGGTACCTAATGTAATACCTAATGGCGATCACACTCTAATCAATGTTTTATTATTCCTGTCATCGATCAAGTTAGATAACTGGTTTTATTAGTATAAATACCAAGTCAGATTGTAAAATAAGCAGCACTCGCTAAAGCAAAGTGTGCTAACATCTAATTTTAATCGATGAAATATTATAATTTGCTTCATTCACTTGACTAAAAAACGTGATGTTTATTCCATTGAAGAAACAAGTATTTGTTTGGGGCTTATTAAACATCAAATGAAATTCAAATAAAACCAAAACTTTTCATTGTTAAAGTGCCTATTATAAAAAAAATCTTCTTCCACAGGCGTTTTTATCTTAATCAAATATAAAATGTAAGTGATGAAAACATTAGGCGAAGCGTATATTTTTTGTGAGAGTATCATGCATGAATGTTTTTGTCGTGGCATTTTAATTGCTAGGTGCTTATTATCTTTTGGTCGATAATGAGAAAGCGAGTGTAGTTATTACGTAAGGTTTATATTCATATTGCTTGTACCTGTAACTTGACTAATCGTTTTATCCATTCATCGTAATATTAGTTCTAACCCAAAACAAATAATTTGGTTCCTGCATCATAGGTATATGATACATGTATCTATTATAAAAAATCCTTATATCTTACAAATGTTAACATTTTACTTATTATAAGTAACAGTTGGGATGTGTAAGTAGATTGTGTGTAGATACGAGCAGTGCTTTATACTCTACTATAAGCCACAAAACGTACAAGTTATATTTTAGGAAACCTAATAAAATGTTGTAGTTACGTGTAGGCGACTGCGGTGCCGTGGTTTGATATCTCAATTTTACTTCTCGTAATGATCAGGAGAATTTTATGAACGAATTATTTTAAAACTGTTTTGATAAAAAGGCGCATTTTAAAATACACTATTTGAGTATTTATTTTGAGCTTTACACGTTTATACTGTACTTTGTATTGTATATTGTCCCAACGCGCAGCGAATAAAATGATACACATTCAACATCTGCATACGCCAATATGAGTTTCTCAGTTACATAACTGTGCGCAGATAAATCTTATATAGTTGGTGTTGCCTCATCTTTGAATCTTCACTATATAAGTAGCTATATTGTGATATTGATTGTTAGGTATTTAGAGTATTAGCATCAGTGTCGCTTATCATTTAGACGAGTGCGTACGAGGTGATGTGTAGCCACGTGGAGGTAGCTGTATGTACTACATACATATTAGCGAAATAGAGTTATAATTCATTGTCACTAAACTGTGCTTTCATATAGCCTAGAGTATCTTCTTAGCCTAAGTATTTATTGTGTACTTTTGTATTAGACTAAACTATCTAGGGCGTAACATAGCGTGTCATCTTTGAAGTAGGTCCTTACGTACATAATTATAATTTAAAATACATTGTAGGTATCTCAGTGGTGATATTATTACTGTAATTCGTATTTAGGTCTTAGAAAGATGATTTTATTTTCTTTCACTCTAGTGATATTACCTACTTCCTGTGATTTGTGACTATTAATAATTTTATACATGTTCTAGCTCAAACTAAATCTGAAGGTTGAACTTCTCTTGGCTATAATTTTATTAAATAAAGCAATATCTACACCTGGTTGTTTTAATTAATCCTATTGCATATAGTAAAAATATTTGCGAATGAACACCCGTAATAAATTTACTTCCGACACAACTGCCAAAAAAGTGCGTTGTTGCTTTTTTCATGGTACATTTACAAGTTTGTTTTTTTGTTTTAATTGGCTGAAACGATCTTGATATCGTAACAATATTTACAATACTGAAAATCCTCAAAGCTACGAGAGCTACAAAGCCATTTCCCAGTTTTCCAAAGCTAAGCCCTAATTTACTTTTTCAATTATAATTATGGTTCCTTCACTTATTTTTAAACGACTTCCGCACTAAGGGATTCAATCCTTGTGTCGCGGGGGGTTTTACAAACATACAATTTACATTCACAAAGACACCCAGACTCAGAACAAGCATTGGTGGATCACACAAACGCTTGTCCTTCGCTGGGATCGAACCCGCGACACATCGCGCCCAGTGGATTTGTTGTGATGACCTCAACCACTCGGCTATCCGTCTTATGTACTATCACCATGACGGAAATACCTGACATTTAATCAATCAATTCAGTCTATCGAGGTGCACTGCTGGTGACACCCAGTCCTCCGCCGTCCCCATCCAGTCCGAGCCAGCCACGTTTTTTAGGTCATCGGTTCAGCGGGCTGAAACGCTGACGCTTATAAATTATTTTTTATTTACTAAAATTAAGTAGGAATTATGTGAAATATATTAGTCTAGGACCTCATCATTCAATAAAATTTATTACGAGGAATATAATACTAAGTAAGTCAGTGCAAAAAAAAATATGTTTTATCTATTTGCAAGCGTGTAATGATGATTAACGTTACGTTAAATGTGAAGCCCAGAAGACAATAAAACATCAACGTACATCGTTTCACGGACCGTTTAACAACTCATTTAAGTTTTCAACATCAAACGTTAACAGCGTTACACATCTTGGATGTGTTTGCTTTTAATAACCAACCTGCAGAAAAGGAGTAAGTTCTTTTTAGGTTGTCTATGCAAGAATGAGAATAAATTTGAGTGGAGCTTGTTCATTAACGTTGCACATTCCATATAGAATACTTACATGGTACCTATATAAGCTCAATAAAGCATTGATAGTACATAATTAAATATTTTATGTGTTTTTTTGGTATCTTCTGGGAAATAGAATCTATATCATCAGGTCTTCACAAAAGCCGGCACTCGAAAACGAGGCATGCAGACAAGAAACGGTGAAAGGATTATGTACATCGATGTCTTCTTAAGAATGGGCATGACGTACTTCAACACAAAACAGCTTGGAACCGAAAGATGAAACCTTTGTCCAGAAGCGAGATAAAAATAGATACATTAAATATATACCAACAAATGGATAAAAGATACATGGCAATACACATAAAATCAGAATCTGTTGTTTATATAACGCGGCTTTACTTTTTCTATCGGCTGAGTAAAGGAATTGGCGATTGATGAAAGGTACAGATATGTAAGTGTTTTCATTGTGAGTCTACGCATATACAGGTTAGCATTTAGCTGTTACGTGCCAAAACTCATTTATCCACAGACGCATTCGACGCAGAGTTCGTGATAACTTTATTCTCGTAGCCATAATAAAGAATTTTTTATTGTTACTTGATGTAAGGTACATTAAAAGCTTTATTATCAATTTGGAATTTGACTTGAGTCCTTTTTTTTTCTATCTACCATTCCTTAAACATATATAAATGATACAAAAGTTTACTGAGAGGTATTTATCGGTATCGCTCGACTAGTTTCGGACCTAACCGGAGTCTTCAGTCCTAAAAGAATGAGACGATTCGGCGGGGTCGTTTCATGTCTACACTTCGACCTGCGTATCATTTAAGTATGAGCCATCGTCACGAAAGAAACTTCATAGCAGCCTAAGTATTTACTGCAAAATAAACAACGAATATCGTAATTCGTATTTAGGTAAATTAACAATAAATAACGTAATAACGCATATTACGTTGCAGTTAACAATAATGCTGCCAAACCGATTTGGGTCGGGTCACAGTGGCAACGTTCTTCGGCGTCCATGTCAAGGCACTATTGACGACATTATAATTATGGGTGCAGTTCTAATCAATTGAAATTCACCAGGCAACTAGCTTTTTGTAATAGCTAGTGATGTAACACAACAAGTGAGCTTCAAATCCTGTATATTACTCGATGCGTCAACAGCGCCTTAGAAGTCACTAAGAGCCGACGCGATGTTACTTAAAAAGATAAGCTTTCCGTATAAAGTTATTTAACAAAGTTTTTGGGGGAGACATTCATTTTACACAATATGACATAGGTAGACATGCTATGTTATCTACATAGCATATCTACCTGAATTCCAAAACTATAGGGGACAAGAAAAGATTTAGTTAATAATCCTTAAAAATAATATTTGTTCCTCTTTCACACAAAACCAGTGAAGAACGGATTTAGACGAAACTTGGTACACAGATAGTTAGGACTAGAACTTAGAACGATACATAGGATATCCCGATTGAATGTTCCCATGCGATCATTTTTGAATTGTAGCCGGCAGGCCCGTGAGCAACAGCCAGTATCTAATAATTACATATTAATGAACTGAATTTTTTATCTGTAATAGTGTTTTCGAGTAAAAAAGCAGAACTCTGTAAATTAAAGCAAAATGTCTTCAACCTCTATACATTTTACTGGTGTACTTGTGTCTTCAAAAACAAATAGGTTGTCAGTATGGCCTTTTGCGGGCCATTCCTAGAATTGGATAATATATGCGCACAATGATCTACAATATAGTTTGTATAAACAAACACATCATACGGCGCGCCGCGGTACACTGGATGACAATTAATTTAATTCAAATTAGCTTTAAAGTGTATGTAGAACACATCAATAACAAAAATATCATAATTATTTGATCGGTGAGCGATCGGGATGCTATCCGTATATCTATTTATCCTACATATTATCTGACGTTCAAAAAGTGCTGCTTTGTAGGCTAACATGGATTTTGTATTTTGATTAAGCGAAGGTTTTCAACTGCATTTAAGATATTGATAAAAACGATTAAAATTAGTAAAGATATCCAAACGGTTCAATTACGTTTTAAATTGGTAATCTGCGTTACAAAAATGGATTTTGAAGTCAGTAACTTGAAAGTGAAAAAAAATTACAGGCCTTTCCCCAGGTGCGATCCAACTATAAAGTTAAATGAAAAATCAATTAATACCGAAACTATAGGCCTATTAAAAAAAACAAACTAAATTAGTCTTCGGTTGGCGTATTAACGACGAATTGTCCCAAATCGAAAGCAAATTCAACCTGTTTTGTTAAAACTTATACGTTGAATGTTTCTGCTGATTAGACTAGCCTGAAAAACAGATAGATAAATCAAGATTACGTAACATTATTATTTAAAAGTGTACATACGCTAACGTTACTTTGCAAAACACCAGATGCGATAATAGTGGACATTAAAGTACAAAAAACAAGTCTTCACGCGAATATTCTAAATTCATCAAAGAAAAGTCTGTTTGGTTGATAGCTTTGTCGTTTGACATTATATCAGTCATGTAGGTACCCGTTAGAAATGTCGGCAGGGTTTCGTTATATTCACTTATCATCATTACAAACCATTTACGTAATACGATTATGGGTAACTAATCTCAGTAATCCACATTTACGTCTAATCGATGTACATTTCGCTTTTCCCATGTGGGTGATATCGTCTGAGTTCGTCTTCTCTCCTTTTTATTTGTTACTTCATGAAGTTGCGTTTCTTTAGTCTAGTCATTTGAAAATTTCTAAAGTAAATAAATGGCCACTAAAAGTTACAGGTGAACAAAGAGAGGTAAAGTCTTTGTCTGACTGCTTTAAAACCCAGCATTCAGTCATAAGTTTACTCAACTTTTGTTTACGTTCATTAATTACGGCTTGACTTAATTGATAAGCTTTATGCAGCTCTTTAAACATCTTAGTTTGTAAAGAAATAATGTTAATAATTCATCAACAAGAAACTTAAACCCAAAATCGCTTATGCGAGAGAGATAAAAATGAATCAGAGTGCTTAAAATTTATGATGCAGTATTAAACAGTGATGCATACAACCGCTGATCTTCTTCATAAAATTGTATAATACTTACATAATACGTGTTTTATATGCTTTGATGGTGCAATAAAGGACACCCGATATGAGTTATTATGAAAGTGTGTCATAGATGTGTCTGAGCAGGCAGCAGGCAGCAGGCGCGTCGCGTCGCTGCTCCCGCGGCGGGCGCGCACCCTGAAGATGCAGGTGATGCACAGCTGATGCGCGCGAAGGGTGTCGGCAGAGGTGCGCGCGCTGTGGGCGAGCGGGGCGGGCGGGGCGCAGATTGAGGCCACTATTTAACCGCACGACGGCCGCGCAACGACCTGTTGTGATCCCGTCATGGCGCGCTACGCCCGTGTCGCTACTCTGGCCGCGTGTCTCTTGTTCGCCTGCGGTGAGTCCTAACCTTTATCTTACGCATCCAGACACCGTCCATCTCGCGACGTCACGGGTGACTCGATGTCACAACTCATCCGCACATCTGCCGATAATTTAGTGATTGCTACAATACAGAGTGCACTTAGTGAAGAGTGAAGTTGCCCGTTCTCGGTCGTCGCGAGATAGACTGTGTCTGCGCAGAGTTTACCAATGAATGCAGCCGACCGCGATCGCCTTGCATCGACGACCAAAGGACATCGCCGCACAGTGACTCGAACCCTTCAAGGATAGTCACTCATGGCATGTCGCTAGCGTGTATCAAGTATCGGCTATCTACGTCGGTGTTGTGATTGTTAACAAAGACTTTCGGTAACGTATGGAGCAAACGTTTCGATGTTGCGAAACATGTAATTGCTTGTTTATTCACTTTCGATAACAGCAGCCGGGTTTGGTCCGCCTCTCTACCGGTATTGTAGCATTCGACGCGGATATTACAAGATAAAAACAAGTTGTTATCTTCGATTAAATTACATCTGAATAGGTCGTCATTAGGACGTGTTTAGTTGAACTATTGGTTAGCACCTGCTGTGGCTGAGCTCTGTGGCTGAGCTCTGTGGTTGCGGAGAACTTTCACATTCGTTCCGTGTTGCGCTACGCCTGCGCCGGTGACGTCACACTCTACATAGTGTCGAGGGCAGCCAGACTGCTACGACGAGGTGCGGACGGCGCAGGCGCAGACTTTGTATGAGCTGAATTATCGGTTCTTTCTTAATTAACATTCAGGTCGGCAGATAAATTCCTGGAAAAACGAACGAAATATGAGAAAATTACCTTGATTTCTGTTCTCTGTAAATTATCTGATCACGCTACATTATTTTTAAGAAACCAAAACAAACAAAGAGAAATAAAGAAACAGCATTTACTTTTAACGTGCGAACTTTTAATCTACGAAAGATACCTGAATTATCAAGCGATTCAATATCGAATTACCGAGAGTAGTACTTACATGCCATAAACTTTACGACGTCCGTAATGCTACAGCCTTTAATTAAAAACAAACATTACATTTGTTTAATAATCAATTATTTATTTCATACTTAATTAATAATTTACTTAAATAATGAAATCGCAATTGGTATTGTGGTAATAGAAATCGCTAAGCGAAATAAAATCACGATACCGCTGTAAACTACTGCAAGAAGGAAGCTGTATTTCCTCTTTTTGAAAAATAATGGCTGGGTCTCTATACGGATAAAGACAATTGACTAATCATTATTTCCGAGTATAGTTACGTGGCACGGATAGATCGCACTTATGTGATAAATGTCATAGTGTCACATAGGTCACGTGAACTAGAAGTCAAGTGTTCAAGGGCGCCATCAATAATAGCTTCCTTTCATTAGAATTACAATCAATTAAAGTATTTAACCTTGAGCGGTGATTGTTAGCATATTTTCGTTTACATAATTATGATAGATCATCAAATTAAAATAGAAGCAGTATTCGTTGTTTTTCGACTACTTAACTTGATATCGAAGCTCAGGTGATTGTTTTATTTAATTATGTATGGAGTTGTTTCTTTTAAACTTATAGGTCATTCCTAGTACGATGTTGTTTAAATAAATAATGATTCGACTTCCAATACTTTTTTGCGGATGGGAAATCATCAAATGACTCCTCTGGCTGAGCAGAAGGGAGTGTCAGACTTTTACTGATTAAAACCTAGCTTTTCTTTCATTGCACTTTGTGTACCGGGCTGCGATAACCCATTCGTAAATTCCTGATTGGACAACAAGTAATCATGGTCAGATTTTGCATTGACGCGTTATAAATTTCCTTTCTTCGAATCAAATTACGAAACCATCATACTTGTTTCAAAATAAACAAATGACAAATCAATTATATTTTTTCTTAAAATAGTAGCTTTGTTGAAACTAGGACATGAACGATTGTCACATGGATACAGTTGAAACGTTTTCAATAACTTTGGCTTTTGATAAATGGTCGTTTGCTAAAACCAGGTCACTGCAATGTGTGGATTATAAAATAGATGGAAAGAAATAATGAACAGTTTTACAATAGTCTTTAGTTCATATTTCACGCTTTGGTGACTTATTGTACAATAATTAGTATATGAGTGAAGTCTAGCTGTAAGAAATTATAATCAATTTTCAGTATTTTTGTTACCATTTACCTAATTGCGAGGTTTGCAATATATGCACATTGAAAATCTCATACTAGAATTTGATCATCGTAAATGTCCAAATTGTTTATCTAGATTATTATGTTGAACAATGTCAATACATGTAATTATGCAATGATTTGTAAGGCATTATATTTTTTATCAGTTACCTACTTATGGTTGGTTTCCAGATCTTTAGGTCTCTAGGTCAAGTCAGTTGCGACATAACCACCACGTGAAAGATACACGGGCGGGTTTCCAACGACTCGATATTATGTTGAAATGTTATCCGATCGTGCTGATTTATATTAGTACCTATTTTACATAGGCATGAATAACGCTATCAGACTATAGTTATTGGTACTTTATCTCATCCAAGATCAGTTGATGAAAAAAACTGAACATAAAAACTGTAATCGTAAACATGATCGATCAATAACAACATTGCCTGTGTCTGACTCGGCTCCGACGCGTCGTCGTCACATCCGTCTGATAATTTCCACTTATGATCCGCAATTCACGGCAGACAGTTACATAAAACATATTTAAGTGAATGTTCAATGTTCGAGTTGCTTAATTAATTTGCCTATCGCTTAACGCAAGTTTCATTCGTCGGACTTATTCATTAAAGCATGTTACAGATATGTTTTTTTTAAAGCAATCGAGTTCGTTCCTAATATATTCATTGTGTCAGCCTGACAGCGAATGGAATATGTTGTAAATATATTTCTTCACATCTATGAAGAAATGCACAATACCGGCAATCACGGCCTCGGTCAAGTTTAAATGTATTTTGTGGGGCGCGTTACAAATCCTAATGTGTTACTGGCACGTATTGCTGGGCATGGCTGCCGGGCTTTACCTCAACACCCGCACATGTTAAGAGAGTGGCGGAGAGTTGATGACGCGTGGTAGACGATGTCTTGCATAACGTTTCTTGTTGACTTCTTAAAAGACAAAGTGAAACGTGAATATTGATAATGACAACCCCAGAGGTCGTCGTGATCGCATGTGAATGACGCAGACAAGGTGAACGCTGTTTACTTCCGCGTGCGGAAACGCCAGTCTCCCGTTATCAGAAATTAACTTCGCTTAAAGGGAGTGCCGCAGAAGGAAAGTCGAGCGGTGGTGCTAAATATTCATAAGGTCGGCCGTTGGTATTCCAACAACGCGCCCGGTCGACGCCCGAGCTACTCGCATACCTAGTTGTTCCCACATTCGTGCTTTATTATTCATACTATATACTGTGGTTAATAATAGCTACTAGGGAAACGGTATCGTCCATGACAAGTATGACTCAAAATACTTGTAAATAATTTAAATCATGTCTCATGTTATAACAGGAGACATGCGTGATTTCAACATATGTAGCTTTCAGTATTTTCTTGTACTCAAACTCCAAAATTACATTAATTATAAAGATTTAGGGCTTAAATTATAACATTGATTTATTTTAAATGGGAGTACTTTTAATAATCGTATAAAATAAACATGTTATTGTTAACATCGTTTTCCCGATCAAAAGACATCAACGCGCAGCAATTGCAAATCAAAGCTGCAAAGTACTTCGAGAAACTTGGGTTTCGACATCGAGTCTGTACACCATTGTATTTGCTATTGGAGTAGACATTTCTCTTGAATATCAGTATATCGTAATCAAACACGTGGAAGATCCGGGTCAAAGAAAACTTGTTAGTTTTACAACTTCGAACAGTAACAAATTTAATATATTTTGTGTAGGTATAACACATTTGCATACTTTTATCTCTTTTAAAACTAAATTTAGATTATAAAACTGGTTTAAATAATATATCTTTAGGCAAATATTTAGATTATAGATATAATCCAAGCGCCATTTATTAAGATAATATTGTGGATTGACGACTACCACTACATAAGCAAATACTAGAATCTCGCGTCTAACATTATGAAATCTTGACACAATTTTAATGAATTTACATAATAACATTTAAAGTTGAATTTTTAAAAAGTCACATGTTATAATCAATAGCGCTGAGGCTATTATCTGACAGGTATTTTCTGTTACATTAGCCGTGTTGGTGTTGTGCAAAGCTGTTACTGTAGCGAACAATGAAAATAATATAATTATGTATGTGCATACACGCTAGCGTGTCGTGTATTAATCGAGTGCTATTGATTGCACAGGCAGTTTGCAACGTCTAACCCACATAGTTGGCTGTATGAACTCTTATATTAGGGGCAATAGTCAATCTACAACACGTTTATACGAGGTGCAGTTAACATTCTCTTTAATGTATTTAACGACGCGTAAATATTTACGGTTCTTTAAGCAAAACTTAATATCAGACAAAGGAGGCTCAAATCACAGGTTAGTTTACCGCAGCTCTCGCATCCATTGCGAGTGCAGTTTAGTGCAAGCGAGACAGTTAGATAATCCGGCGAGAGCTGAGTTTCCTAGTGTTACGACTGGCGCGCTTATAGCTCACACGACTCGCACGGCTCGCTCACGCATCTACCGCCGTGCGCAATACTCATAGTTCTTATTGCTCTAACCAACATTACCTAAGCCACGAACACAATTGACAAAAAAACACGGAGCAGACACTTAACGCAGGGTTCTATGGGAACCTTTTCAAATGTAATAATGTTGCTAATTAATGCTAAAACATCGTTCTAATTATAGACCGTGTCACTATAATTCAATTCAATTGCAATTAGTATTCCTAATTTCAGTTTTTACAACTAGTTTAATACTACAATTTGTAGTTTCTTAATAGGCACATCGTAAAGTTTCCTGGAACGTGATGATGATTCAAGGAAATCTACTATTCCGTAACCTTTCTGAATTATAATAATTTCGTCAGCCTAATCGACACACAAATCAAATGCCATGCATAATGCACAATTTTGTATAGACAGAAGACATAGAAAGAGTCGTCCTTGTCGCTTGCCCAAGCGCTGACATTTCGAAGCAAGTCAAATGTCACGAGCGCTCACCCCACCTTTGACATTTGAACACTCGCGTGCTCGTACGCTTCCAAGTGACATTTGGTTCTAATGCAAAAAAAGCTATAAACTATGAATGTATAATTGATCACATTACGCGTCAAACTCAAATATAGATGTTTCCGGCTTCTCGGTTTTATTTAACGTTGAATGTTTTCAATCGTTGTTTAATAAGGATGTTGTTTGTGTAGCAGGTGCCGATGGGCACCGATGGCGGCGACAAGCTGACGACGCACCGAAGAAAGAGGACAGCTTGGAGCAAGAGCTATGCAAGGACAAGGACGCCGGCGAATGGTTCCGCCTGGTGGCCGGCGAGGGCGACAACTGTCGCGACGTCATCCAGTGCACCGCCTCGGTAAGTACCTATATATAGGTAACATACTTTTACACACGCATTCCCTAGTAAATATGTCCTTAGCGACGGCTATGTGGAATGCAAGCAACTGAAAACTGGCTCACATTGAAAATAACAGACAGTTAGGTAAAATATTGTTCGGAAAAAATTGCAAAAATCGTAATTCAAGTTTCATTAATTATAAAATTCTTGTAGGAGTGTTAATAAGGTAGTATAATTAAATTAAATGCGAAGCGCAATAAACGTTAGAAATTTGTCCTCAATATAACAACAGAACATTGCGTATTTGTGGGTAGGTTCTACAGTTGCACTCTTACGACATTCAAGGTAATGTAAGAACACGCCGCGCCGCCGCGCCGGCCGGCTCCTGACCGCACGCTCGTAATCATGACAATCGGTATTATTGTTCAAGTTGTTACAATATCCTCCAAGGATTCCTCGCCAAATAATTGAATAGTAGTCATCGGCTTACGGTAATATTATTAATACATCGTAAGTACATAAAACGAATACGTGAATAACAATTGTTTTTTGGATTATTATGTAGAGTTATATCATGCACATCAATGTGTCTGAAAATAGATATATACAATCACACAGACACAGGAACTATCGAGGAACAAATCTAAGGAGCGACCAAAACATAAAAATTGTCATGGAGTCGTATGGACCCTATGTTTAATTTCCATCTTTTTTCTAAATAGTGATATTTATCAAACAGGGCATCCAAGCTATCCGTTGTCCAGCTGGTTTATATTTCGACATCGAAAAACAGACCTGCGATTGGAAAGACGCGGTTAAGAACTGCAAATTGAAGAACAAAGAACGCAAAGTGAAGCCATTGTTGTACACGGAAGAGCCCTTGTGCCAGGACGGCTTCCTGGCCTGCGGAGACTCCACCTGTATCGAAAGAGGCCTCTTCTGTAACGGCGAGAAGGACTGTGCCGATGGTTCCGACGAAAACTCTTGCGGTAAGTACATTATATACGGCAATAACTTTGAAACATACCAGACTGGACTCTAGAGTTCTCCCGTTGGTGTCTTGCTTATCATTTCAAATCAAAATTTATGGATGAAATTGCAAATATGCCCTCAATTTTCAAGTTACTTAAAGTTAGTTAACTATGTTCAATCTAATCTAAATTTAAAATTAGCAACTGAACTTGAATAAATAAGATCACAAACAAGTGCAGGCCTGTGGGGCGTGACGGCCTGGCTGAAATGCCAATCACTTGGCCTAAAAACATCTCAATGTTATGAAGTACGACACTAACGGGGTGATAATTGTATTGAATATGTAAATATTTAACTATTTGAGTGTTTATTTTGGAATAACTTTCCTGTATATTTAGTTAGAAAGCTTCGTAAGCATACGGTAGATAGCCACACAGAGGACCGGCTAGTCAGTATGCAGCGAGTCACTCCAAACGCGATTCATACAATACAATTCTCTGCCGCGCCATATGACTCGAAAACACTTGAATTGTAATTACGTACATGACAAGGATACAAAATTCCCTTCACCAGTCGCGAAGACCCTGGACTGGAAGTGTCTTATAAAACTTCTTGCTCACGTCTTTAGGTAAATGTATGCGTGTGTCAACATTAAAAATATAGGTACATTGTACACCTAGACATAGTAGACATAGTGGAATACATTTGCAAATTAATAACATAAATATCTATTAAATTGCAACTTTACAACTTTATTACAATTATACCTTGAATACATATCCGGATTCTTAGAATAATAAAAATAAGATTTTAAATAGTACGAAACTTCATGGGTAAATTACAAAATATTATGTAAGTGTATTATGTACGACATAGTAATACTGAATCAAAAGTGAAATCCAGCGTGTGTCAGCTGTGTAGAGTGATTTGTCCGAGCGAAAGTACCCGTACTGGTTCCGGCGCTCGCCCCGCCCGAGACTCATGCGCCTCTACCACTACACATGATCGTTGTAATATCTCGAATGATTAACTTCGTCGCATGATCGGTACGAAGCTTGAAACAAACAAACAATAGCTTATGAAGTTATGAAACTTATTTAGCTGCAAACTGTAACAGATAATTACTTAAGCGCAACGATTGTATTTCACGTTATATTCTCACGATATTTATAATTATAAGTAATGAATTGTAATACAATCATTGCTAGGTATGTTTCAATATAATAGGTAACGATTGTGTGAGTAATTTTGCGTGTATTTGAACTGGGTTTTCTGTTTGTCGTAGACATCGACAACGATCCCAACAGGGCTCCTCCCTGCGATGCCTCCCAATGTGTGCTGCCCGACTGCTTCTGTTCCGAAGACGGCACCGTCATCCCCGGCGACCTGCCCGCCAGAGACGTGCCCCAGATGATCACCATCACCTTCGACGATGCTATCAACAACAACAACATCGAACTCTACAAAGAAATCTTCAACGGAAAGCGTAAAAACCCCAACGGTTGCGATATCAGGGCAACTTACTTCATTTCCCACAAATACACCAACTACTCGGCTGTTGCGGAAACCCACAGAAAAGGACACGAGATCGCTGTTCACTCAATCACGTAAGTTCAAACTATAGGCAGACTTGTAAATAAAATTATGAATATGTCTGTTATTTATATTTTCATATCAATGCATGATGATGAATCTTTAACTAATGCACAATAAACTGGATAAGTGTCAGTAAATCCCCTTCCAACCTGTAATCGAACTTGCTACTTCATTTTGTCGTACTCGTATATCGATGACAGGTGATAGTCAAGCTGTAGGTCTATGATATAAATTCAACAATCTAGTTCATATAATATTAATCAAAAAACTGTACTTCTGAAATTCCCACAGAAAGGGACAGAATATCGCTCTACACGCAACATCGTGAGTTAATTCAACACTTATTACACTATATTCTTCCACTAACAATCTTCTTATTCATTTCAACATTTTTTATCTTATTGACCATGATTATTTCCGTGTTTAGGCACAACGATGACGAACGTTTCTGGAGTAACGCTACTGTCGATGACTGGGGCAAGGAAATGGCCGGTATGAGAGTAATTATTGAGAAGTTCGCCAACATCACAGACAACAGTGTGGTAGGTGTCCGCGCTCCCTACTTGCGTGTCGGAGGCAACAACCAGTTCACCATGATGGAAGAACAAGCATTCTTGTACGACAGCACCATCACCGCTCCACTTTCCAACCCTCCCCTATGGCCTTACACTATGTACTTTAGAATGCCTCACCGCTGCCACGGAAACTTACAAAGCTGCCCTACCAGGAGCCACGCCGTGTGGGAAATGGTAATGAACGAACTCGACCGTCGTGAGGATCCTACCAACGACGAGTACCTGCCTGGATGCGCTATGGTGGACTCCTGCTCCAACATCCTCACTGGAGACCAGTTCTACAACTTCCTTAACCACAACTTCGACCGTCACTACGAACAAAACCGTGCTCCATTGGGTCTCTACTTCCACGCTGCGTGGCTTAAGAACAACCCAGAATTCTTAGAGGCTTTCTTGTACTGGATCGATGAAATTCTCCAGAGCCACAACGATGTATACTTTGTTACCATGACTCAGGTCATCCAATGGATCCAGAACCCTCGTACCATCACTGAAGCTAAGAACTTCGAGCCCTGGAGGGAAAAGTGCGCCGTAGAAGGCAGCCAGGCTTGTTGGGTACCCCACTCTTGCAAGCTCACTTCAAAGGAGGTTCCCGGAGAAACTATCAACCTGCAAACCTGCGTGAGATGCCCAGTCAACTACCCCTGGCTCAACGACCCCACGGGTGACGGCCATTATTAATAGAGCCATGATCTCACGTCTTACGTGCTCTAATTAGTTGATATAAAAACCTGAGGAGTGATTTGCATGGATAACATAAGCGCAGTTAGATCTTTTATTATGACAACTAAATTAAAACATGATATTTCTCATTTAGTGACTGCATTGCCATCAAACTACGAATGTGTTTTCCAGTAATTCTCTAATGTACCGGGTCATAATCCCGTCCGTAGCCTAAGTACCTACCTTACTGTATGTAATATAGACTCACATAAATATTTAATAGGTCTTTTTAATAGTTTATGTGATTTTTCTAATGTAAGTCTGTTTTAAAATTACAAAAAATTAAAAATTATAAAAATTATTAGTCCTTTATTTTCCTTTTCGTCTTGTCAAAAGCACGATCCAATTATATTATTCGGCATACAAAGTGCGATAGCTAACGCAATAAGCCATCGAGCTTGTTCACGTAATTATTGGCATAGCTAATTACAAGACATCTCTCACGCTCACGCTCACTAAAGTGCGTACGAGCTTGCGATCCATTTCGTTACGTAAGTCTACTAAAATATACCTACATGTAACAAGATCAGATTAAAAGATTAAATGGGTAGATATATGATGGATGTAAATACTGATATATACCAGCATAGCATATGTGAACACGGAGCAAATACGGCCGGACGGTCACTGACACACCGAGTCGGTATGAACATCCGTGTATTCCTCGTACGACAACATTTACATAGATACCTTAGCCACGATTTATTTCCATCTTTGAGAATTCCGTACAACTGTACACATATTAAACTCGCATATAATATTTAACTACACAATGACTTAATTAAGTAATTCAATAAATCAAAATGTTATGTCATTAGTTTAAAATATTACCAACACTTACTAAGCAGAGCACAACGAAATTCTACAATTGCGTTGGACATACTTTTGTGGAATTATGAATTAAATCATTAAAAATGTTTCATAAACTGTATGCGAGCCTTATTAAAGCAGTAGTATAAATATCAACAGTCCAAGTATGAACAACTTAGTAGCTGGTTGGTCCGTAATATTTTTTGGACACAGTTATAATGAACCCACTTGTATGCGGAAACCCTTCAAAATTCGAGATAGAGAAAAGCAACCGAGTAAAGCAAATAATAAAGTTATTTATATTCCAAAACATATTAAAAAAAAGAAATACATACCTATAGCGTTAACTATAAAGTAGAATAATATGTATCCCTGGACTTGAGACCTGCAGGTACCCTAACAGTTAATTAATAAATCAGTCATGTAGCGCCCAATCGTGTTGACCGTCTAATCGGGCAAGTGTTTGCTCGTCTGGGTGCAAAGTCATTAGCCTTTCGTGGAAAGTTTTTACACAAGCAGGTATACCGCCAACATTTCAAACATGTAGCAATACGTAAAAAATCAAAAATGATTTAAAGGGGTATTGACCAAGTGAGTAACGTCCGTTAGGTGCATCGTTTAAGATATGTGCTTGAATACCCGTGTTATCTCAGGATAAAAACATTTTTAGCTAATGAAATTAAACGAGCTGTCTGTCAATCACTTGGTTAATATTCTTGAGATGTTCGTAGAGACCATTTAAAAGGAACATTCGTGAATGTTTTACTATGTATTCTGAGTGACCTTGCTGGTCTCTTTGTGATAAATCTTATGCAAAATGTGTAGCTACAGCACGTCGCGGTCGTATGTCGCTACAATCCTGTGTCAAGCAGCTACATTGTGATAGGGTTACCACATCAGCGCTACAGAATGGCATCGGTTTCTATGAGTTTGACACATCAGCTTGGTATGCACGCGTGACACGCCGAGACTTGAACAATGGGTGACGGCGCCACCAACACGTTAATCTCCCTGACATCTGTGGGCGGTTGCATTGCACGTCATCACCTCCATCCACGTAGGTACTTATATCCTCTACTCAATAACCAACTTTCCATTTTGTTTTGCAATATACAGCGTTTATCGGAGTTAAGAATAAGGACAATGAAAAACAATTGTATTGTTAGCAGCATCTAAATAAATGGAGAGTTGGGCCGGCGGCGGCGCTCACCGGCAGATATTTGGTATGGGCGCACGAAGAAGCGCACTGCAGCCTGTGACAGTGAAAGCAGTGAAAGTCTTCCTCAGGTTGTCGCCGCGTACTCGCACTCATAGCATTTATTGTTAACACTATTACTACTAAATTACATTGATTTTCACTTAAAGGAAAATTGACAACTCTAAGTTTCTAAACATAAAACTCCTTGCATTGAACATTATTAAAGAATTTGTGTACTTGCTATTGAAATGTAGCCTGGTAGATGGAAACTATTTAATGTATGTATTTGACACAATACCACAAAGTAATGTTTAAGCAAAATTCTGAATTAAGCAGTTAAGCCCAGATGCAGGTTAAATCAATTTAAATACCAGTCTCAACGGAATTATGTGCCCAAACAGAAATTCTGCCGACAAATAAAGTTGGGTATTGCATAAGTGCAAGTGGGTGCATAACATAAGTATGAAACATGATCCTGATTCATTTTGCGGACACCTTGGCCCTATAACATCAATTAATTTCTACGTAGGCATATGTGATACATTGTATACTCTTGGAACTTAATTACCTGTTGTGGAAGTTTCAGAAAATAACAATACCAAGTCGTTTAATTATGTTACTCAACTTTAACTGGTAATCTGTTAAAATTTTGCCTTTTCACACAGTGTAATATGTTACTTATTCCTATTGTAAAATTATTTGGTTGGCTGTTGGATACTAATATCTTTTAATATTTTTTAATGTACTAATATCTATACTTCTATACTAATATATAAAGCTGAAGAGTTTGTTTGTTTCTTTGAACGCGCTAATTTTAGGAATTAAAGCTTCGAATTGAAAAAATATTTTTGTGTTGAATAGACCATTTATCAAGGAAGGCTATAGGCTATATAACATCACGCTGCGACTAATTTGAGCGAAGCTACAATGGAAAATGTGGAAAAAACGGGGAAAATTATTAATCTTTGAAGGCTTTCGTTGCATGCTCTGCGAAAACGGTTCAAGTTCTTCTAACCACGTGGACAAAGTCGCTGGCAAAAGCTAGTGTATATATAATTAATACGTTTATATTGTTATTAAATATTACTAAATATATGTTCCATGACACGTATACCTAGTATCTACATTTGTTGACAAAGACTGCGTCAGTAAGGTTTTATGTTCGAGTCATGCCCGTGCCAGGTAACGAACGAGCTTTTGAACAACAAGGAAAACAGATTTAAAAATAACAACTACTTTAATGTATTTAGTTATTCAACTTTTGTTTTTTCGTCAGATATTCTGCGAAATATATGAGGCAAAATAAAACCAGATTTATGGTAAATTAAAACTATTTGATGGAATATCAATGACAAAAACACATTGAATGAAATAAATGCTCATAATTATTTGCACAGAATTATTTTAAGGCATGTACTGAGTGACATTGATAAAACTTGTTGTTGGTTTTGGAACTGATTGAATTTTTAACTAAAACTTACGTATATAATATATAAATGATGTTTTCTAAATTGCTAGATATGTAAAAGCCATATAATCCAGCAGTAGGGTGTAGCATATAGCCTTCACAATAATATGCCATGCATATATATTTAAAAGGCTATAAATACCCAGCTAGCTATGCTGTGATGTCGGCACGAACACGCTACAGTCATACATACGTATAATATCTATGCATTGTCGCAAGTGAAAGGAAATATCTTGAAGAATCCTTGACTCTTGCGCGCCTACTTGTGGCGCTGTGGGCATGACGCCGAGCCCCGCCGTGCTCTCCTCGGTGCATCTTAGGAAAGTTCATGTCCCTTAACATTATTACTAAATCACTAACTTATTAACTGAATCCCTTGTCTTAATAAAAAAATCACAAACGCAAATCAATTGTTTGTAAATAGTTACGTTTTGAAACGTAGGTGACTAAGTTATTATATTTCCTCGTTTGATGTATTTAATTATTCTTGCGAATTTAGAATTGTTTCACAATATTCTAAAATTGTACATGTTTGCTCCATTCAATCGATTTAATATGCGGAGTCGAGTGAGACAGATTAATAGTTGGAACTTGGAATTATGTTGCTGTAGCGACTCTATATTTTTAAACTAGTATAATGTTTCGCTAATCCTACTTTGTCATCTGATAAATATAATTTGTCTAAATATGTTCATGGATATTCATGATTATGGAAATACTATATTTTTAGTCACTTTATAAATTCAATTATTACAAGATTCTGGTGAATCAAAAAGGCATTAAAATTAAGCAATAGCCTTGCTCACCTTGTTTTAAATTAATTGTAAAAGCTATATAACCTAAACATGAACTATGCATAGGTATCTGAGATCAGAAGTAGGTCTAGCTTTAGCATCCAGGTCAAATATATACGTAACACCCGCTATCGTCGAGCAATTGGCAGTTTAAATGTTAAATCTTTAAAATCTTATGCAACAACAGGCATATATCACGAAAGTGCAAATGACAATCTATTTGTATAAAATGACGAATTTAAATTCAAATCCAAACTGAAAAGATGATGTCTGATGATGAATATGATTATTTAACACAAGTTTAAGTAACATTTCGGCCGTAACCTGCGAGTTTGTATCTTTGTAGAAAACAAATAAATCGAGTTTCGGAACGTTTGACGCGGGTAAACAAGTTCCATTAGGTAGGGACTGTAGGGAGTCATGGTATGAAAATAAATCGCCAGAGTACATCGACACTACGGGTCCTTACAGGATGTTAATGTGACAAATTGTACACTTACATTTAAACACAATTTTGTTATAATATTGCCTGTTGGCATTATGTCAAGTATGGCAAAATGACATCAATCTGTGATGAGTTTTATCTAGTGAGGTCAAAATTACGCACCAAGAGGTTTTTAATTGAAAATATGCATCAATTCAGTACAAACTCAGTAGAACTCAGTAAACAGTAGATATGCTAATTTTTTAGTTTCATAAAATTGTAACGTATCTCTTTATGCAAAAATAAACAAAAAGATCATGATCTTTACATAAAAATAAGCAGATTCATACACACTTAATAAACCACAAAATGCAAATCCTTGCTGTCTGCTTCCGTGTTTCTAACCTACCGTTTGATTGGCCAGAAATGTCCCTATTATTTAATTCGTTACGTTTTTTTTTTTATTACAACTGCTTCTAGGTTACTAAACAGTCGACTTGACACGAGAGGATTCTCGCATATCGGCAAGTCATTCATTTAAGAAAATCATGATAAGCTCAGTTTACATAGCGACATGAAAGAAGGACACTAGTTTCTAGACTGTTCTCCCTTTTACTGTGACACTGTTATGTTTGATGAGTGTCTGTGTTTCGAAGAGATTTTTACACTCAAATTGTCTTGGTCACATACGGTGTGATATAGTGTCGGGGTGTAAACGTAGCATAACTAATAACATCAGGCACGCGGCGGTGTCACTCGATGGCAGAGGCGAGTTCGCCGCGCTGACCCCGCTGCCCGCTGCATGCGCGCCACGACGCGGGTCGCGCCGCCGCCGCCGCGCCGCCGCCGCTCGGCTTGTGGGCCTCGTTCCTCTAACATTACATAACGGAGACACCCGGATGTAGCCGCAAGGCCATCCATACATCAAGTAACATTTAGTTACAATCAACTCTAAACATCTTCTCAGCCAAAAAAATCATTACACTTAAGCTTGCAAACAGCTAAGTTGAAAAACTTTTATAAACGCACATTAAGATCATAAATATCGATAAAGGAGATATTTGTCTAGATATTCTGTTTACCTGTTTGGTACCAAATTTCGTATTAGGTACTTCTGTGTTCAATTACTTCTTGACAGTAGGTTATGTTAGTCCTTGCTCCAACGAACACATAATTTTATATTTACGTGTCTTTGTTTACTCAGTATATTTCACATTTTGACGACTTTTCTCAGTGATCACATAATAGAATCAATTTTACATATTATGAAATATTGAAAAGTTACGCAAACGTCCAGTAAGTATTTCATTAAAATATCCTCAACACCATCTTCTTGACTTGACCACAAATAGAACATCTTCTAAGATATCGCGTTAATCTGGTCTGACAATTAAATATGATGCAATACTTAATACAAGTTGTTATGTATTCGGTATTATATTTATTCTAGAAATAAAAGTATTTTCAGATAGATATCTATAGATAGTCTAAGGTGAATACAGTGATCTCTCGGAGGGCACTAACAGAAACTCGATTCGATTTCGATTTCTAAAACTGACATCACTGTAACTTTAATCAAGAACACGAATCAAGTTTAACTAAAACGAACAGTAATCTACAAAGTTTAAAGTTAATTCGAAATTAAGTTTGTCAGGGAAAGTTGTGTTGTGAGGGAAAGTAGCCCGTCTAAGATTTGTCTGAATCAATGATGTTTAACCTCAAACATTAATCAACCTCGTTGCTTATCGATAGGTCACCCGAAATTACTTGAATAACTGATTTTATAATATTAATGCATTAAGGACACATTCTTTAAAATGCCTATAACTGTTTAATGCTATTGGTTGTTTTCTTGCAAAGAACCGTAAAAAATTGCTGACATTATGTATACCTGTACTATTAAAAAAAATGTGATATATTATGCGAATACTGATAAACTTTTTATAAGCTTGCCCAATTAACAAATATTACGAATTTTGATTTCCTTGTGTTACCGAGTCGGACGACTGTCGGTAACATACGCAAATGTTATACTTAAAATTCAGTTTTCTAAATGGTGTCGAATTAATTCAATGTCCTTGACTTTTGACAGATATAACTTCGTACTAAGTAGGTAGGTATATTTAAATAGACATGACCACTGAATACATTGACATTTTCAGATAAACTTTTACAAATGTAGAATTGCAGATATTATGAAATAAGGTACAATCAATTTTTTATTTGAGAAATACTTAATTTTATGATGTCCTAGATGACGCTCTACCAATTCATTATATAAAAATACTATAACGTAGAGCGTTCAAATCTCTTAAAGTAAATTGATTTACATAATTTATATTTTATATGTGTATCGGGATCTTTTTTTTTTTTTTTTTTTTTTTTTTTTTCTGGCTCTTCACGGTTAGTGTTGGCCAATGACAACATTTACAAAAGGTAGGGAAACTTAGGAATATATAAAAGGACGATAAATTTGGAGCGACAAATTGAAAAATTAAATTACAATTTTATGGTATTCGAAGAAATGAATGACGCTATACATTTATATACATGAAAGTTATTAGAATGAAGTAAGGACAGGATGGAAGAAGGAAGAGGAATATTAATGGATACTAAGCTATTTACAAAGGAACTATGGTCATAGAGAGGACAGGAGAAGAATATATGGTTAAGATCACCCACATCTTTGCCACACCCGCAAGTCGGGTCGGACATAATTTTTAATCTGACCAGATGGATGGGACAGCTGCAATGTCCCAGGCGCATCCGGACTAATGTCGATGTCTCCATCTTGCCAAACTTGGCTCTAAAAAGCCATGGTTTTAGTGTGACATTGGATTGGACTGATGCGTACCATTTTCCCTTAAGTTTGCTACTAGAGTCCCACTCAGCTTTCCATGATTTTAATAGAAAGGCCTTCGGTAAAGACAGAAGGTCTTGGCAAAAGTTTTTGTAAGGAAACAAGTCACCACATTGCACCGCATCAGCTGCCAATTTGTCAGCAAATTCGTTGCCTCGAATTCCAGAGTGGGCTGGGATCCAAGCGAATTGCAGATTATAATTGTTAGCGTTAAGTTTATATGTCAGCTCATTAATTTGAAAAATGATTGGAAGTTGAATTTTGTGTTGAAATGGAAATTTTTGAATAGCTTGAAGAGCGCTCAGAGAGTCTGTAAAGATTATAGAATTTTTTAGTTTAAATATTTTTATATATTCAAGTGCTTTGAAAATTCCAAAGCATTCCCCCGTGAAAACCGAAGTCTCTGGGGGAAGCCTAATTTTCTGCACTACATTGTATTGTGAGTGGTATACCCCTACACCAACGCAGTCGGTTGAAGAGGGCTTAGCTGCATCAGAGAATAAGTGGTGAAAATTATGAAATTGTTCTGCGAGCAACTTATTAAATTTCGACTGGGGACAGGGATCAGATTTACTAATTAAGTCGTGTACTACATAAGGTGAGAAGTGTAGGCTATCATAGCTAACACTAAATAACGGGAGTTTGTTAGACCGATGTGTAGGGGAACTAAGGGATAAGAATTTCTGATAACTAATGACCAAACAGGGAACAGTTTTATGAGACCAGTAGCTGGATGATTGGACTTGAGACATTAAGAGGTGTAGTTTAGGAATAAGGGGATGAGCAGAGAACTGAAGGATCCTGAAGAAAAAATTATCTGACAGAAATTGTCTCCTAAGGTGTAACGGAGTTTCACCACACTCCACTTGAAGGGCATTTATCGGACTAGATTTCATGGCACCAGAAATAATCCGGAGGGCCTTAGATTGAATTAAGTCTAATTTTTTGAAAGCCATAATACTTCCAGGTACAAGGGTAAACAAACCATAATCTAAAACACTTCTAATTATTGCGTTATAAATTAACTTTAATGAGAAAGGATGAGCGCCCCACCAAACTCCGGATAAGCACCTAAGCATATTTAAATGTTTTTCACATTTATTAATAATATGTTCGCAATGTTGAACACCACTAAGCTTATAGTCTAAAATGACGCCCAGATATTTAAAATAGTCTTTGAAAGGAATAGGATTTCCGTTATAGGAAATGGTACATTGAGGAATATTTCTTTTACGTGTAAAAATAACACTTGCGCTTTTAGAAGTAGACAATTCCAAACCGTTCAACTGTAACCATGAGGATAATGATGTCAAAGCCGAAGTAATATCCGAACAGGCTTTTTCCACGGAATGACTTGAACTATAAAATAATAAATCATCGGCATACTGCAGTACTTTGACTCCGTTGTTTACGGATTTATCCAGGTCATATGTATAAATATTATATAAAAGGGGACTTAATACAGATCCCTGAGGAAGGCCTCTCCAAACCTTACGGGATAATTTATGATCAGCTAAAGGCATATCTATGGAACGATCAGATAAAATGTTAATAATAAAATTACAAAGATTCAATGGTACTCGAAGCTCACTTAGTTTAGTATGTAATACGGATACTAGGACATTATCATAGGCTGCATTTATATCTAAGAAAACAGCTGCTGTAGACTGGTTATTAGAAAAAGATAAACGGATATCAGTTGTTAAAATACTTAAACAGTCCATAGTACTTTTACCTTTTCTAAAACCATATTGTGAAGAGGATAGAAGGCCTTCACTTTCGATATACCATTCTAGACGATTTTTAATTAGATTTTCAGCTAATTTGATTAATACTGAGGACAGTACTATTGGGCGGTACGAGGAAATATCAGAAGGCGCTTTGTTTGGTTTTAAGAATGGCAACACCATTTGACGTTTCCATTCTTCAGGGATGTTTCCTGTTGTCATTACGGTATTAATCAACTCCAAATAGTAACTAAGAATATTATCACTCAGATGTACGAAAAATGAGTATGGAATGCCATCTAGACCAGGAGCGGAATCTACAGTATTTTGCACAATCCCCTTTAATTCACTTAGGGAGAACGGGAGGTGTAATGTATTAGTTGTAGACTGTTTCGAACTATCGGCATTAGTTCCGCACGGTGCACAACAAATGTTCTGAGGAACCCATGGTGGAGCCAAATGGTCCAGGAAGTCAGAGGCTAAAGAATCAGGAATAGCAGGCGTCGGCTGTGTAAAAAGGGACCTGAATTTACGAATATTTTGCCAAACTATAGTAGGGTGGGTATTTGGGGAAATTGTTGAGCAGAAACTCTGCCAACCTGTATATTTTTTTTTCTTTAAAAGTTGTCTGGTGTCTGTAATAACATTAGTCAGTGCCTCAAAGTTAATATCAGACATATCACGATTATAATTAAGTTCAGCTTGTTTACGTTTTTTAACAGCCTCTGTACACTCTGAGTCCCACCACGGGGGTTTAGGAATTAAAGTAACATTTTCACTTTTAGTACGGAAAGTTTCATTAGCTGCAGTTATTATTAACCTAACTAAAGCATTAGCACATGCATTTTCATTGCCATCTGAAATAGGCGGGAGAGTAGACAACTTTGTGTCAGCACTACTTCTATACTTTTCCCAATGAATGCTATTCCTATCAGGCAGTTTATGTTTCAGGTTTGATCGTCTCTTTGAAATAGTTGGCATAGAGAATGGGCTGGAAATAACTATTGGGAAATGGTCACTGCCATATGTAGAAGAAAGGGTATTCCAGGTTAGTGAAGAAGCTAGATTAGGAGAACAAATGGATAGATCCACAGCACTGTTATTCTGATTAGGGGCTGACCGCCGAGTGGCGATACCTGTATTTAATATGCATAGATTATGTTGGTCTATTATGTCAAGTAAGTCCTGCCCATAGTTGCTTGAAATTGAGCAGCCCCAACATTGGTGGTGGCAATTTAAATCTCCCATTATAATTAAAGGTCTTGGAAGAATAGAGAAGAGATGGTTGATCTCAAGAAGTAAAGAAGAAGAAGGGTGAGGAACATAAATAGAGACAAGGCAAAGATTGTATACTTTAATAGCAACAATTGAAATGTCCTCACTATGTGGTGGGAAGGAAATGATAGAAAAGGGGATAGAATTCTTGATAAGTATGGCTACTCCACCATACCCATCAAGTCTATCATCTCTAATAATTAAATAGTTATTAATTTTAAAAACATTATGTGGCTTCAGCCAAGTTTCTGCTAAAGCAAAAACTGAAGGCTTATATCTATTAAGTAAATAAATTATGTCACTTTTTTTGCTCAATAGGCTGCGACAATTCCACTGTATTATGCAGTCCATGATTGGTGGGAAGAGTAAAAGTATTAAGAAAAGAGGCAGCGTTGGACGGTGAAATATTAAATTGAGAAAGGAGTTGTAAGAAAGCTGTAATGAAATCATTTATAGACATGTTACTATTAGTTTCATTTTTATTCATATTTTCATTTATTGTTAAAGCACACCCATTTGATGGCTGTGGTTCTTGAAAATTTTTAATAATATTTTTGTGTGCTTCAATGTCATAACCTTGGGTGGTTTTAGGTGGCGATCGGGGTTTCATAAAAATTGTTTTTTTATAGCTTGTGGTGGTATTAGGTATACGATTAGAAATAACTACAGGCTTGTTTGAAAAATTTTTTGACGGAGAGGATAAAAGTGTTTCTGCATACGTTCTACCTACTGGTGGATGTACTTTCATGGCTTCAGCATATGAAACAGAATTTTGGGCCATGTAAGTTTTTATTTTTTTTTGCCTATCAAATTCAGGGCAAGATTTGTTGGATGCAAAATGATATCCCGAACACATACAACATGATGCATGGTCTTCATCGACATCACAGCTGTCCCCTGTGTGGCCCTGGCCACATTTAAAACACTTAGGCTTTGACCTGCACTGCAGTTTTGTATGACCATACCGGCAACAGTTATAACATTGTATGGTGGGAAAAATATATAAATCTACAGGTAAACTATTGTAGCAAATAAAAATGCGTTTCGGTAGAATTTGTCCATCAAATGTGACAACTACGGATTGTGTAGGTTTCCAGGTAATAGCGCCGTCTATGAATGTTTTAAAATTTATGCGCCTAACTTTAATTATTGGACCACAACCTAAAGGTACTGAAATATTTTCACTGATTTCCTCTGGAGACCATTCTGCAGGGACCCCTCGAACTAAGCCCATCCTTGTGACATTAAATGTCGGAATGTAGGCTTTTAAATGCTGTGCCTCTAAACTCTTATTAATAAGAAAATTATTAGCGTCTGTGTGGTTGGAAAAAGCCATGGAAATTTTGTTTCGCCCTATCCGCTTAACGCTACCATTAATTATGTTAGTGAAAGAATGTTTTTTTAAAAATTTGCCGAAGGTGATAGGATGCAATGTGGTGCCGTCGTTAGGTGATGTAACTTCTTTTTGGACATGTATCACATATGGTGCACTATCTGTTTTTTCGTAGTTTTTTCTGCCTATGGATGTTTGAGGAGTAACCGGAACTGGGTTCTTTGGATTATTATTACTTATGTTCTCGGAAAAACTTTGGGGATCTTGACATCCGCAGCCAACCGAATCAGTGCCAATGTGCCTCCGACGACGCTTATTGCAGTGTTTGCACACATGCATACGTCTTTTTAGACTCCGGGTCGATGTGGACCCATCAGTTTCCATTCCAGACTCATTGGACTGGATGGTCACAAAATTACCTGCCGGGGGAACAAAGTCCCCCGGGTCAGGCGGGTCGTTCATTGTAATCTTAAGTAATTAGTTAAAAATGACTTACCAATGGAAGGGAAAAGTATATTTACACTAAGAAGAAAAGAATATGTACATAAGCTTACTACTATTGATGATTAAAATGATTAAAATACTAAAAAATTGTTTTTTTCCCAAGAAACCAAAAAAACCGCGTCCGCCAAGTTTGAAAGTTTCCCGCGCTTTTCTATCGGGATCTTCTTTCCACCTTTATTTGACATTGACATAAATTTGTATAAACAGGTTTCATCCGTGATCGAAAGTGAGTCTCACTTAGCAAGTATGCTAAAAAGGAATTTAATAATATACATCGATTAATTCTACAAAACCATTCATCTCTGAAGGTCTAGTCTAACTAATTAATATAAAATAACTTGATTATCCAATATTACGCGCCAGGCTAGATTCAGGTTTTTTAATTGAAAATCAAAAAATATGCATAAATTCAGTACAATAAAGGGATAGAATATACCTTCTGTGGTCTAGTTCTAGGCACAGCGGGCCAGTAAATACTTACCTAGGAAATTTAAACAGAAAAAGCAATTCCATCTGTCACTATATATCTTATCTTCTTCTAATATATAAAATTCCCGTGTCACGATGTTAGTTACGGTACTCCTCCGAAAGGGTTCGATCGATTTTTATGAAATTTTGTATACATATTGGGTAGGTCTGAGCATCTATCTTTCATCAACATCTATCTTTCATCAACATCTATTTTTCATACCCCTAAGAGATAAGGGCAGCTCACACTAAAAATAATAATTTTATTCTTTGGACGAAATTGTTTGTTTTTATTTTTTTTATAATATGGCACTAAAAATACATACAACTAGAAAAAAAAAATCGGCAAAACAACGTTTGCTGGGTCAGCTAGTAATAAACAAGATTACATGCGTTATGCATGAAACTGTGTAGGGAAGGTTCTTTTCTCAAGAGTATCTTACAGACAACATGATTTAATTTAACTATTGTAGCTGGTTTTCCAAGAATAACCTTTAAATCGCGTCTCCATAAATGTTATGTAAATGAATTAAAAATATGTTATTTCATTTCCTTTATAATTTGATTAATATTTATGGTTACTAAATATACCTAGCAATTTCGAAACTTTATTGTTGTGCAACAAATTTTTATCTCTTAGGAAGTTCGAAAGCAGTAAACTGCTAGAGCTGTGTAATTGGTTTGCGATATCCGCAAGTCTACAAATGTAAGTATATGTACTTAAAATCTTAACTCGTCAAACAAGTCGGTGATGTCTTTTGGGGCCCCGTTATACTCGTCTAACGTGGCTCAAGTAGCTACTATTGACACCGACTTGGGTCTGCTTTAAGATTATATCCAGAGATTATGAAAAACTCCAGTAAATAACACATAATACATAATCAGAAAGCACTTCGAAAACACGATATTATTAGAAGTAAATGATGGTTAATAACGTTAGGAAAATCTTGAAAGCCGTAACCAGTTTCGAAAATAGAAATTTAAATACATAGGCATAAAAAAATGTAGGTCAACAAAACCCTACCAACAATTCAGGTGATCGATATTTTTTGTTCAAATTTCCTTCATACTCATGGCATCCAGTGTTACTGGTTCTTAAAATTTTCAAGAATAACCTTGCATAAATGCAAAACTTAATAAAAACAACTACCTACTTACTGCATTTTGCAGAGACTTGTCTCGCAAGGATAAATACTTTAGTAATTCTCTCGTATCTAGGCTCTAAGTTCAATTACTATTTTACTCGGGTCATACAAACAGCGTGTATGGGCAACGTATAATTGCGATTACCCTTGAAATTATAACTCATTATATAAAGGCATGTTGCCAATTTTCCATAATCAAACAAATCTATACTTATTAATATCGTTTCCTACTAGCGAATGATCCTTATGTAATTAATATCCATGTAAATAAATTTCCTGGTTCTATGTTTTGAGTTTTGTAGAGCTCACGTTTCAGTGAATTTTCTAAAGCCTAACTTCCGCTTTTGACTATTTCAATACAAAGTGGAAAACCTCGTGGAAAGCATACTATAAAATAACATTGATAAATTAAAATAAGTTAACAAATGTAAACGAAAAAAGGCTTTAAGCAGATTTAACATCCTTTAAACTTATTATAAAGCGAAGCTGTAAGAAAGAAAGTTTTACATTATGCAGATGTCATGTTTGTCATCCATGCATTATTACGTTGTTTCAGAGACGACACGAGGGCATATTAAAAGCTGTGATCCTAGTACAATAGCTTAGACTGTCCAGAGGTGTATTACCTATAGGACGGCTGATGTGTCTGAGCGCGCTGGTGCCGAGTTAGCGCTGCCAGGTTATATAAATACAAATAGGTGAAGAGGGGCAGCGGAGACCTCTTGCACTTTCTTGACGGCGCACGTCGCAGCGACCAGTCCTCGCCGAGCATCATGGCTCGACACGCGTGTCTGTGTCTTGGTGTGTTGTTGCTCAGCTGTCTCGGTGAGTATTCATACTTTTACTGAAACTATACTTATTTTATTTAATCCATAGTTTTTTTACAATTCTTCAGGCGCTTTAATAATATTTTTAGTTATGTTAAAAAAATAATTATTAGAAAATCATTTTAGTAATATATTTTGGTAAATAATGTTTAACTTAATCTTTAACTTTTTTGTTAATTTTCTTCTTATATGCGATAAAGCCGGGAGCTATTATTACTACCATATAAATATTATGAAGATCTTAATTATTTTTATTTCTATTTTCATAGAATGGACTTTTAGAAAATTCTTATTTTAAACTCTCGTACGTATTTTACGTAAAAGCGCGCTTATTTTATTTTAAACGTCGTTTATTTACCAATATTTAATTCTGAAGTTGCGTACCTAAAGTCTGCATACATTTATGTATATAATTATTTTTTGTTAGATAGTTTAAAATGAGATAACAACATTTTCCTTTTTATTTTATATAATTAGTAATGCTTGATAACCGCGTTACATAAGTTAAAGTTCGCGATAAATCAACAAAGAAAGAACGCCGGCTAGCTACGTGGCTCGTTTACTTCGCTTGACCTCGATTTCTTTTCAACGTTTCAACTTTCAATGCCGACATGGAACGGAGCTGCAAATGACTCAGATGATTCCAAAGCTAAACTTAGAATTCATTTTGATTTTTTGTATAAGAAACTTAACTTGCTCTAAAATAGACAAAGCCAGCAAAGACTTCATTAGTCAAGGCTTTTATTAATGGCAATTGACATGAATAAGTAAAAGTGAGTATAAACCTTAATGCCTTGGTATTTATTGCAATTATAAACACGATTATGTCTATATAGGCATATAGGCACGGCACTGCAATGAAACTGCAGGTACCAGTACATTCCTTAACCGCTGTGTTGTAATAGCGGCTTACGTTGAGTCGAGTTACCTAATGAGTATGTATAGTCGAGTGCCGGCGCACTATTTCGTACAAAAATTGTAAACAAGTTTTATTTTGTGCAACTTTTAAATAGCTATATATGATGTTGTTATAATGCAGTTACGGGCGAGACGCGAGTTAAGCGGCAGGAGGAGGAAGGCGGAGATGAAGTTAACGCCGAGCAGTTGTGCGACGGCCGCCCGGCAGACGAGTACTTCCGTCTCACCACCGAGGGAGACTGCCGCGATGTAGTCAGGTAGGTTTTACACAACACCGTTTTAACATATTTCATTTGTCGACAAAATATACCCTCGTTATGAGTTTCGTAATACAGTAGTTTCGAAATATTACTAAGTTGCAATGTTATTCTGTCGTCATAAGCTTGCCATGTTTCTATCAGAGCCTAGAGAAAACTGGTTGGTTACCGAACCAGTTTCACGAATCAGTTGTAATGAAAGCTTACAAGGTTGACTTTATAGATAGAAACCGTACTTAGTACAATTGAATATCCCCGGACCGGAGTGCGGCGCGCAAGTCGTCGCCGGAGCTTATGAGTACCGGTATGTGTTTCGAGAACTTGTACCGATAAGTAGTATATTAAAGCTGTGAGCGTGACCGAGGACCGTTGTGTGTCGTTGATTTATTTATGGACACTGCTTAGTATTCAGAAGGCAATGACTCGATATTCCAGTCTGTGAACGGAACGTTCTGTCTATATGCTACGAATGGTAATAGCTTCCATTACCAATACAATAACAATCAATCTTCATAATATTTACAACACTTTTTAAAGTTGCATCCGAAATGAATGTAAGTATTTTAATCATAACACTTAAAATCATATTACCGCTACGTAGTTAGTAGGTACGGCAAATATTCCCGTCTCACCAAATGCAGCTACACAAGACGCTTTTATTTGGAGTGACAAGTTTCTAAACCTTCAAGAAGTCCCTAGAAATAGATCGAGATCACTCTCGACTAGCTATAATTATAATTGCCAATAGTTATATAGTTTAAGAAGGTACAAAGTCTTCTAGGCAACAACAGTGGATTTCTACGTGCTCGATACATTCGTGTTTTCGCAGGTGATTACAAATCATCGAACTTGGTGAACCCGAATATTTCATACCTACTATATGGTCTACTATGGCTATAATTGGTCTAGGCCACCAATTAATAAATATAATTGATTAAAAAGGGATTGTAAATAAATTATGCATGCAAGTGGTATAATGAGTTTATGCTAAGAGAATCGCTGTGTACAGGTGCGACAAGGGCGGTGAGAACGGCGTGACTCGGCTCGCCTCAGTGCGCTGCCCGGGCGGTCTCGCCTTCGATATCGACCGTCAAACTTGTGACTGGAAAACAAATGTTAAGAATTGCGATAAAATAGAAAGTAAGTTCCGTCCAATTGAGGAAGTGGTCGTGCGGAGGGCTAAGCTTCCGTTATGGAGCCGGTCCAGTGTCGCAAACCGGTGAAGCTGTTAGCCTTCCGAATGCCCACTTCCTGCTTCTATACATTTAATTTAATGCCACATTTCTTGTCAACGCAGGTGCACTAGGTCAGGTCTTAAACAAATCACTTGCCCGTCTGGACTGGCTTTCGATCTTGATAAACAAACCTGCGACTGGAAGGGTAAAGTGACCAACTGTGACAAACTTGAGAGTAAGTGCCGAAATGAAGCTATTGGCGCGTAGCGAACAACAAGGCTTGGGTGAAGGGGCCGCGTCGCACTGTAGTTAAGGTGTATTGCATGAGGCCCCGGACAGAGGGAGCGGCCCGGCGTGGACCGACCCGATTGTTACGCATTAACATTATCTCTACCACAAATATCACACCAAACCCACACTATCTACATGAACACATAGGTACATACACAAATACGTGTTACTGTTAGTTCGTGAAAAGCACACGCACAAATACCTACTTGCCTCATATCAAACAAAACTGTCTTTCCTTTTTCTATTTATTTCGAATCAATTACGCTTTCATGAATTATATCGACCATTACATAAATATTTCTGTGCATCAAAATAACTTAAAAAATATATATAGTTAGTCACTTTCACAATATTTACATAACATACTTTAAGCTCCTATCTATCTGATCTGCATCATGGCAACTTTATTTTAAAAATACTGTTGACACTATACATTTCTACTACGTATCTCTTACTAACATAAGGCTTAAGCTTCATTACCGTTAAAAATAACGTAACGTACTTTCTCGTGGAGGGGATTTAAAATTTACTAACCATTTTAAGTACCTAGAAATACAAGAATAACAAACTATGTATTATACACAAAATCTGCTTTAGTAAAATTAATTAATTAATAAGCTGCACTTGAATAAGTTTTTAACTACTTTTCCTGTTATTTGCCATAAAATGTACCATTTCATTATAAAGTCTGGAATAGTTTACAAATATATTACAATGATTCTCAATACAACCTATATATAATTTCGTTTGAAAATTTGTTTGATTAGCTTTTAAACCAATTTAGTATCTAATAGCAAATATGATACACTAAGATTTACAAATTATGTACCTACTACTAACATTTAGGATATATTTGAATTCTATTCTAGAATCCAGATTTATTTAGCTAAAAGTTGGTTGAATGGTAATTTCATCACAATTACTGATTTCTTACATCAATTTAAAAAATAATATAACACTTGAACTCATTTTATGATAATACCAATCAATACCTTTATCTTCTACGGTATCATCACTCTAATAAATATAATATAATTATTTACCTACCTGTAAAATAACCGTTCAATATTGGTATATAAATTGAAAATAAATACCCACATATCTCTGCTATCCTATTCCCTATTATCTTCTGTTAACTTTATCATTCTTTCATGCTTGATTTTCTTCTTTTTTCTTATTGACCTTTAAGACACTATTACAATAAAAACACAAACGAAGCAAGTAATCGCACCTGCGTATCTGAGTGATACTCTAAATCCTCCAAAATTTTGAAATCCGGCTAATTCGTCATACTTATAAAGAACACTGTATTTCAGAACCGAGGAAAATTTTGCCTATCCTGAAAACTGATGAGCCCATCTGCCCTGAAGGAAAATTAGCCTGTGGAAGTGGTGACTGTATTGAAAAGGAACTGTTCTGTAACGGAAAACCTGACTGCAAAGATGAGTCTGACGAAAACGCTTGCAGTAAGTACATAAATACGTCAAACGAAAAAGGTGTGATAAGTCAACCGAGAAACAAACGCTTTACATAATCAAATTATTTTTATGTTGCAGCGGTCGACGTTGACCCTAACAGAGCTCCGGACTGCGATCCCAACCAGTGCGCACTCCCTGACTGTTTCTGCTCTGCCGACGGAACTCGTATTCCTGGAGGCATTGAAGTCAACCAAGTGCCTCAAATGATAACCATTACTTTCAATGGTGCCGTGAACGTTGACAACATTGACTTGTATGAGCAAATATTTAACGGAAATCGTCACAACCCCAACGGTTGTCAGATCCGTGGTACATTCTTTGTCTCGCACAAATACACGAACTATGCTGCCATTCAAGAACTGCACCGCAAGGGTCACGAAATCTCCGTTTTCTCCATCACTCACAAGGATGACCCCAACTACTGGACCAGTGGAAGTTACGACGATTGGCTCGCTGAAATGGCTGGTGCTCGTTTAATTGTTGAACGATTCGCTAACATTACCGACTCTTCTATTATTGGCGTCCGTGCTCCTTACCTTCGTGTTGGAGGAAACAAGCAATTTGAAATGATGGCTGACCAATACTTTGTTTACGACGCATCCATTACAGCTCCTCTTGGTCGCGTTCCTATTTGGCCATACACGCTGTATTTCCGTATGCCCCACAAATGCAACGGCAATGCTCACAACTGCCCATCCAGAAGCCACCCAGTATGGGAAATGGTTATGAATGAATTGGACAGGAGGGATGACCCTACTTTCGATGAATCTCTTCCTGGTTGTCACGTAGTGGACTCTTGTTCTAACATCCAAACCGGAGAACAGTTCGCCCGCCTTTTGCGTCACAACTTCAACCGCCACTACAGTACCAACCGCGCTCCCCTTGGTCTTCACTTCCACGCTTCCTGGCTTAAATCTAAAAAAGAATTCAGAGATGAGTTGATTAAGTTTATCGAAGAGATGTTGGAAAAGAACGACGTTTACTTCACCTCCCTTATTCAAGTCATTCAGTGGATGCAAAATCCTACAGAACTAACATCACTCAGAGATTTCCAAGAATGGAAACAGGACAAATGCGACGTGAAAGGTCAACCTTTCTGCTCTTTACCAAATGCTTGTCCGTTGACAACTCGGGAATTGCCAGGGGAGGTCCTACGTCTTTTCACTTGCATGGAATGCCCCAACAACTACCCATGGATTCTAGATCCTACGGGTGAAGGCTTCAATGTTAAGAAGTGATCTCTTTAAGATAAATTTAAAAGACTGTACACATGTAAATAATACTCAATAATGTTAATAATAATAACAGTAATTATTATGAATGTGGCAGGGCGTCATCATGCAAAGTGAACATAATTTTAATTAGGTACATTAAAAAATGTGAAAAGTGACCAGTGTTCACATTCCACCATCTGCCGTTACTTGTGGTTTTAACTAAATGTAGGTAAATAATGAAATTTTATAATCTATGTTACCTATTACCCTGACAATAAAAATTTTAATTTTACAAAACATAAAATGTTGTTTTCATTTAAATCATTTTGAAACCCATATAGGCAGAATATAAATCTAACAAACTTGTGCTTTACCTTTTAGTAGATCTTATTTCAATATCTTTAGAACCGAAACAAAAAATATCAATGATCTCAACCTATCGCGGTCTGGGGGTCTCAGACTAACTCATCGTAATAGCCTTTTCCCAACTATATTGGGGTCAGCTTCCAATCTAACCGGATACAGCTAAGTACCAGTGTTTTACAAAGAGTGACTGCCTATGTCCCCTCCTCAAACCAGTTACCCGGGCAACACGATACTCCTTAGTAAGACTGGTTGTCAGACCTTCTAGGTTCTGACTACCCGTAACGATTGTCAAAGACAAAAACCTTATAAAACACGGAGGGACTCTTTATGACAAAGATGTCACCCATCTACGGACCGACCGCAGCACCTGTGATCGATCAACATGCAGTTATAGTTTAGCCACGAGCTGCTCTAAGACTAACTGCAGGCAGTAAAAAATACTATTTATTATTATTTATGTACTATTTAATATTTAATATAGACAGAGTGATTAAAGAAAACGGAAAGGCATTGGCCCATCCAGAATCATAATCATGTAGGGTAGCTAAATATACAAGTATATCTCTTTAAATATACCAAGTAACTGGAGTTAGATCATGAAGTCAAGGGACAAAATATTTGCAACGTAGCTTTGTTGGAAACTGTAATTTATAAGATGGCCAATAATTGTTACTGACTGTTTTCGAATCGTTTTACCTATACCTGATGTCGAAGGTACATATTACCAAAAGGATAACCCGAAAATCTGTGGCGTAAACCTTGCCTGACTTCTTATTATTTTATTATTAATTGTATTACCTTACACTAGCTGTTGCCAGAGACTACGTCCGCGTGGTTAAAAAAAAATCCGCATTTTTTATTATATCTTCGCTCCTATTAGTTGCAGCGTGATGGTATATAGCCTAAAACCTTCCTCGATGAATGGTCTATTCAACACAGAAATATTTTTTCAATTTGAACCAGTAGTTCCTGAGATTAGCACATTCAAACAAACAAACAAACTCTCTTCAGCTTTATATATTAGTATAGAAGTATAGATTGCCTATTGGCTATAAAGAATATAATAATGAATAAGAATTCACTTTGAATTTGAAAGATTTTTTAGCAATCTTAAGCTCGTTGTTTTTTAAACAGTTTTTATTTATTTATTTATTTAATAGTTCATGTACACAGATACACACACAGAGTACAGAAAAGAAGAAAGATAGAACACATAGTACATAAGCACAGCTTATTTCAACAGAAATTTCTTCCAGCAACAGTTGTGATGAGTCGTGTTATAAAACATTCCGAAATTTATGCGAACAAGTAGAATTTATTTAAAAAAAATAGTACGAGTTCTTATTAAAAGTTGAATGTATATATTTTATCACTATGTTTACCCGTTAAAAACCCCTACCCATAAAACGTTTTTATTCGCCGTGGTTAATGCCGTTAATGGTTGACCCTCGAATTTTTGACAGGTGATTTAGGTTTTGGCAGCTGTCAGTTGTATTCTGACGAAACAAAAATCTAAATAAAACAAGTGAAAAGTGAAAATATTTTTGAAGTTGGAATAAAAGGAATAGTCAAAATGTCATCTCTATTAAAAAATGATAAGTTCGAACAGTCTGAAGCTGCTGAATCATTGAAAGAGTCCCGAATAAAATCTGCCATCGGCGTAGCAAGTAATGCTAATTAGTAACTAGTTTCATCTTATTTTCCTCACAATTAAAATACGAGTAGAAAAATCAAACGTTTTTGATATTTTTTCACACATTATTAAATTGCAGTAGCTGTGACCGGTGGCCTAATAATGATGTTATTGTTCTTTACGTACCGGTATGTTTTTCGAGAGTAGTTATCTATAAGTAGTTTATCAAGGCGTAGTAAAAAAAATTATAGATATTGCTTAGTAAATAAAAGGCGTAGAAAGCAGGCAGCAGACTCGATATTACAGCCTGCAACTAATGGTCCACATGTTTTGATAACAACATGATACCATCCAATCTTGATGTTTCAATAATCAAAGCATGCTTTGTCTATATTTAATTTTTAATTTCAAATCACTTAAATTTGTATGCAAGATATATTATTATGTAAGTGTAGTTGACTGGTTGCATGTTCCTCTCTCGCCAAATATACAAAAACAGTTTTATTTGAACCTACAATTTGAGAAGACTTCAATAATAGACATAATTATCCAAAAGCTTAGATTATGCTTGTCAATATTTGTAGTTTAAATAGGTACATTTTTTGAGTCTTCTTGATAGCAATGAGATTTAAGGGCCCAATATGTAAATTGTTGTAACGGCAGTTAATATCAACTCTCACTATTATTGCTCTAGACTGCCAATTAATACTAAAAAATAGATCTTATGCTAATTATGCATACATTTGATATAACTTTATGCTTTGCTTAAGAGTATCACTGTGTACAGGTGTGAAATGGGAGGTGAAAACAGTGTGACTCAGCTAGCATCAGAGAGCTGCACAGAGGGTCACTCACTCGCCTTGGATAAAGACTCTCTAAGTTGTGATTCGGAAACAAAAGTAAAGAATAAAAAGTTGGAAAGTAAGTTTCATTTATTTGTGATAGTGAGGTTGAGGTCAGGTCTTTAAGAAGTCAACTTAGATTTAATTCAAGAATATTGTCAAAATGAAAGCTGTGGGCGTGTAGCGAATGTCGAGATCTCGGTGAAGAATCTGCATCGCACTGCATTTAAGGTGTTGTGCACGGGCTGGGGAATCCAGAATGTCGTTGACCTACCTGATTATCCCTCTAAAGTTACTAATTTACCTTGCAATAAGTTCATCATAAAAGATTCATTTTTCATTATATATCTGACTGACGAGGAGTTATCAAGACAAGTTATCATCAGATTTTTTAAAACCCAATATGAATATTAATATTATACCTACTTTAAGCTTTATAACAAAGGATTACCTACATCAAAACTTCAGTTATACAAAAAAAAAACAGGTGCTATTTAAGACATTTAGCCTAAACGGCTACTAAAAGCCTTCTACATTACCGTTAGGTCTGTTGAAATAAAAAACAAATGTTTTTTGGAACCAAGTTCACTAACAGTTACATTAAGACCAAAAACAGTAACAACACTTTTTGCTACAGGTGCAAGGTGTAAGTTTGGATGAGGGTAGATCTAAAGGTTATTGAAACAAATGAAATTAATAAAAGCGTGTTAAAAAATAATAACAAAAATAATCCTGACAATGTTTTTGCGTAAGTTCCGGTTATTGGTGATGGGGATTACTAAAATTGAGTCTACTGTTTAAGTTTTCATTACCATTATATAAATTTAAAGATATTATTGAAACTCGAAAAGTACATATTATTTTACAATTTCTTTTTCAAATTGATCGACAGGAACCATTCCATCCCGATGTCCCTTGACACCTAACAATAGGGTACCTGACAGTCAGGTACCCTTAGTCATGTCCTGACTAAATGTCATAATATAAATCTGTTTTGTTCGTCAGACAGATATTCAAAAATTAAAGATTACATATTGTTTATTCTATCACATTAAAAATTAAGGAATATAAAAAGCACTTAGGTTTGGTTAGTAGGCTCTAGCAACGTAAAAGTCGTACTGGCAAATTACGTGACACGAGATTTTGGATCACTGTATAACTTCATTTTTTGTTTTAGAGGAAGAAAAAATACGTTCTCAATACTTTTTAGAAACCTGTCAATCCTGTGAAAACAGGTTTTTTTTGGCCAACTAGGTACCCACTTTATTTATGGTAGCCCTTGTTTACTGATATGAAATCATCAAGTGATTTTTCCCGCTTTGGGTTGAGCGGAAAGGAACTCAACACATTTCTTTCCCTCCTTTATCCTTTGCGTGACGGGGCCGCAGTAAACCTTGCGGAAAATCGCACTGGCCCGACAGGCATCAGCCCTAATGGCCTCCACAGAGCTTGCTGATATCTCTGATGTGTGCGTGAAAAACGAATGCAACGATCGACCCGCGCCTTCGATGGCCAGCTGTATTCGTCAAATGATTTCTATTAGGCCTAAATTAGGCGCTTAAAAAACGTTACATTACGGAAATAGTGACTAAGTGCGGGTTAATTAGGGATACATATTTATTGCACCCATATAAAGCTTTTTTGTATCTTTCTCGAAACCCTTTTTTGTACTATATTTATTATACAGATATTAACACTTTGTTTTTTTTAATAACTAATTTAAATTATTTACATGGTGGTTTCTTAGGTTTACGGTTTTCTTAGACATTGAAATAAAACTACTTTTAGTTAGTTGCGTTTGCTAACTTATAATAATAAAGTCCACGAAATGTTGTATATTTATTTTAAAAAGAGTAATTTATTTAGGTTTCTTGGCGGTTCTTCTACATAAGAATGTCATTTACCCAGACCACTTGGTTCTGGTAACCTAAGGCTAAAAAAATATCTTGCGTCATGTATGTACCTATTTTTCAAATTACACCAAATCCGATAACCTGTGATGATCTTCTAAACCTACGTACCTTGGTGCCTACAAAATAAAACAGGCACGAGGCGCCGCGAAGCTGCACCAGCCTTTCACCAGCCTTTTAATGAGGATTAACCTTCATTCACACACGTCCGCCTTAATGGCACTTGTCACAGTCGCTGGCTGTGTGCACTCGCTCAAAGAACTACGCGATTCAGGACTGTACTAGATACTATAGGTTATCCACGCACGCTCTACAAGTCTACATCCTCCGTCCATTCTTCCCAAATTCGTCCGACACAGTCGCGCACTGCTTCGATACGGTCACGATGCAAATGGAATTAAAACGCGTTAGTAGTCACAATGCTGTTGCAGTCAAATCGCACGACAGCATCAGTACAAAAAATCGCATGATCTCACTCATGCGAGTTTTTGTAGGCGGTCGTTTGTAGACGTGACAACTGACACAAGCTTTCAGAGATCTGGTATCTGAATTAACATTTATTGAGCAACAAGTATTGAGTCAGCGGCCGCAGCTACCATTACATTTATAATATTAAACTCTTGGTCCTGATTAACCATCTTACTGATCAATGCACAGTTTAAAGCAAGATCAATTTTAAAGAGCGCGGAACTTGGAGTGTATTTTATGGGAATGGGGATGGAAAAGGCTTTTTGAAATTGTATCTTGTAATTCTAAGAAGGAAAAATAAATTTGTCTAGTATAGTTTTACCTAAACATTCGTTAACCGACTTTTTAGTTGTTAAATGTTGTTAAGTTACGTATTTTATTAAAATTCATCCATCATCATTAATATTAGCAACAACAAAACAATAAGTATTTTATCATATTTAAAAATTCCACTGTATTTCAGAACCTAGGAAAGATTTACCTATCCTGATAACGGAACCTGAGCCCCTCTGCCCTGACGGAACAATAGCCTGTGGAAGCGGCGAATGTATTGAAACGGAACTGTTTTGTAACGGTATACCCAACTGCCAAGATAAGTCTGATGAAAACGGTTGCAGTAAGTTCATAAATATCTGCTGAGATACCTACGTCAACCAAAAAGCAACTGCTTTACGAAATAAAATTATTTTTATGTTACAGCAGTCGACGTTGACCCTAACAGAGCTCCGGACTGCGATCCCAAATATTGCTCACTCCCTGACTGTTTGTGCTCCGCCAATGGAACTCGTATTCCTGGAGACATTGAAGTCAACCAAGTGCCTCAAATGATAACCATTACTTTCAATGGTGCCGTGAACGGTGACAACTACGACTTGTATAAGCAAATTTTCGACGGAAATCGTCGTAACCCCAACGGTTGTCAGATCCGTGGTACATTCTTTGTCTCGCACAAATACTCCAACTATGCTGCCATTCAAGAGCTGCACCGCAAAGGTCAAGAAATCTCCGTTCTCTCCATCACCCACAAGGACGACCCCAACTACTGGACCAGTGGAAGTTATGACGATTGGCTCGCTGAAGTGGCTGGTGCTCGTTTGATTGTTGAAAGATTTGCTAACATTACCGACTCCTCCGTTATTGGCGTCCGTGCTCCTTATCTTCGTGTTGGAGGGGATGAGCAATTCAAAATGATGGCTGACCAATACTTTGTTTACGATGCATCTATTACAGCTCCTATTGGTCGTGTTCCTATCTGGCCATACACATTGCACTTCCGTATACCCCACGAATGTACTGGTAATGCTCAGAACTGTCCAACAAGAAGCCACCCAGTATGGGAAATGGTTATGAATGAGTTGGATAGGCGGGATGATTCTTCTTTCGACGAATCTCTTCCCGATTGTCACGTAGTAGACTCTTGTTCTAACATCCAAACCGGAGAACAGTTCGCCCGCCTTTTGCGTGACAACTTTAACCGCCACTACAGTACCAACCGCGCTCCCCTTGGTCTCCATTTCCACGCTTCGTGGCTTAAATCCAAAAAAGAATTCAGAGATGAGTTGATTAAGTTTATCGAAGAGATGTTGGAAAAGAACGAAGTTTATTTCACCTCCCTTAATCAAGTCATTCAGTGGATCCAAAATCCTACAGAACTAAAATCACTCAGAGATTTCCAAGAATGGAAACAGGACAAATGCGACGTGAAAGGTCAACCTTTCTGCACTTTACCAAATGCTTGTCCGTTGACAACTCGGGAATTACCAGGGGAGGTCCTACGCCTTTTCACTTGCATGGAATGCCCCAACAACTACCCTTGGATTCTAGATCCTACGGGTGAAGGCATTTATGTTAAGAAGATCTTTTTAAGATAAATTGAATAGACTACACGTCATGTAAATTAAACTCAATAATGTTAATAACAATTACACTAATAACGTGTAATGATGCCCATCATGAATGAATTAGATAGGAGGGATGAAGCTGTCTTCCTGTCTCACATATTGGATTCTTGTTCAATCATTTAAAAAACAACAGTTGGCCCGCCGTCGACTCCAGTTTTCTTGAAAGAAGTGAAGTAATAGTTCCCGCCAATGACGCTAATTCGGTACAAAATTCGTAATTTTTGCACGAAAATAAATATGCGATATGGATAAAGAGTTACTAATACCCTAAGTGTATCATTCATCATTGGCCTAGCCTTTTCCCAACTATGTTGGGGTCGGCTACCAGTCTAACCGGTTTCAGCTAAATACCAGTGTTTTACAAGGAGCGACTGCCTATCTGACCTCCTCAACCCAGTTACCTGGGCGACGATACCCCTTGGTTAGACTGGTTGTCAGACTTTTCAAGCTTCTGATTACCTGTAAGGACTGTCAAAGATGTAAGAATAACAGCTGGGTCCCACAATTTAACGTGCCTTCCGAAACACGGAGGAACTCCTTATGACAAAGATGGTCACCCATCTACGGATCAACTGCGTCAAGCATAGCTTAACCTGTGATCGAATCACTTGTCAAGCATAGCTTAACCTGTGATCGAATCACTTCTGCGGTTATAGCTTAGCCACGAGCTCCTCTATACCCTAAGTGTATACTAAATGTCCAAACTCACGATGTTACATGTTACATCTGACGATTTTAACGTAAACTCTTAGTGCGACGCCCATCGATTACTTGTAAAACTTACGGTTAAGGTGCTTTGGGTGAGAAAAGTTATCATGAGTGGTTTCAAAAGTTTAAAAACGGTGATTTTGATGTGGAAGATAAAGAACGTAGTGGAAAACTGAACTCGTACGAAGACATGGAATTTTAAGCATTATTGATGAAAAGAAAAACTAGTGGCTAATGATTGACAATACTTTGAATGAAACATAATGTACTGTTCTTTCAGAATAAACCACATTAAAAAAAAACGGAGGAAACTTACTTGTACACCAGTATAATATTATTATTATTATTATATATATATTATACACCTAATAATATTATCCATTATATTACTAACAGTTTTAGTTTGTAAACAGTTTATCTTATTTCTGTAAACTATTTTATTTCTGTGTTTTATGTTTATTTATAAAACTGTAAATAGGTACAGTTACACCTATTTATTGTCTAAATAAACATTTTATATAGTATGTGCTACTTTTTTTTGTACTGGTTATAATTAAAAACGTTTTTTATTGATCTGTCAAAGTATGCTACGTATTCTCCGACACAAAACGTTCCGATTGGTCGCCGTGGTAGATTCCTTATTTTGAGTCTGACATGACAACCGATTAAGGTTATGTCAGTTGTTATTATTGTAAACGAAGTTGAGTTAAAACAAGTGTAAAGTGTTCATATTTTTGAAATTGGAACTTTACTGAAAAGTATAATGTCATCACAATTAATCGATAAGTTTAAGCAGCTAGATGCTTATGCTAAAACATTAGAAGATTTTCGAATAAAAACTGCCACCGGCGCAGCAAGTAATATTGTTAAGTTGCTAGTTTCATCTTATTTTCCTCATAAATCAAATATCAGAAATTGATCAACATGGTATTATTTTGCAGTAACTGTGACCGGCGGCCTAATAATGATGTTATTATTCCTCTCAGAACTATATACTTACATGTCGCCTAATATTTCGGAGGAATTGTTTGTTGACACGTCAAGAGGGCATAAACTCAGAATTAATATAGATATTACCGTTCCTACTATATCATGTAGTTGTAAGTACTGTAGGTGTATTTTAAATCATTTTAAAGTAGTTGAGCATGAATTAAAAAAAAAACAACATCTGCTTTTATAAAATTTGTCAAAAGTTTCATAAACAGTTTTTGTTTTTGCTATATCAATATTTACCAAGCTCAATAAAAATATACAACTAATCTTATTAGATAAGTTGCAACTCACTAAAAATGGTCAGTGAAGCTCAGTTTTAAATTAAGTACTCACTGTGAATATGTGTTGGTTCCAACATACCTTGAAATACAGCTGGGCAGATGAGCATATGCATCCCTTATCCCGCCTATCCACATCATATTCACACTAGATTAATGTAGTACGGGTGCAAAGCATATTTTCTGCTGTTATCTTTTATCTAAAGCTTTATAACAAATTAACAAAAAAAAACAAATTAACATTTAATTAAATTAAGAAGTTTTGCATATAACTTTATGATGTTAATGTATTTTATGTACACTCAGATTTAGTCCTTGATGCTATGGACTCATCTGGGGAACAACATTTACAAATGGAACACAATATTCACAAGAGAAGATTAGATTTAAATGGCATTCCTATAGAAGAACCAAAAAAAGAGGAAATAGCAGTATCCACTACCGTAAGTTGTAAACCTTAGCAATAAAAGATATCAAAGTATGAAAGTTTTATGTAGCAGGCAAAGCAGTGGCAGCACTCATACAAGTTAACTGTAATGACTTTTTTTGCCCTTTAATGGTCATGGTAAAGCATTATGTTACTTCATAAATTGAATTAATTTGTTTTATTGAACTCAGCTTTGCTTTTAGGTTAAACAAAATATATCTGATGTGGCAATTATAACATGTGGGAGTTGCTATGGTGCTGCATTTAATGATTCTACGTAAGTATGTCATATCAAAATGTTACCATAACATTATGTACCTACAACATAATACTGCTATTTTGGACAAGCCTGATTTTATAAATCTATTGATTTTGTTTTAATTATTGTGGATAATAATATGATTACCCTTATGCCTTGTCCTCTGAAAGCAATTGCTCTAGTGAGCAGTTGCTCTCGAAGTCTAGGGTCCGTCAATAAAATTGTAATATTAATGTAAATGACACTACTCAACATAGATTGCCTTAGATTGCCATAGATTGCATTTCCACATAACTCTTAAACATTTTTTAGTTTTAATAAACAACATTCTATGTTGAAATTATGAACTGGAAACCACTTAAAACAAAGCAGTGGGGTGTGCTGCCTGCATTTACTACTGCTACATACTAAGGTGACAGAACCTCTTGACATGTTGTGTTTGGTTTTTTATTAGATGCTGTAACACTTGTGAGGAAGTAAAGGAAGCATACAGATTAAGAAGATGGGCTTTGCCTGATTTAGCCACAATAGAGCAATGTAAAAATGATGATTCCATTGAAAAATCAAATTTGGCTCTCAAGGAAGGTTGTCAAATATATGGATACATGGAAGTCAACAGAGTGAGTGTCTATTCAATTTTCACATAATTTTATTAACCTTTTGTAATACTCTTAACAATAAATGTGTAACTTGCATAAGTTTCTTAATTGGACGTATTTATGCAAACTAGAACCAACCCACACTTTGAGTGAAATTGAGTTATATATCTAGATAGGCTGTTTATGGTGTATTACATCATCTCAGAAAAAGTCCTGGCCGATATAGCAAGCCACAAAGCAAAAAAGGAGCCGTTTAAAGGTACCAACCCGAGTTTGAGTAACATTTTATACGCTAAACGGAACGCACCTTTAAAACAAATCCTGATTATCTCAAAACTAATATGTTGTGGGTTGGTTCTAGTTTGCATAACTACGTCCAATTTCCAAATTGGTCTAAGTAAATAAGTGTACTAATGGGCCTTTCAGTTTTATACAATATGGTCACTTAAACAAAAACAACTGGTTCCAAATTACAACTTTATTCTACTATTCCATATAATTTATTATTACAATTTGCAGGTTGGTGGTAGCTTCCATATAGCTCCAGGAAAAAGTTTCACAATTAATCATGTACATGTGCATGATGTACAACCATATTCTTCATCAGTATTTAATACAACCCATTATATTAAACATTTGTCTTTTGGTACGGACATTGAAGGTGCTAACACTGCACCTTTAGATGGTGTGAATGGTGTAGCTAAAGAAGGTAAGGGATATTAGAAACAATAATTGCTTAGTTTATTTAAGTAACTAAAAATAAAAAAATGTTATCCAAGGATGGAATGGGTTTATACCACTTTTTAACATAGGTCCTACCCTAATTACAAATATAGGGATAGTACTTCTATTCTCTTACACATTTGATGAAATGGTCTAATCTTTATGCTCATAAATTAACCATTTACAAAAACTAGTTGCAACTATTATAACTCCTTTTCTATGTTTTAAAGACTAGTCAATAATTCTACAATATAGGAAAAATAGGTTTGCAACTAAGCTTTCATTCTTATTTAGACGAAAATAATAATAAATAAAGTCGTTATGTTTGTTTTCAATAACAATATTTAATAAACAAATTTGTTAAAGAAACAAAATGTTACACTAATAAAACAAATGAATAGACATATTGTAAGCTAAGCACTATAATAAGTAGGTAATAACTTTATATACAAAATTGTTATTTTAACAACCAATACGTTTTAACAACGTATTCCAGTACCAATGGCCATAAAAGTTCCGAATGTTCCCCCTCCTTGAAGCATCACTTTTCCAACGGAATGGACCAGTTCTCTACCTCTTGCTCCATATCTGCAACAATTGTATCATTAGAACTTCTGAACACAAAATTATCTTGATAAATTTGACATTCGTAACTAACCTCAAAGCTGTAAAACCACCGAAAAGTCCACCGCTCGCCATTCCGACACAGAATCCTATCATGAAACCCATTTTTATTTTGTCAAAACAGGATGGTCCCTGACTTTGATAAACTCCGCCTGGTACGGGCATCTTTAATAAGTATTTTTCCCAATTTTAACAGTCTTTATTTCAACCTATTTCCTAGCAATATTTCTGGTCGGAGAATTGACAGTTTAACCTATTGCTTGGATATTGACGTAACAGCAGATAGTGTTGCCAATAAGCTAATGCCATTAAATAATCTAAAAAAGATTAAAAAGTAATAGTACAGTACTAAAACGAATAAAAAATACATAGTTAAAAAATGATAAAATCGTCCGTATATTTTGTAGCTATGGTAGCGCAATAAATGAGTAGATACGTTACGATATAAATTTTGTTTTTACGTTGCTAAAATACATTTAAAAATGTATTATAGATCATGCATTTGAAAGATTTCTTTACAAAATCACACTTCACATATTGTCTGTGCCAAAAAAGTCAACTTTTAGCAAATAAATCATACTTTATTCCTTTACTTAGCACAATTACATCTAAATTAAATAATTTCATGTAGAAACTTCTTTACAGGTGCTGTAATGTTCCAGTACTATTTGAAAATAGTTCCAACAATGTATGTTAAGCTAGATAAAACAGTACTACATTCAAATCAATTTTCTGTCACAAGGCATAAAAAATCTGTGTCTAACATTAATGCAGAATCTGGAATGCCAGGAGCATTTTTCAGTTATGAGCTCTCACCCTTAATGGTTAAATATACAGAAAAAGAAAGGTAATCAAACAATATATTGTATACATGACTAAATATATTTTTGTTTAACAAATTATGCATTGTAATTCTTTTTTTTAGGTCCATTGGTCATTTTGCAACCAACATCTGTGCTATAATAGGTGGAGTCTTTACGGTTGCAGGAATTCTTGATGCTCTCTTATATCACTCAATTAATGCTTTTCATAATAAAATTGAGTTAGGTAAAGCTGGATAATTTATAATAGTTATAATGTCTTCAAAAACAAATTGAAGTCAGAGACACTACATTTTGCAATATTATTGCAAAATTCCGCATCTGTATCTAAAACCAGTGATTTTATTGAAATAAAATTTTCTTTTTTGGGATCATATTGTGCGCGTCCCAATTTCAATAAAAATTGATGACGTTGTTTTATTTTGAAATTTCTGCAGAACAGGACTTCTGGGTATTTTAGAATAGTTTTATGTGATATTTGCATTATATTATGTATATAATTAAATCTTTCCAAGAGGTGCCTCTGATCTAAAACAAATAAACATATTTAGTTTATATTTTTCTCATTATCTCTAAACATTGAAACTCGATCTAATAACATACTTATCATTAGTAACTTTGGTTTATTTAATGTCAAATCTTTCATTTCTTTATCCTCAAACCCCATCTCTTCTTTTAAAACAAACATATTGCATTTAACATGATGCAAATTGTATGTTATTAATTTTGGTTGCTTAGTAGTCAAATGTCGAACTTCATTTCCAGTCAATTGTAAACTTTTTTGGAAATATCCGAATCTTCTGTCAATGCGTACTGTGCTAAAACAGAACAGAAATAATCAAAATCAGATACTGAAGTGCTCAATTATTATCACATCATAGTCTTGTCCCACTGCTGAACAAGTCTTTCTCATTTTATCCTTAAACTTCTGTTGTCTGTTAAAATTTACTTACTTAAACATCAACCAGAATGGGTTTCTTGTAATAATCCTTTTAATTTGATCATTCTGAAAGCCTTTTGATTCTAAATAATTTACACGGACTTGGAGGTCCTGTACAGGTTCACATAAAATCAAAGGGTTCTTCGTTAAAAAATTACCAACTTCATCAAGTCCCACATAGTCATTAAGAAAAATTATGTGTTCTTTCATATGCTTTTCAAAATCCAACTTTAAAATTTTGTTGACAATATGAGGTTTCTTTTCTATTTTGCTTAAATCAACATTTATATCAACTAGTTTTTTCAATGTCTCAGAATTATTTACATAAGCTGCTAAATTAAAGGTGTTTGAAAAATATGGTGTAATGTGCGATAAATCTTCCGATGTAGTTTCCAATACATTTTCGCTGAAAGTCTGTTTCACACTTAAGGCACTAACATTACTATACTTAGCGTATTGTGAACAAATTATTTTAAAAACTTGCTTATTCCCGAAACACAAATATGCGGACTTTAACGCCATCATTGAAACAAACGAAGTTAGTATAGTATGCGATATCACAAATACCAGCAGATTTATTTTCACATAATGTTTATCCGATGTAAAATTATCTTATTACGTATTTTCTTTTGTCTATATTATATAGTTTAAGTTAAAATAATACAGTGCAGTTAAAGAAGTTCAAATAGAGGTTCTTATTATAAAATATTAAGGTTATATCTGCTGTTTAGACAAGTTCTAAATTTGTTCTCAAAACACGCACAGTTTTAAATGTTATCTCTCGTGTGTCAGGTCTGTCAACATGACACAATTCCAACAGTCTTCTCGTTGGGTCGCGTTCGTAGAAGAATAAAGAGACATTAAAAAAGTAAATCGTTTAAATCTCTGAAGTGGAAATTAAATATAAACTATTAATATAAACTATATTTACTACTAACGCTTAATATAAACTATATTTTTTTTAATTTTTCATGCCTGATAAACGCAACTCCAAACTTTGACTTCTTTGTAACTATTACCTACAGCGAATTCTCTTGCAGTTGAAACCATTGTAACAGAACTGCAAATCGAACGTGCAGTGCGATATCACGTTGACTGCAATCGGACTACACCTTCGGCCCTTACGTAATCGAATACTTATCTTGCCATTTGTTTATTATTAAATTTCACTTAAGTCTACATTATTATGTAGATTGTTTTCAAAAATTTATACTCTCTCTAATCCGATATGAAACGGTATATTTGCGATAACATTATCAGGGCCGGATCTAGGAGACCAGAGGCCCCGAGGTGTCGAGGCAACAAAGGAGTGGTTCAAGTTATTTTCATTCCGTGAAAAATTTATTAAGCTTGTGCCGTATTAGCTGGATAATACGGCACTGGACATTATAGATGTTATTTTAAGAAGGCCTTTCATAAATAAGGGTGAATTTAATAAAAAAACAACAAAAAAAATATTAGAAATTAGGTACTAAATTTAAATAAAAATGCAGACAACTATGTATATAGTGCTTATTAATATGTAGTACAAAATATAAAATTGTAGTTTATATTACTTTTTATTTTCTTAATTTCAATCCAGTATTTGCCTTTTTGGTTGCCACGCGCTAAAATGATATAGGGAAAATCTTCAATTTATAAATCCGGTGTTTCAAGTCGCTTTTCTTTGTGCTATCATCATAAATAACAACAATGTCATAAACAACCTTAGGTAATAATATGTTCAACGACGAAACGAAACAAAATGGGAAACGAAACAACGAAATGGGATTGAACTTGTTTGATACACCATATTACCTTTCCACTTTCGATACAAAAACCCGACTGTCACACTACAAGTTCTTTTTATTCATCTTCACTTTTCGTAGCTATCTTGTCTTGTAGGATTTTAAGAAGTGTTTCCATACTCTTGATTCTTTTTTTCAATCTTAGATTCTCACATTGTAATCGTTTAATTTTTAAATTTTGTTTATTAACTTTACAGAGATACCATTTTAACTGTTTTGTTACTTTTAATCCCTTGTTAGAGTCCGTAGGCCTGTTAGTCAACTCAGAGTCTTCAGCCTGGCAAGCCTTCTTTGTTTGTTTATTTTGGGTGTGCGCTTCCTTATTACAACTTGCCAATGTTGGAGTTTCTTGGAGGTCTATGCGAGAAGGATCTGTCTCAGTTTTTTCGGATATGTTTTGACCCTATACAATATAAAAATATATTATATATTTTGATAAAAAGAGATATAATTATAGACATACATACTAGGCGTATTAATCAACATTGTGTAGGATCGTAAGCATACATACCTTAAAGACTAAAATGTTTTGAGTTGGAATTGCGTTTTCGTCTAAATACCTGTAACCTTTCTTCGAAATAAGAACGCTGTCGTTTTCAAAATGCTCTGTGCATATGGTACTTAATTTGGATGGCCTCCAGTTTTGTCTTCCCGTAGCCTCTATCCATTTTTCCTTTATTATGGGATCTTTGGGAAAACTGAAATTCGTTTCTTTTATTATAATAAGTATAATATTGAATATGACTACTTTTTAAGAGGTATTTTGTACAACGAGTTAAAAATTGCCTTTTTTATTTCGATTAATTGTTTAATTTTGAATATACCTGGGATCTGTTGAATAGATTTTAAAGCTTTGATAGCTAGATTTTAAATATGAGGATAACAAACTAATAACTTATTATTTCTGAAAATATATTTATTTCTATTGGCGACTCTCGACTGCTTCTATGTGGTCTTACGGAATTGTACTGGTACACGAATAATACATTAAATCTTATGTAGATACAGAGCAGTATATTAATTTAATATTTTGTAGCTGACCCGCGCACTTTACATTTACTTACTTTTTCATAACAATTATTTCTAGAGAATATAAAAAAATATTGGTGGTGTCAACTTTTATTACTCAAAGGTATATCAAAATAGCCGGTTTTGGGAGTAATATATCAATTACGACTTCGCACGAGAGCAGTGCTAATTTACGTCACAGAATTTCGTGAGCGTTCTTATTTTGATAAAGATTCATACCATCGCTGCATCGTTTTTAAAAAAAATTGGAATAAACGTTTGAAGTATACTTATCGTATTTATTTTAATAAGGATTAATACCATATCAACAAAAACAGCTTCGCAAGTTTTGGAATAAAATTATTAGCCAAAAAAATGGTTATGCTGAGTCTGAGACTTTTTTCTAGATCTTTTTATGGTGAACAATATTGTAGATTAATATTTTGATGCATGTTGTGGGGTTAAGCCAGTGTTTGTGATGAAAGTATAAAATAAAATGGTTACAAAAGAAGTGGTTATTTTGAGTACCCTTAAAAGATAGACATAATATGATGTTTGAGACATTTTTGTAGATCTCTTTATGCTGTACTATATTGTACAACATTATTTTGATGTAGCTCGTGGGATTAAGCCAGCGTTTGCAATAAAAGCGTAAAAAAATAGTAAATACATTTGAAACCTCTTAAATTGACTATGTTCCTCTACTAAATTATGCATAGATTAAACTTAAAAATCATCCTCATGAATCACTTTATCTATTAAAATAAAACGCATCAAAATCCGTCAAGTAGTTTCAAAGATTTAAGTAGTCAAGTGGAAATAGGGACAGAAAAAGCGGTTCTGTTTTATAATATGTAGTGATACTAATATTGAGATTGCGACATTATAATTTTTAATGTGTAAATAAAATTAATATTCTTTAAATTAAGCAAAGTATGTTCGATAAAAATCTGATATTTTTTTAAGAAAACCCAAAGCAGCATTTATATAATCGGCCAAATTTGTTGTTTCATAGGAATAAGTTATAGGTAATCGATGTTGTTTTAACAGTGTTACTAGATTCAGTGTTTGACTTCTTTCAAATAAGGTTGGTTTTGGTTTGAAGCAAGTAATTTGTATTGTCAGTAAAATCGATGCTTTTGACAATTAACCGTATTTAAACTTACCGGTGATACGATATACCTCCACAAGGTATATTTTTCTTTCGGCTGTCGTTTTTGCAAGTCATAACTGAACAACTAGGCATAGTGTTTAATATTCCACTTATCTTATGTAGGCAGACAAATAGCGACAACGGTTAGACCAAGTGAATAACTATACATAGGTTGATCGCTAACTCTCAATAGTGACAGTCGTGTGTAACTCGAGTGACACTTTCACGTAGTACCCTGTATTAATGTACGCTTAAACAGCGACTCCAATAACTTATTATTCGGATGATGTAGTTCACAAGAAGACAGGATATATAAACTTTTATAAAGAGTTAATTTTAGTGAGTGTATGTTACCTCTTCACACTGGAATGGATGACTGAATTTTAACAGAATAAGCTTTGGAAGGATCTGAGAACCTAGATAAACACATTGGCTTTTAAGACAGGTAGCAGTGCGAAAGGCAGCCATCATTATCATATTACGACACGATGAAAGATGTTACGACACGTTACGCTTATCATCAAACCTTTTTTATTTTTCAGATTCTTTTCATTACAAATATAAATAACTCAAACATTTTTTACTTCTGTAATAACATTGGACACTATGAGTCATGTATGATGTGTCAAATGAAAGTATTAGTCTGGCGTTTTAATAGAGGTCATTGGTGACACTACACAGAATACGCAGATACCATAGAGTAAAGACCACTACGCTGACAAGTGACAGGTTTTAGTTTGATCTTGGTTCTTTTCAAGTTTTCTTGTCATTCATCCATTGCGTTGTATGTACATGTGGTAGTGAACTAGTGACAGGTTATTGCTGGCGTAGCGATAGCGGGTGTTTCTTTTATTTTCACTTGCAATTAACCGGTGGGTTATCGTAGAATAAGACTAAATTTTCTTAATTGCTAATAATGTTCAAATAACTTTGTGTCATTGATAAATTTACTAAACCGGTACTATTTTTATGTTGTGTATTTCATTTTAATCATGTTCCATTCCATATGGTTTGCACACAATATTGGAATCTAAAAATGAACGTTATTAATTCTTTGGCTTATACGCATAATATCTGAAATGGCAGTTGGTATGGTTTTAAAGTAGAAAGTTGTAATGTAGGTAGGACTTTATGTCCTTTCTAATAACTGATCTACTTATGGATTACGTACAGACGTGTGCAACATGATGCAATTGTAGGTCATTATGTTAAGACTTCTTTGTACGAAACTGAGAATAATGTTTTATTTGACCTTCAATGAATCCTTATTTGTTCAAAAGTCTACAATAATTACAGTACATTACTAAATTCAAAACATTCTTAATTTTGAAATATCTGACAGCAAATATATGCTTATACTAAGTAACCGTATGTATTTTGATTAAGGATTTGAATAGAAATATGCAAAACTCCTCTACTAGGCAAATTTGTCACATAGGAATATGATTATAATATTAATGTTTGTATATAAATATCCCAAATTTCTTATATTTCATTTATATGCAGTAAATCATACATACATAATGTATACTAAAAGCATGCTTTACTTTACCTTAAGAATACAGTCTTGGTTTTTGGAATGGCTATACTAAATGTGATTATGTGACATATGGTTAATATTACCCCATGTTTATCCTATAGATCAGTTGCATTGAAGTTATGAATAAAACTGATTACTGAGAAACAATGAACCTTTTACAAACAAACTAATGAATGAGTACTAATGTGTTTGTCTTATTTTACAATGGGCCAACACAATTTAGCTCTATTGTTACATTAACACTTACTGCCCATTTTATAAAATTAAAGAGCATACTTTTAACAAATAGTATTTCTAAGTGATTCTCATTCTAAACATATAATTTTGTTCCAGAATTTCCTGACCATGGACACTACAATGACTGGGAGTCAGATAAGGAAAGCTTTTATAGATTTCTTTATCAATAAAGGACATAAATATGTACACTCATCATCCACCATACCTTTGGATGACCCAACTCTGCTTTTTGCTAATGCAGGAATGAATCAATTTAAACCAATATTTTTGGGGACTGTTGATCCAAACTCGGATATGTCCCAGTATGTACGAGTTGTTAATACTCAAAAATGTATAAGAGCTGGGGGCAAACATAATGACTTAGATGATGTTGGAAAGGATGTGTACCATCATACATTTTTTGAAATGATGGGTAACTGGTCATTTGGAGATTATTTTAAAAAGGAAATATGTGCTTGGGCCTGGGAGCTCTTAACTGAAGTTTTTAAGTTATCTGGGGATAGATTATATGTTACTTACTTTGGAGGTGATGCTGCTTCTGGACTTGAACCTGATTTGGAGTGCAAGGAAATCTGGCTTAAACTTGGTTTGCCAGAATCACACATTCTACCTGGAAGTATGAAAGATAACTTTTGGGAAATGGGTGAAACAGGTCCCTGTGGACCATGTTCTGAATTGCACTATGATAGGATTGGCGGCCGAAATGCTGCACATCTTGTAAATATGGATGATCCCGATGTGCTTGAGATTTGGAATTTGGTGTTCATTCAGTTTAATAGAGAAACTGATGGTTCATTAAAATTACTGCCTAAAAAACACATTGATTGTGGATTGGGTCTGGAAAGACTAGTCTCAGTTATTCAAAATAAAAGGGCCAATTATGATACTGATTTCTTTATGCCCATATTTAAAGCGATTGAAAATGGCACAGGTGTAAGACCATATTCAGGAAAGGTGGGATCTGATGATGTTGACGGAATCGATATGGCATACCGAGTGTTGGCTGATCATGCTAGAACATTGACCATTGCTCTATCAGATGGTGGATGTCCCGACAATACTGGCAGAGGATATGTCCTACGTAGAATTTTAAGGAGAGCCGTACGTTACGCATCCGAAAAATTGAATGCCAAACCTGGATTCTTTGGGTCACTAGTGCACACGGTTGTCGAACTGTTGGGAGACGTATTTCCAGAAATTACTAAAGATCCTTTGTCACTCATTCAACTCATCAATGAAGAGGAAGTACAGTTCTTGAAAACTCTTTCGCGAGGACGTAGTTTGCTTAACAGAACTATAGAAAAATTAAATGACAAAGTGATCCCGGGGGATGTGGCATGGCGTCTTTATGACACTTACGGTTTTCCAATTGATCTCACACAGTTAATGTGCGAAGAGAAAGGCCTGACAATAGATATGGAAGCCTATGAAAAAGCTAAGAAAGAATCTCAACTAATTTCTCAAGGAAAGGTTTCAGGTCAAGAAGACTTATTGGCTTTAGATGTTTATGCTTTAAGTCATTTACAAGAGACAGGAATAAGCCCCACAGACGATTCGCCTAAATATAATTATGTACCATCAACTACTGACAAAGAGGCAGATTACAAATTTGCTCCTTGCACTGGTACTATTGTTGCCTTACGAAGAGACAAACAATTCGTAAATGAAGTTAATTCGGGCCAAGAGTGTGGTATTATACTTGATAAAACAAGTTTTTATGCTGAACAGGGTGGACAAATTTTCGATGAGGGCTATATGGTTAAAACTGACGATGAAAGTGTTGAATTTGTGGTTAAAAATGTACAAGTTAAGGGAGGGTATGTGTTACATACTGGCAAAGTTGAAGGGTCACTTAAAGTTGGTGATACTGTATCACTGCACATTGATACTGAAAGGCGAAGACTGGTAATGAACAACCACACTGGTACTCATGTACTTAATAATGTATTAAGAAAAGTACTGGGTAATGATTCTGATCAACGTGGATCCCTTGTCATGCCAGATCGCCTTAGATTTGATTTTACAAACAAGGGACCAATGTCTACAAAGCAAATAAAAGATGCAGAAGATCAGATCAAAGAAATCATAAATCAAAACAAAACTGTTTATGCTAAACATACTAAATTGTCTGATGCTAAAAAAATTAAGGGTCTGAGAGCTATGTTTGATGAACACTATCCAGATCCTGTCCGTGTTGTATCTGTGGGAGTCCCTGTAGAGGAATTAGAGAAGAACCCAGAGGGAGAAAATGGCTTCGAAACATCTGTCGAATTCTGTGGTGGATCTCATTTGCATCAAACAGGTCACATTGGTGACTATGTCATTGTTAGTGAAGAGGGTATCGCAAAAGGTATACGACGAATTGTAGCCCTAACTGGACCAGAGGCAATGAAGGCCATAAGTAAATTAAGTACCTTAGAAAACGAAGTTAATAATATTGCCAATTATATTAAAGATCAAAACGACAATGTAAACCAGAAAGACATTACTAAGAAGATTGTAGACCTAACAAACGATATATCTCAAGCACAGATATCTTACTGGAAAAAAGAAGAATTAAGGACTATGCTCAAGAACTTAAAGAAACAACTTGATGATAAGGAAAGAGCAGCAAAAGCTATCACTGTTACTCAAGTCACCGAAAAAGCTAAAGAACTCTGTGAACAAAATAAAGAAAGCAAAGTTATTGTTACTGAGCTGAAAGCTTTCGGTAATACTAAAGCGTTAGATGGTGCTCTGAAACAAGTTAAGCAAATTTGTCCAACTACCGCTGCTATGTTCTTTTCCGTTGATGACGAAACTAAGAAAATATTTTGTCTCGCTGCAGTACCTAAAAATGCAATTGAGAAAGGATTGCTGGCTTCAGAATGGATTCAATCTGTTGTTTCTGTTATGAATGGAAAAGGTGGGGGCAAAGCTGAATCTGGCCAAGCTTCCGGAAACAATCCATCCGGTCTTAATGAAGCCATTAAAATTGCTGAAGACTTTGCTAATTTGAAATTGGCTTAAATTTTTAATGATGCCTTATTAAGAAGATTGAACTTACATAAACAACACAGTTGCCTTTCAAAACCCAGTTAAACATTTTGTTTGCTTGTTCGTCATTTTAATAGGTGCTATATTTGGTTGGTATTTATTTTCATTTATTAAAAGAAAAACCTAATTATAAAACACTTAGTGTTAGATTGGGTAATATGAATATTAAAAGCTCACTTTATTTAATTGCATTTAAGAATATTGTTTCATTCTATGAAATAAAATTTAACTTAATTCATTCTTATGGGTTTTTTCTTTAAACCATATCACCCATATATTAATTTTAAACCTTTTTTATTCATATCACGTGTACTTCTCACAATCTTTAATATAACCAATCTCTTTCTGTAAAAGTCTGACAAAAGATCAGTGAACTTGCAATAGTTCTGCATATACTTTGGGTTCTTTATGTCCTTTCTCCCATATAGAGCAGAGGTGTATTAACCATAGTAGATGCTCCATCACATTATACATTAAAATTCTCAACAAGGCCTCTGCACGTAGGACCTGTGTCCCCCTGCACGCCTTAAAAGCGGACCGAGTCTGTTCTCATGAAGTTAAAGAGGAAAGTGTACTTCAGCTATAAATAGCATTTAAGAAAGTGTAACCAACAATAGCCGTTATCACGAATTCACCAATAGAATCTTACTCTTGGCTTGGCATAATAATTTGTTATTTTTTTTTAATCTAGGATACAAATTTCAGATGGATAGATATCGGTTACACACATATTAATTATGGACATTATAAATTGACTATTACATATTGCTGCTTCTTCTCTAGCAGCAAAAGCAGTTAGGAAGTGGTGACGGGTGGAAGAAACTTGGGACTGACCATTGTATTTACACTTTAAAAAAATGTTAATTAGCAGTGTAATTTGAATTTTGATTGTTATTGTAAAAAAAAAAGAAGTTAACTATTTGTATAGAAACAAATTCAAACAACAATGCCATTCACTCTGACTTGACACCAAAGCGAAATTCACAATTAGCCGGTTTTAGACAGGTAATTTTTAAAGAGTTGGTACCTGACAAGTATTTTAGAAAGTGGCCTCTACTCGTTGACCGTATTAACTGTTCACTGGGTGCATATTTGATATTATAACCTAATTCCTTTATAGGTTCCTAATTAGCTTTTGCCCATGGATACGGTCTCGTTAAAATCAGACTAATAAGATTCCTCTTTGCTGATGGAACTCAGAATTTTATTATTTATTATTCGTTTACATAACAATACCTACACTAATTTTGCAGTCTCAAAAAAAGTAAAATTCATCCCTTACTTTAGAGGCTGGGGGAAGATAAAAAAATAAGGTAGATAATTACTTTGGTAGAAAGAGTGCCGAGAAAATCTAGATTCCACTCCTTTCAATGGTTTGAAAATTAGCTCGATTTATTTTGCTACAAACAGACCGCATATAATTTTTTATATTCCTACCTTGGAAATCGCCTGATTCTCCTTCTTTCAATGGTTTGAAAATTAGCTCGATTTATTTTGCTACAAACAGACCGCATATAATTTTTTATATTCCTACCTTGGAAATCGCCTGATTCTCCTTCTTTCAATGGTTTGAAAATTAGCTCGATTTATTTAGCAACAAAGAGAATGCATATAATTTTTTAGATTCCTGCTTTGGAAATCGCGTGATGTTCCATACAAGCTTACACCCCCATTTTACGAAAGTGAGGGTCTGTAAAATCACAATACACTTTCCCATTAATAATAAATAAAAGCGCTCTGTTTAAAAATTATTTAATGAACTTTTAGAAGAACTTTGTTTTAAATGTAGTTCAAACAAATACTTCTTAAACAACCGACATATTACACTAACAATATCTACATATGTTTATCATATAGAATTAATTTATTACAAATATATTCATATAATTATTTGGTTGGTCTTTTAATGACAGCACCAATTCCATTGGTGAATTCCTCACTTTGAGGTGGTGCATTCATGTAATAATAATTTACAATAACTATTTCATTGATTCTAACAATAATATATAACAATTACATTACTCCTGGCCAAAGCCTTCAGTTTCTTCTATCGCGAAGTTCAGTTTTTCGCATAACTGCTCGTAGCTTTTATATGGTGGTAAGTCGAGCCGATTGAAACAGGTATGGGAACGAGGTAGCCAAGTGTCCTTTCCGACCTACAACGACAAATAGTTTATCATAGTGTAATATATATATATATTATTATATTTATATACATATTTTAATATACTCTATTTTTTTTTTAATCAAAATTAATTACCTTTTCTATACAGAACCTTTGCGGTCCATTTGATCCCATGAGCTCAGCGAATCCGCCGACAGGAACTCTACACGTGCCGGTCACAAACTGCAGTAATCTCGCTCGCTTTTCGTTATCCATTTGACGCACAAACTAAAATCATATTTTAAAAAGCTTGGTACTATTTAAAGTATTCAATAGCATAGCGTAAATAATAACATTCATGTCAAAAATAGGCATTGTAAAATGCAATTAGGCCTCGTGAAGCGTAGTGGAACTGTACAAATAAGAGAAATTATATGTCAAAAGACCCAAGTGTGTCAAGTCAATAGAAATACATCATCTGTTTAAATTTAAACCCTTACTATTATGGACGTACAGACCGCGGAAGCATAGAAAAAGGTTTCCGTTATTGCCCTTTAGGCCGCGTTTTCACTAACACGGAGCGGGGCGGAGAGGAGCTTAGCGGTGCAATCATTGACTAACCATTATACTCGAAATCTCCGCTCCGCTTCAATGGAAACAGCACGAGCGGGGTGAAGCAAAGCAGAGCGGATATTCATAGTAAAATACAGCGAGGCGGTGCGGTGCGGAGGACGACGAGTATTGGCTGCAGAGCGGAGGACAGCGGGTGGTGTCGATCTGATTCGTTATCTTCGTCTTCAGATATAAAATGATTGCTTTTTCTTTTTAAACGACAACATGACGTATGGTCTTTCTGAGAGATTGAGTGTAACTAAGCGCAAAAAAGCGCGATTCCAAAAGTACGCTCCACTCCGCTATGCTCCGCACCGCTTCAGTGGAAACACTGGCCACTTTTCAACGCTCTTCTCCGCCCCGCTCTGCATCAGTGGAAACGCGGCCTTAGGCATGGAACCCAAAAAAACAGATTGTCATTAAAAAGCAAGAGGGTAAGACATATAGATATAGAGACCTGCCAGAACCAAAGGACTTGTTTGCTTGTGCGCGTATAGTGCCGGTAAATAGTGTTCCTCTGCCAATCATCAACATCAACCTCCTGCATACCGCACAGCATTAACTCCAACTCGCGCTCATCAAAGTATTTCAACCACTCAAGAGGTACAACCTGAATAATAATAAAAAAGTGTTATAAATAATTTGAAATCAATTTTATTCCAGTAGAACGAAGCGGAAAACTTGAATGCAACAATTACATGACGTCATTATTTTGATGACCTTCAGAAATCGTTATTTAGTACCTAATTATTTAAATTAATGACTTTTTTATCTTATCATGCATACACTTCGAAGTGTATTCACCATCCAAAGTTGACACACAACAATAATGACAGTCCTATCCTGCAGAGTATTGTCATTTCTTTTCAGATTAAACTTTAACAAAACCTATTTTGATAAAATTTTATAGATGTAATATAATATAATTAAACAAACCTCATTAAAACCATCTAGGAATGCTGAAGTTTGTTCTTCTATACCACGTGTCATTCGCCACTGGGTCACTAGTTGTAGATAGTGCTCCTTATTTGCCTTAAAGAAAATCCCAATAAATAGTAAACATCATGAGTTAAAGCGTCTTTACACGGTTTTGCTAATCTTGTGACCAGATGTATAAAAGATTTCAAATTATATGGAAAATTATACGCTTGCTAACAAACTTAGATTAACCAATATGAAACCTACAACACGGCAAGAATTATGATTGATTCTTATAGATATGTATAAACAAAGGGTTCCGTCCAGATAGTTAGTGCGGGCATGCATATTATATTAATAATTAAATTATCACAATATCAGTTATATTACCTCAGTGACGCGTTCCTTGTCTCCAGATGGCTTCAACTCGTGGTGTATGACTTGTCCTAACACCTCGAAGTCGACACTGTACCACATCTCTAAACCACACTCATCTATATTGTTATCTTTGATCCACACTAAAGAGTTGTAGAATTCGGGGTCTATGGATTCTATATCTTTCATGGTAAGTTTCTTGTTTAACATTCTTTTGTAGAAAGGCATTGTAAACCCAGAGTAAATAAATCGGCCATGATACAATGCCATTGCTATAAATCTTCCGATAAACTTAAAATACAGCAAGTGGTCTGGATTGACATAGCTGGCTGGGTTGATTTGTAGGCTGTAGTTGTTTTTGTTAGCATACTCGAATAAGCAGTACATAGGGTTCAAAACTTCATGCGACAGTAAAAAGAACCACTCTCGACTGACGCCGCCATAATCTAATCCCTCTTCTCCTCGGAATATTATATACAGTCGTCTGCGCAACTCGTAAGCAGGCAATCGCATAATCTGAAGAAAAAAAAAATGGTTTATTTGTCATAATTTGCTACCTATGGTAAACATTAGTCAGCTTTTAAATAAGTAAATGATAATAAAATTACCTGGTGATAGGAATCTTCAAAAAGCGACTGCCGAGACAATGTAATTTTAATGTGGCTGGGCAACGCATTGCTTTGACAGAGATATCTAAATTGGCTAAGTTTCCACCGGAAAGAGCGCTCATAAGCTCTGGGCACGCCGTATGCGCCCTGCGGGCCTTTGGGCGCCCCGGGCCGCGGGTCCTGGAACGTGGTCGTGCGAGTGTTGTGGTCCACGAAGTAACGGTTACCTTCCTCCGTAAATCTTATCTCCCAGCCTGGTGGCAAAGCTTCCTCCAGGGCGCTCACTTCTTGACCCTGTTAACAAACAAGGTTGTTTTTACAAAAATTCTATGCATCGCAAGGTTTAGTGTACCAGAGTGTTTAAGTGACCTGTGTGCGTGGGTCCTCCCACTGCGTGGTGCGATTCTTGTGGTTGACATAGTAGACGCGTCCGTCGGGCTGCACGCGGCGCTCCCAGCCGGCGGGCAGCGCGCCCAGCGAGTCGTCGGGCGCGGGCGAGCTGCCGGCCGCGCCCGCCAGCCCGGGCGCGCCCGCGCCCCCGCCTGCGCCCCCGCCCGCGCCCCCGCCCGCCGCCGGCAGGACGCCCGCAGTCGCGCTCGTGCTGCTGATCGGCGCCACGGCCACGCTCGTGCCGGCTGCTGCGCCGCTACCTGTAGGCGACAACGGGAACTAAACAAAATGTCTTCAAGCAACATGATCTTTGTAAAATACACTCCAACAATAGCATGCGAATATTAAATCATAATATATGCATACTATCACGTATCCTTTAGCAGGCCAGCTTATCTGATAAAATAATTAGTCCAATGTTTAGAATATATTTCAAATGAGGAAAACTTTGTTGATCTACCTAGTTGCACGTGTTTCTTTATAATTCATTACATTTCATATTTATCTGAGCCACTCACATTAACGGTAATAAGCATTAAAGTGTTGAGCAGTGAGTACGTTTAACATTAAACAACTATTCCCTTAATACGGCAAGGGCTCCGGGAAACCGATATGTGTAAATTTGTTTTGTAAATTACATTTATGTAAATACGATGCTAGGCTATAATTCTTCTGCCTATCTTTTCTGACAGAAAAAGAACAGATGTGTGACTGTATCTTGTATAATTTACGTATAAAAGGAAATGAATCATTACAATTATTTGGCGCTAATGACTTATCATTTCTCTGTATAAGTAGATAATATGCTGTTTTTTAACAGCATACTATCTCGATAACGTTATTTTACGTAGCATTAAGTAGGTACTAAGTACGATAACATAACATGTGCACAATAGTAAACAGAGATATTACTAAAGACTTTTAAATCCCGAATTGGGGAAACCTTGTTTGGATACTAAAAAAAGTTGTTTTATACCTGATATATTATACTTATATTTAAATACACAAACATTTCAAAACACAAAGACAAAAATATAATGAGATTCCTCTTTTTCATAAACAAATGAAAGATTCTACGTCACTGTATAGGGCGACATACTATAAACACCATCTTATTAATTAAACATACCCTATGATAATTATTTCTCAATACGCGTTACCTATTGTTTGATATTTAGCATTTTCTGATGTAGGTAGGTACCTACCTAGGCTATCACAAGGGAACGATAGTTAGAGTAAACAATGGGCACAAGTTAATGATAGGTACAAATTGATTGGTTCCTGATGACCTAATGTTTAAACTTACACATCGCATCTGGGACGTGGTTTAAATGATGATGGTTTATATACAGTTATGAGCTATCGACATTGGTAGACATACCGGTAGCGTTAAGATCATGGTCGGAGTCGGGCTGGTGCGGCGGCTGCGGGTTGGGGTAGAGGAAGCGCTGGTTGCCCTGCGCGACCACGTGGCGGCGCTCGCCGCGCCAGTGCTGGAAGCGCGCCAGGCGCTCCGTGTCGGGGCGCTGCCACGTCGTGGTGCGCGTGTTGTGGTCCACGTAGTACACGCGCCCGCGAGGGTCGCGCCGCACCTCCCAGCCCGGCGGCAGCGGCTGCGGCCGCTCCCACGACGTCGACCGCGTGTTGTGGTCCACGTAATATCTATGCATTTATAACAATTGTTGCTAGTTCAACTTTGCGTGTACTACATTTACGTAATTTTGTTTACTTCGTTAATTAAGCAAACATTCATACTAAACCAATCGTATGCAAAACTTAGTTGGGCATATTTCAGTTAGGTATGTGCATGAGTAAATGCTATGAAAACATAGTTCTTACGTTATAACTTAAATGAATTCGTCGACTATACCTTCGGCCATAGACATCATAACGCATCTCCCAGCCCGCTGGCAGTGGCTCCTCAGCAGAGTTAGCGTAGACCACGGCGAGGCCGGGCGCGGCGGGCTCGGCGTCCGCGTGTGACGGGCCGGCGCCGCTGTCAGCCGTCGTGGTAGCGGGCGCAGCGCTCGCGCTAGGCGGAGGGCCTGCCGGGCCGGGAAGCCCACTGGGCCCGCCGTGCTGCAGCGTGCCGTTACTGAGCGGGGGAGGACCCGGCGGAGGCTGCCCGAACATATTTACGTATAAGCTATCCTTGTTTTTCTGAGACCAGATCACCAGAACCAAGCAAATAAATTATTAAATATAAATGCAAAGACTCACCCTTAATGTCTGTGGGCGTCCCATAGATCTCATTACCTCCGGATTGCTTCTGATCCTAATTCTAGCTCGAACCCCCTCATTGAGAGGACCACTAGAGCTGGTGCTCTCTCCCAGTAATTCATGAGACTGACTTAGTATAGAAGGATCTACCCTTAAGCCATCCAGAAGTATCACTAACTCAGCTGACTTAACTTCCCCACTTACATTAGAAGTGTTTTCCTGAGACGCAGTCTTCATTAAATCTGACAAATATTATATTACTTTTTATCAAACTTAGGTACTTATGTTAACTTTTACTCTGCTTAACATATTGTACAATTAATTAATCTCAAGGCCTATACTAAGCTGATTGTCCTTGAGGTTATGCAATAAACAATACTAGCTTACACCATAAAGCTTTTGACAATAAATTACATATATTAAATTTATAATTTAAAACATCTAAAAAGCCACATTTTTAAATGTCACTATTCAAATTTTATCAAAATCGGTTCATCTGTTTTTATAATTGTAAATTACATTGTCATTGGGTTTCAAGCTACCCTGATAAATTGCCTGCTAGCTTATCAGGAAGTGCCTCAAATTGAGTTGCAAAAATCCAACCGCAATGACAAACAAACAAGAAAAGTGAGTGTATAAAAAAACCTGGGAAAAAAATGGCAACCAAAAAGTATAAATATGTATTATTTACCTATAGTCAGCTCCACATTATCACATTTTCCATTGCAGTATAACAGGACTTTTAACAAATTAATTCTTTTTTCTCCAATAATATTATCTTTCCTAAAGCTGTGATAATCTGCAAGCCGGAACAGTAGCTGTGATTGTGGTGTAACAAGCACTGTGAGGTCTTCTTTCCATTTTGGGTGTAAAGTACTTTTGATGACTTCAGTTCGTCTTGATATTTTGTCATCTATCACCACTTGCAAGTATGGATTGGGTTTAAAGAGTCCAGAATTTTTTATGCTTGCTGACTCAACTGCTCAAATAAAACACATAATGTTAAATATTTTTTCTTGTTCCTGTTACAATGCATATCTAATGAAAACTTCTATTCTGTCATCACAAACTACAGAAATTCCATACAATATTTTGTAAAGTTGTGTAATGTTTGGAAAACTACTTCAATAATGTAGAGTAACACTTAAGTAATAGTTATAACAGATAATGCTTAAGCTACATGAACAAAGTCATCACTGCATTTACTATTTTTTCACTTTTGTTAAGCTTGGTGATAATGTCATAAAAGGAAATGTTAACAAATACCTGTGAGGCTCAGCTGATGATATGTTGACAAGGAGATTGGAGCTGTTAGAGCTGGTATGCTTTCAGTCATTGTGATTAGTTTCTCAGTTCATATTATAATAATAATATAACACATTCTAGTTCAAAATTTATTTTCCTAAAACGAAAATAAAAAAATCATTATACCTGCTCAGTACAATGGAAAAATATAGATACAACACGTTTGACTCGGAAAATAAAAGCATGCAAAGAATTAACTAAGTTTGTCTACTGACAAAAACCTTTATAACTCGAATAGTTTTAATTCGGATGAGATCTTTAATTAGATAACTTGGATTAAAGAGAAAATATTGGAGTTGTTATTAACGATTATTGCAAAATAAACAATAATGAAAGTACGTAGTTAACGAAGTTAAAATGGCACTAGTGAGCATTAAAGTATGAAAAAAAACATGAAAAATACCATTAAATGAAGTGATCCAAAGGACAGAAGTCCTTCAAATTATCTCATATCGTTGTTCTTATCTCACTGAAAGGAAATACACAAATAATGTTGTATCGTCACGGAACATTCATTACACTGATATTTAAGACTAGAAAATAATACACACGAATATCACAGGGTAACAATATGGAATCTTTAGATCTTTTTAACGAAAAATCTTTGAAGAACTATGGATAAAAATAAATTTTAAATTGATTATAAATACTAAATTCCTGAAATTAGTCACTGCACTGTTGTGTCTTGTCTAGTGTAGTGAAGTGACGTACTTAACTAACTCACTGATAACTGAACTCATGTGGAACAGATCAGAATAGATTATCCGGCATTTAGGCGATTTTACGGCAATTCAGGGAATCAATCATTTTCAAATACTACAGTCATGGAGTGCTCAATATTGATGACTAAACTGCATTCAATGCTAACTTATCTTACCTATCGTTCGATAAATTTAAATTTTATCCATTTACGAAATTGAAAAAAAAGCAAAATAGTTCCTAGCATCATTCTTGACTGTCGACTGAGAGGAATAACTGCCTAAAGATTGATCGATCTTCACACAGGCTAGGGGACGTACTCCCGTGGCTTTTTTAAAAAAAACCTCTGTTATTCTGTATTTAATGAATTTGAACACTAGTGAAGATTTTAGTAAGATTCATAAGTTTATTGAGAATATCAACTATGACCAAACTGTCAATTTTTTAACCTGCTGATGAACCAAATTTCATGACACTGACATTTAATACTTACAGTGTAAAATAGACTCAATAGTGTTTTGTATTGATTATTTAGATTTTCGGATGTCCAATTTCATAAATCATATTATTCCTTATTTATTAGCTGATTTGTACGTAATTGTAGAAGCTCGGGTAAGAATTAGATAATCTTGTTTGGAAATATTATCCTCATAAGCATGTAATTTGTATTCTTTATGGTATTGATGTTAGATCTGGTTCGGTTTGCGATGTTGTTGTGAACTATTATAATGAATTAGAATTTTATCAATATATATCAACGTAAAATAATACGTAAATTAGTAGAAAATGTATTCTAACGTGCTTATTAATTAAATCAATATTATTAACGGGAAATTGCGTGGGTTGATATTTTACCTTGAAATGTTTACTTTCTAACGCTGTTTAAACACCAAGAATAAAAGTCGAATCAGTGTTCATGTGGCCTAAAAAGCAACATTAAAACAATTTTTTGTTTTTGCAAATCCAAGAGTTATTTTATAAAACAGGCTGTTCTGTTTGTACAAGTGTATGTAATCTAACAAAACCCACTTACTCTTAAGTGACTCAGCCTGCGCACTTGAGTTTAGAGTACTACTGTATAGCTTCAAACTGCTTGAAACATATTCTTAATATAATAAACAATAGTAATTAACTTTATGTTACATCATCATCAGCAGTCAAATTTTAATTTATAGTTCTCAATGTTTAAAATCAGTTCATTACCTAAATCATTCAATTAAAATGTTACTTATCTTTGTTTCTTATACATGATAATAACTCTATAGGGATTTCTAAAACCAAACACATTATAAACAAATACTTATTTTTCACGACTTGTTAAACACTATTGTCTTTGTCTTTTCTAGATTATTTGTTGACAGAAAAAGTTGGTTGGAACCTTAAGTTATGAGTCCAGTAGAAAGTGTGCCAGTTGCGGTGTTAAACTGCATTGATGACTATGTGGAGTTACTTTATGATGATATACCAGAAAAGATAAAAGGATCTGCACTTATCCTACAGCTTGCTAGAAATCCTGACAACTTGATTGACTTAGCACGAAATGGTATGTTTTTTACATTATGTTTGTTGTGTTTAGGGTTGAAATTCATATTTTTAGATTATATTATTATCAAAAGATGAGATTTCTATATAAATAGTAGAAGAAAATTATTGTTGCAGAAATGTAGCTTAAAAACTTGTAAAGCTACAAAATTTTGTAACAGAAGCAACTAGTCATATTTATGCTATGATGTCATTTATAAATAAATCACAAATCTGAATTGGCTTTGTGTTAAATTTATTTACAAATAATTACTGAAGATATTTCACTTGTTTGGAGAAATATCTCATTAACATATTCAAATTTTATTTAGTTGTCTCAATTGCATTTTGAGAGTGAGTTTCCTCGAATATATATTTTTTTGTTCACATTGTATGCTTGAATTATGACCATGCTGTGATTTAACATGCAACATTAATTACTTCACTAGCTAAATTGTTTCTACTTAATTGAATGTTCAGTAAATCCCTGAGATTACCCCTACAACATCACAAAATTTCCCTTTTTCTAATATTAATATGGAAGTATAGATAAGTTTAAACGAAATAAGCAAATATTTTTAAATTTCAGAGGCATTACTGAGTGCACTTTCCAGGGTACTACGAGAAGAATGGAAGAGGAGTATTGAACTAAGCACAAACATAGTGTACACATTTTTTTGCTTTTCCACTTACAATGAATTCCATCCTGTTATTATTCAGTACAAAATTGGATCCTTGTGTATGGATGTGATTGATTATGAATTAAAGAGGTATGATCAATGGAAAGAGAAAGTAGAAGGAAAGAAACAGGTGGTCACCCCTGATAAGGTAAGTACTCAATTGTTGTTTGGGTCATAGAAAAAAGTATACTATTATAACTACAACTCATTAACAGTGTTACAATTTACAGTTGACTGTATTGAAATTAATTGAATTGTCATTCTCCACATAAAATAGACATTGTAAAGAACTTTGTTTCGATTCTAACTGTTTTCTTGCATATTACATTACCCTTGAAGGTCTTCCAATTATACTAGAAACTTTTTTTCTCTTTTTTAAGATGAAAGCCTGTTGAACAGTTAAGACGTTTTGTAAAAGTAGTTTTTCGCAAGCTTTTGTGGCACTAGCGTTATTCATTTGCACAACATGACTATATTAAACTGTTCACGAAACAGAGTAGTAGAGCGCCTTCGTCATCATCGTCACGGAACAGTTACTGGGTCAATGACTAAGCTGTTCGCGTTTAGCAATCGCCGAAAAAAAAATTGGATCACATATATTATTGCTTACATTCAAGTGTTTCGTTTTCAGAATGAACCTCCAAAAAGTCGTATTCCTGAACCAAAACGGCGTCCTAAATCGGGCACCTGGGCCGTCGCCGATGTCAATATGCAAAAGTCTAGGTCTTTGGTTTCCAGTTACCACGAAGATCTCTGTAGTGCTTCTGACGAATTCTCAAAGAGTGATGAAGAACAGATGAAACGCAAATTAAAAACATTATCAAAGAGACAAGAACAGCTTCTGAGAGTGGCTTTTTACATGTTACTCAATATTGCTGATAATATTAAAGTTGAAGAAAAGATGCATAAGAAAGACATAGTAAACCTGCTCATTGGCGCTATGGAAAGACATTCCAATATAGATCTCCTAATTTTAATTGTGTCGTTTCTACAAAAACTTTCGATTTTCGTAGAAAATAAAAACAGTATGGCCTCAAAAGGAATTGTTGAGAAACTAGCACCATTGATGGATTCTTCTAATGCTGATCTAGTCAATGTAACTTTAAAACTTTTATTTAATTTAACATTTGATACCAAATTACGTAACAAAATGATCAAACTGGGCTTACTACCAAAATTCATACAGTTCACAAGTATGTATTATATATTATAAAAGGTTTTAAGCGATCCATTATTGTTAAAAAAAATTATGAGTTCTAAGTATTTCTTTTTATTTCAGGTGACGATAAGCATATAAACTTGGCAATGAAAATCCTGTACCATTTGAGCATGGATGACAGGGTCAAAGTTATGTTTACTCAATCCGACTGTGTTAAACTGGTAAGAATTTACTATAAGTATACTACCTACATACTATATTATAATTTTGTGTGGAGATTTATGCCCACGTATTGCTTTAACTCCGGCCAAAATGTTTGCTATAGCTAACAGACATGTTGCTGCTAAACGTAAACGGGGAAAGCATCGGCAACAATAGCAGCGGTAACTCAGCGGGGGCCACAGACGTGTTGTTGGCGCTGTGCATCAACCTGGCGTGGTGCGAGCGCGCCGCCATACAGATGAGCGCCGAGGGCCGGCTGCGGGAACTACTCGCGCGCGCCTTCCGACACCGGAACCATATGCTCATGAAACTAGTGCGCAACCTGTCACACCACTCCAATAACGTACCACTGTTTGTTGTAAGTATAGGTAGATAGTAAATTAACTTCATATTGAAACTGAAAAGATAAGTTATGAAGAAAGATTTGGAATGGTTTTGTGAGTTTGATTTTAATTATTTTATTCCAGGAGTTTGTTGGAGATATCGCGGGGGCTGTAACCAATGGCGATGCTAGCGAAGAATTCACCATTGAATGCCTAGGAACTCTCAACAATATATTAAGCTCTAATAATAATATTGACACTTACGCCGTTGTCGAACGATACAATTTAATTCCTTGCATTATGAAGATATTAGATCCAGGTATACTATTTCTAATATGCCTTTACAGTCTTTAAATATCCCACTTCAAGACAAACTTATTAACTTTTGAAATAGCATGCGAAAACAATTAAACCCATATTTACGGTACAATAATATTATTATGAATCGTCTATATCAGCTATACTGCTGGCAAAAGTGGTGGATTATCTAGCAGGCAGTGTTGAGCCCAGGGCGAGCGCGTAGTAGCTACATATGTCGGGGTTGCGTGCGCAGAGCGGTGCGCGGCGGCGGAGCTGGTGCTGGAGGGCGTGGTGGCGGCGGGCGCGCTGAGCGGCGAGGAGCGCGCGGCGGCGGCGCTGCTGCGCGCGGGCGCGGCGCGGGCGCTCGTGGCGCTGCTGCGCCTGCGCCAGGCCGACGACGACCACGTGCTGCACACCGTGTTCGCCTTCCGCCAGCTGCTGTCGCATCCGCGCGCCGCGGACTACCTCGTGTCGCGCACTGGTACTCCTGTTATTCATTTAAGCGCAACTTCTTCTTTTTTCATCTTAAAATATTATATACTAGGCCATTAAATTTTACGCAATAATTGAGGAAACTAGGAAGGAAAACAAAGGACTGGAAATTAAAATGCATAACTATTTATTTCAAGTTACTTAAAGTCCAAGATGGTTAGATAATTTAAATTGATGAACGTTTTATTTTTTATTTGAAACGTTCAAACGCCATCGGCCATGATGTGACGTTATTGATCTTGTAAAAAAAATAATATCAATGTCACAATATATTTTCTAACCTGTTATAATTGACTAGCTGTTGCCCGCGACTTCGTCCGCGTGGTTAGAAGATATAAGTTATATATTTATACCTGCCCTGTTTTTTCCACATTTTCCATTGTATCTTCGCTCCTATAAGTCTCAGCGTGATGATATATAGCCTAAAACCTTCCTCGATGAATGGTCTATTCAACACAAAAATATTTTTTCAATTTAAACCAGTAGTTCCTGAGATAAGCGCGTTCAAACAAACAAACTCTTCAGCTTTATATATTAGTATAGATGTTTTTTCCACGTTTTCCATTGCATCTTCGCTCCTATAAATCTCAGCATGATGGTATATGGCCTAAAACCTTCCTCGATGAATGGTCTATTCAACACAAAAATATTTTTTCAATTTAAACCAGTAGTTCCTGAGATAAGCGCGTTCAAACAAACAAACTCTTCAGCTTTATATATTAGTATAGATGTTTTTTCCACGTTTTCCATTGCATCTTCGCTCCTATAAGTCTCAGCGTGATGGTATATAGCCTAAAACCTTCCTCGATGAAAGGTCTATTCAACACAAAAATATTTTTTCAATTTAAACCGTTCGTTGCGTTCAAAGAAACAAACTATGTTCTTGTTTTGTTTAAACTAGTGGATGTCATGGTTTTTAATAAAATTTGTCGTCTTTAAGCGGTTTCAGAATTGATATAAAAAAATATTTTAGAGCCACTTAGAAACTGAGTCAACTAACCCCATTGTCAAAGCATTGAACTATCGGATTGTTTGTATCCTAACTTATTTATTAAATTTCTAATACATTTCATTTTTATTTACCGTATAGAAGCTCCAGCATACCTTATCGATTTGATGCAAGATAAGAATTCGGAGATAAGAAAGATGTGCGACAATTGCCTCGATATAATATCGCAGATGCAGAACGAATGGGCGGCCAGAATAAAGGTACTTTCAAAATAAAATATACAATTGATGAATTCTGCTTTTACTATTTATTTCTACAATGACTAAAATGTTCTGTATTTTAGTTGGAGAGGTTCCGGTGCCACAACGGCCAGTGGCTTTCGGTTGTCGAGACGCTTGGCGCTGAAGGTGGTACTGGCGATGCCACTGACGACTTACCACCATATTTATCCGCAGAATACCTTACGACTCATCGTCTTACTACCTCAGGTAAGCTATTGTTTGTACCTATGATCTATGGATAACTGATTTTGCCAAATATTTTATTTTTTCTCGGATATAATTTGAACGTATTGAACAGAGAACTACAATTATTGAATGACTGGAATAATTTGGTCTATTTGCTAGGAAGCGAAGAAATGTAATGTTTACGAAATTTTACTTATATGTAAAAATCTAACATTGTTTCATTCTTTAGATTCCCAAACGTCATTAAATGAAGACTCCGACAGTTTTTCTGGAGAAGTCAGTATGCATCGCGTTAGTAGCCGGTGAGTTGGACTTATATTTTATCTGAGCATCAAAACTGTGGTGATGATAAATATGATATTATGGTAAAAGTAACAATGTTAAAATCAAAAGTAATGTCTAATTGCCAAGCTTTCATTTGCATCGTATTTTTACAGAAACGCATTAGACGACCGAGCGGGTGATTTATTTAGTGCTACAGAAACTTCGTTACTCAAGGCTTCAGAGACCGACGTGTTCACGAAAGATATCAACATTTTTGCTTAAGTCATTTGTCTTATTAGAATTGTTGTCATAACCTCAGTAAAAACAACCAGTAAGAAATGTAACCTGACGTCGTTCAAATAGTGATGCAGCTAATAACTGTTAAAATCGACAGCGTCAGACACAGTTGCGATTCTAGTTTGAAAAATGTAAAGAGTATTATATCAGTCCATAATGTACCTACACTAATCTTAAATTCTAATCATAAAATATTAGATTGTTACCTTTTTGTCACTACCTGTTTGCGTGTATGTCATACACTGTTTGGCTAATGCCATACCATATGTGCTTGGTGATGTGCAATTAACGCATTTTATTAAGCTTAGTCAAAGTATTGTGCAATTTTTTTGTTATATAATGATAAATTATTTATTTTTGTCGGATGTAGAAGCACGTCCTTTCTTAGGGATATTCATTTATTTTCTGCAAATGAAACATAGTCAAGAGTTTACATCATCATTTTGCTAAAACTCTGTAAACAAGTGTAATTTAGAAAGAATCTTTAAAATATTTTGGACAAGGAGCGATTCGCTGCTACGTAACACAAATAAGGCCGGCCATACACGGACTGCTTGAGTAGTTAAGTACTCGAACTGCTTATTTGTAATAAACCTTCACTGTCGCACTGCTCTTTTATAATTAACTTACTGTCCGCAGCTGGCACTGTACAGTTCTAACAGAAGTTGTCGCAGAAGCAATAACTTTCATATTCTCGGAGACTAGGCGATACACAGTGAACTAAAGTGTGCGTGGATAACCGCGCGATCGCGGCTGTCCCCTTAGAGATGTTCAATTGCCTATGTGGCTTGGCATGTCTGCATAAAATTCTAGTTCTATGCAGTGGCAACTTGAAGCAGTCGGTACTAAATGTTTCAGGAAGTCCGGGTACGGCAAGTTTAAGATACACAGCCTGTTTCTAATAAGTCTTTGTGATTTTGAATGTATTAAACCTATTGAAGTCTTAATTTATAAATCCTGTTTAATAAAATGTTACGTTACCTTAGTATTATTTACAACCAAATACACAAATTAACAAGACGCATTTGCTTTTTTTAATGTCTAGCCTTTTTTTAATGTAGACATTTCATCTATAACCTGTACTGGTTAATCAACAATGTTAACCATCCGGTTGATATACTTATACTATTATTTCTGTTACGCATTTACCCCGCGTTAATTTTTATATTTTAATATCAATGATGCGTGATTTGTCTGACCACCTCGTGTCAGCGCCCAGCTAGGCTAAAGCTTGGCTTCTGGTGACGGGAATCGGGTGTCACTTGTGCCGGTAAAATATTACTGACTGAAATATCAGACTATTATTTGTATCTCTTTTCATTCACCGGTTCATTTCTTTCCATTCAGTTAGAATGAGAAGAGACCCGGTATTTTTTATTTAAAGGCGTGCACGGGGACACAGGTCCAACGTGCAAAGGCCTTCTTGAGAACTTTATTCTACAACGCTCTATGTGAGAACGCACATGAAGAAACCAAAGTAGATGCAAAATCATTGGAAAATTGTGTGTAAAAATATAAACAATTAAGGCGTAACCGCACGCAATCGCTCGTCGCTCGTTTCCAGCGACAAATATGATCATGTGACCCCATTTTAAATTTCCCGCGACCCGAAAAGTCGCTGCTTCGTGAGTCGCTCGTCGCTCGTTTGCAGCGACAATCTGGTCGAGCGACCCCATTTTTAATTTCCCGAAAAACAAAATATTAATATCTATAATATAATTTTATTGTGAACTGGCTATTATGTAGAAACAAATGTGATTTAAAGTTACAAAGGTACATTTTAAACTCGATAAAACTGTACAATAACGAAACAAAATTATGGTTTAAACGTACATTGTGTCCATACTTTACTAATATTTATGAAATGTTTTAAAGTATTTACCATGCCCGATTCCATTATTTACGGGAATTAATTTAGAGACCGTTTGCAGCACCAAACGAGCTCATCGCTGCAAACGAGCGACGAGCGACTGCAAGGGCCATAGCTCAACATTTTCAGCTTTGTCGCTACCTTTCCTGCGACCACATTTGTAGCTTTTTCAAGACGTGGAAAATTTAAAAATGGGATTACGTGATCAGAATTGTTGCTGCAAACGAGCGACGAGCGACCATGAGGCTACGCCTTTATATACGGCTATTAAATACACGAAACATGTTTTGTGAACCAGATCCTTAGATTATCCAGAAAACTATCATATTATTATTAACGTGAAGGTCGGTATGTAATTTTTTTAGTTAGTCTTTCACGCAAAAACCACTTAATGGATTAAGAAGAAACTTGGGAAACGGATAGTCTACAGCCAGAGTAACTCGTAGGGTACTTTTCATCCCGATAGTATGTATGTGTGATCATTTTCAATCTGAGCGGGCGAGTCCGTGGTTACGGCTAGTTGATAACAATTCCTTTTAGTTAACAAAAATCTTAATAATCTTGTATTTTCTATGGACAGCACGCCATTAGTTTGGTGTGGTATCTTTACCATCGGTTGTACGTGAAACACTAATTCGATTAAGGTGACAAACATGGACATCTAGTTGCAAAACCTAATCTTGGCCAACTTAATCAAGGAATTTCTTCACTTCAGAGAGTTTTGGTTTGTTATGACGTACTCTGTGAGACTGATAGAAACTTAATATTTATGCTGTGCTAGAGAAACATTTCTGTCAATGTCAAAGTCACTGCAAATTTTTAGTCACTGAAAAGCAAGATTAACATTTTGCTTTATTTGAAAAAGGTGTTTAATAACATTCATAATGAATTCCTCTATTGCACGCATTCAGATTAAACAGTCTATACTGTTGAGAAATGCATTAAATGTTCCCCGGCGTTGTATGGCTGCGAAGACCGAGGATGTTGTCACACACACAGGCCAAGTTAGTATTATTTTATAATTAACCTATTTCTGTACTTTATACTTCTATTTTTAATAATAAAAATTTGGCATTGTACTTATGTCCGTAATATCCAATCATTTTAAATACATATAAACATAACCTGGGACTGATTGTCTTCTTACATAATAGTAAATCAACATATTTATTATTTTGTCTAATTACCTATCTGTACCATTCGAAAGAAATCTTATAATAATATCACGCAGAATGCGTGATAGAAGCACGCATCACTAATATAGTGTTTTATTAATATAATTACTTACTATTTTATTTTACTATAGTTTTCATATACAACCAAATAGCTATCAAAATAGATACTTAGGTAATAAACAAAGTATAACATCAAATGCTTATTGAATTGGTAGTGTTAACAGGGCAACAATGTAACATTAAAAAAGCTTTTACCATTAAAACATGATAAAGGTAGTAGGATTAAACTCAAAAACACCTCTGAAATCACATGGAATGTTGAAACTGTTAATGTTTTGGCTTTCTGTGACCATATTAATTTTGAAATTGACATAATATATGAATGTTGACTCAACACAGCACTTCAGTTTTAACCATATATTTTTTGTCACTTCTTTTAAAAAGGTTAATTGTGATATAATTAAGTTATACCCATGTGTTAAGAAGGATGATCAATTAAATCTGTTGTTAAATTTACTGGTCATAACACTTATTTAACATAAGATTTAAATAAACAGTTAACAAGTTTACTAAATCTTACCTTACTCTAAGGGAAGAGAGTGTATCTAGATATGAAATTCCTGTAAGAAACACTCAATCTTTTTGTGACTTTAGTGCATATGTGTACATCTGATTTTCAATACTATTCAAAATACTGTATCATAGCTCAAAATCAGTGAATCAATAGTTTCAAAAACATGAATATTGTATCTATTAAAATATATGTTATTTCATTGAAAACCAACTAGCTATGTCATTTTACTAATATATCATACTTGTTATTTCAGAAATGGCAATCAGATGACTACAGATTGGCACGATTCATGAATGCTCCTAAACAAGTCAACAAAAATTGGGCAGTTAAATTGATTGCGGATGTACCCCCAAGAGAAGTTACTGAAAGAATTGTCTGGTGTGATGGTGGCAGTGGACCTGAAGGACACCCTCGTGTCTACATCAATTTGGTAATAACTTAATGGACAATTACCCCAATGACAGTTAATACTTCCCTTTCTTGTTTCTCTGAGAAAAAAAACTACAGACATAGGGAGTGAAGGGGACACTCATATTTGCCTTCTTTATATTATTGGGTGGTCACTCACAGCACAAACGCTTGTCTGGTTCTTGATTTTATGCATTTGCACAAAACTGCAGTATGTTCTTATTTTTATATTATATCCTTATATTTTTTTGAACTTTACAGGACAAACCAGGTGATCATTCATGTGGATATTGTGGACTTCGTTATACTAAAAAGGATTGTCACTAAACAATAAAAGTTACAATAGAGAAAGTTTTATTGTCATGAATACACAATCTTAGTGTGTCTGAACATAATTATGATTGTTATTAAATTTTGTTGATAGTAAATAAAAGAATAGTGCATAAATAATCATTATTATTTTTAGTAGTAAATAAGGTATGTCACCAACAGTAGCCAGTCTTTTAGAAAGCTAACAAAACTGAAAGAAATATACTTCAAAATCATAATTTTATATTACATTAATAAACTTTTAATCACTTCACCAATGTAACCATCAGTGAGGGGAAGAGCTTTGGTTCTGGAACAGCTTAAAGAAAAGAGTGACTTGGAATACTGGTTTTATTACATAATTATATTTGAAATTATCTTCGATTTTATTAATAATTTAACTTATGATACATTTAAAACAGTTTAATTTATTAAAACAAATTCTACTGTTAATCAATAAGGAATTGTACATGATCTGATCTTAATTTTTTTCAGCTGTTTCCATCTTTTCATCCTCTGTACTCTCCACTTGTTTGTTTTGTTCTTTTTGCTTTTGCATTTCTTTCCTCATTTCTATGTTTGATTGTAATAGCTCCTTCAAGCTTTGCTGTATATCATCATTTTTTTGCTCCAAATAGTCCAAAGCTGAATTTAACTCTTCCAATTTTGAATCCAATAAATTAAGTTCTGGAACATAATATATTATTGATAATGAACAGTGAAAACTGGACCCATAAATACAAAACCCCATCGGTTCTTAATTACGACTTATTTCACCATAGGCTAAAAGCAGCATAAATATTAACGTTGCTCTTTTCAGAATAACCCTAAGTTATGTTACTGCTAGAACTTCTTACCAGGAAGTGCCAGTAACATAACAACATTTCGCATGTAGTTTACCTTCAACATCTTCAATGTCAATTTCGTCGTCACTTTGTTCCGTAGGTTCTATCTCATAGTTTTCTGTGATGTCATTTTGGTTACTGTTATCTTCATCCTGACCAGCCATGTTTACTTTAACTTGAAACGGGTTAAGATAGGTAAAAAAAATTAATTTTAAAGACGAGTCTCCCGATTGTTGCTACAAAGTTGACAATTGAATAATGACAGCACTAGTGACAGAAGTCAGCTGAGCGTGTTTAGTATTCATGTTTATGGTTGTTGTGCATTATGCCCACTGACGCATAGTTTGTTTTGTTACAATAAAAATATTTTTCCAAAAATAGACACCTTTTTCACGTCGTATAATAAAGAGCGCAGAAAAATTTCTATTGATAAATTCTACGGGACTATCTATAAGATTTATACTATTCGCTTTCGCTTTATACTATTTTCGGTTATTAGTATGACTAAATCATTATCAACAGATGTTCTAGGTTCTATGGGTATCCCTCCATATTAAAAAAAACAAATGGCAAGCAAAATGTATATACGTCATATTTGACGAAGAAGGAAGTCTTAGCGTAGGAAGCATAGCGTAAAAAGATTAGGAAAGCATTTACGTTTCGTTGAGGTTTTTATTAAAGTAAGATAAAGTAGTGCACTCGTTTTAATATTAAATGTTATTATAGTGACTATTATACGCCTATCATTCTTCTAAACCACGTACGTATTACAAGGAAAACGATATTCCAACGTAATAGTAATTACTGTTGATACCCTAGATTTTCCAATAAACAATGGTGTTCACGTAGAGACTAATCCTTATAATCAAATTTAGTAGAGGTATAGATATGAACATATTATTTAAAATGCCAAATAAAGGAAAATCAATGCGTGATGAGTCATACTTTGAATGATTGAAGTCTGGCAGAACGAAAACCCATCCGCTAAATCTGCCAAGGTTGCTAAGTGCGCTCAACAATAATTCTACGCAAATAGTAATGGAAACCATCGTGTAAATCGTGCCTTCAAATACACTTTTTTTCTAGTGGATTTAGAAGATATATAATATTACTATTCTTGTCCATATAATTTCCCCACGTCAGGGGGTGTATGTACATTGCGCATTAAGTAATAAACTTGAAGAATATGTTTAAATATCAAGTATTTTAGAAAATTTAAATTGTTTGTTGTGGGAAACAATGAGAATAAAATTTTGTGATTTTTTAATGGTGCTGGTGTGTGTGTCTGTGTTACTCTTTCTAGATGTCATTGTTTAAACTTATAACTTTTTATTGTGTGTATTATAAAACCATTTATACCATATAAACAGAGAGAGAAGAGAAAACAAATACACTAAATATGGTTGAACATGATTGTTAAAAATAATGCAGAGAAATCATAATACTGTTATTATAATTACATTATTAAATGCATCAAATAATTATTTTTTAGAATCAAGATGACATCAGGACCTTACAACTACTCCTACATATTTAAGTATATTATAATTGGAGATATGGGTGTTGGCAAATCATGCCTATTGCACCAGTTTACAGACAAGAAGTGTGAGTATCATTGTGAATGTATTTTTTGTTATAATTTTAAATCATTTCTTTTTCGTAGGCTCTGACTTCAAATCAATTTATGTTCAATTCTGAAGTTTTATCCTGTTTGGTTCTGTTTCAGTCCTGTGTGGGAGCCAGTAAAGTAGCACAGGCCCTTCTGTTTCAGATTTTTTTATATATTATTATGACACTTAAAAATCTGTTTAGTTGGTCAGGCAGTTTTTCAAAAACTGTTTACATATCATTTCTCATAAACAATATATGAAGGGTATACATCGATTTTAAATCTTGTTTGATGCTACTTACCAGTATGTTTATTATTAGCAAGTGATGTTTTAAGCTCTACCATACATTTCATCAACTGAGCTGCTTTTAATCATCCTTACTTATTGAATATTTTTTGGAATTCTGTCTGATGGACTAAATAGATTCATATTATTAGATTTAGTTAAATAGCCAAATAGTGCCAAATTTTATACAATTTAACAATGTAAAATTTAATTTTGCTTTTTGTATATGTTATATTTTTTTCCCTAAAGCTAGGCTATACATCCCTGCAAGAAAGCCATAGTCATTAAAATTTATTTATTGATACACTCCTGCAAATCTTGTTCCACTTAAGTAAGTTTTCAAAGAACTTGCCGTAGCTCAAGTCCATTTTTTCCTATTATCTTTATGTTGAAGCCATTTAGCTATTTTATGTTCAGGAAAAAGCATGTTTTGTTTATATTTAATAAAAATTCTATTATACCTTTTTTTTCAGTTATGGCAGATTGTCCTCACACAATAGGAGTGGAATTTGGCACTCGCATTATTGAAGTTGCAGGACAAAAAATAAAGCTGCAAATCTGGGATACAGCAGGACAGGAAAGGTTTAGAGCTGTCACACGTTCATACTATAGAGGTGCTGCTGGGGCACTTATGGTATATGACATAACAAGAAGGTAATTTTGGATCATTTAGTTAATGAATTTTTGAAATACTTGTTCCATTGTTAATATTTATTGCTTAGAACACATATAACAGTACTTTCCCAAATTTTGTGTTTATTGCAGATCTACATATAATCATCTGAGTAGCTGGTTAACTGACACACGTAATTTGACTAACCCCAGTACTGTGATATTCTTAATTGGTAACAAATCAGATTTAGATGGGCAAAGAGATGTGACATACGAAGAAGCAAAACAGTTTGCTGATGAAAATGGACTAATGTTTGTTGAAGCTAGTGCTAAAACGTAAGTTTTAATCATCTCAAATAAGTTAACATTGCAAGATAATGTGGCGGAGCTAAAAACTACCCTATGTGTTAATCCTGGTTACAAACTCAGTGTTTCACAACAACAAAACATTAAAAAGTAGCAAAAATCTAAATATACAAAATCTCGCGTATATATTAGTTAGCAGAATAACGTAAATCACTGTTGTGAGGATCTTTCTGTGTGAGGTCATAGACACCAAATATAATGCCGCAACTGCAAACAGCAATGAATATAGGATATTTTATTATCATTAGTATATGACATCGTATTCCTCCTAATCAGTGATTTTTTGTAGGTTAATTATTACCAGGCAATTTCATGGTCTAAAAACAATAGTATTAATAATTTATAGTAGAATGTACCAGCTATATGTGATAGGGAATCTATGTGACCGACTTTATTACTTTAGGTTAATTCGTATTTGTGTATAGTATACAAATATTTACTGAAAATGTAACTGGTGTGTGATGTGTAGCGTTTTTATATTGGTGTTTTAGATTCTAATTATTTTTTTAGTAAGATAAATCGAGTTTTTAAATTACAGAGGTCAGAATGTGGAGGAAGCCTTTCTTGAGACTGCTAAGAAGATATATCAGAGCATCCAAGATGGGCGACTGGACCTGAATGCGGCGGAATCGGGTGTGCAGCACAAGCCGGCGTCGCCGGGCCGCCCGCTGCCCGCGCCGCCTGCTGCGCGCGACAACTGTGCCTGCTAACTGATCTCGCAGATATCACATACATGGAAATCATACTTAATGGTTCAAAATTATTATCTTAGTAATAAACACAATTGTCATCAAATTTGTTTGTTTTGACATGTTTATATTAGTGTACATTCCACTTTATATTTGTTTTGAGAATGTATATTTTAACTGGGCTGACCTGAAAATGTAATTAGAAATTTTGCAATTTCTAGATCTGTTTGACAAATATTTTCTGCGGAAATATTTTTGAAGAATTTAGCTTCAACCATATTGTAAATGTATTATTTATCTACCTACATGAGTGTATTTTTGTATAGGTATAAATAGGTTTGGTCTCTTTTAATAGATCAATTAAACTTTGTTTTTTTAATCAGTAGTGAAAACGTTAATAATTGATTATAATGTAGTAGTTACAGTTTTAAATTATTTCAGATTTTATTTATTAGCGGGAGCAGTATGTGTATTTTAGTTTATAAGCACTTATACATTGCATTGACCGTGGTGGTAACATAGAACTACACGGTAGTTATTTTTAAAGAAAATACGTTTCTTATAACTGTTGTGTGCATTTTCAAAGCTTTAGCTCTTTTTGTCATTCCTTCCTACGATTATTCTGAGAAGTAATTTTAGTAATATTATCAAAGCAAAAATCTGTAAGTCCGTACATTTAATAACAATAATAAAATCAGAATTTGCTTCCAGACTTTATAATGTTACCACAAACAAAAGTTATGTAATATATTTAAGGACTTTATTTAATTATATTTGTGAACAACAAACAATTATAACCTTTATCGATAGCGACGTGCGATCTGTGCATGTCTCATTTCCGAAACCATTATTTTCTTTCTATAAATAATCACGAGTGTCATTATCACGTAAGGTATGTAAATATAAATATATATCATATACTAAGAGGTTTATACATTTTAGTTTGTATGAATATGTTCGAAATAGTCGAGTTTGCCGCTTTATTCATTAATTTGAGGATATTTTCCAAATAAACAAACTAGGTTCACTTTACTGCGTGTAACGTGTTGTGTGTCCAGCTATGAGTACACTACAGCGTTTCCCTGTATCTGGGAGGAACGCTTCTGCGTGTAAATCAAGATTATGGCTCCGACATGATTTAGCGACGAAAAATGCGAATCCAATTGTGACCCAATATCTATGAAATAAATAACAATAAAATGTTTATTTAAATTTCATAAAAAAATACCAATCGCGCTTGCAAAGATAGCTTATCTGTGTCACCATAATATATTTATCTGATAGAGAGAGTTTGAGAACTAACAAGTGATAATGATACTTTGACTGTTGAAAATCTATTAAATCGAAATAAATTGATTACATCAGCCTAATCCTCACTTATCTTTTGACTACATACTTTTTTATTTCCCGTTAGGTATCTCCCTAGGAACATAACAACAATTTGTTTAAATGTCTTTATTCTTGTAGTGCGGAAACACGTGAGATTCGGGCAATCAGTTGAGGTAGGCGTGCCTTATATGACAAGTGTTCTTTTCAGAAGCATTAGAATAGAATAGAATAAGTTATTAACGATTATATGCATCACTTTCTACACAACACCACTTTGGGTTTTGGTGCCTCTAGTGCTATAATAATAGCCCAGAAGGCGCGCCTACTTTAATTATTGTGTGTATTATAGAGGTATTCATATCAATATAATATAATTAAAAAAAGTGTAAATCAATTTAACTTTGTTTATGGGCTAATATATATTTATGTAAAGCAGAAATACATTTGAGATTCACTTGATTATACGTAGTATTAATTAACAAACAATCGTCATTCTTAATTTGTTTAATTTTATTTCAGTACAGTTCCATCACCATGCATAGTAAACCTTATTGAATATTCAATAATATAATAGTTGTTAAAGAATAATATAAAAATATGTAAATTCCACAACCTTAGAACTTAATTATTTTAAGTTAATAAAATAGACAATAGGTATAAAATTGAATTGCGTACTTTAATAAAGTTTGTACAGTGTAGCGTCAGATAACTACTTAACCTTTAAATGCGATAGTTTGCAGAATACTTGTTAAATTATTTTATGACGTAATATTACAAGGGCCGATTTTTCAATCACCCTAAGTCAGTTTGATTTATTCGGAGTTTGAGTGGCTAAAAGTTACGTTTTGAATAGAAATACTGCATAAGTAATTCGATCTTGTGTCTCAGCAAGTTATTTTAATGCTATTAAAGTGTGCACAATTTTGTGAAATTTGAGGCCAGTACTCTTCTATCATAATTGGCTAACTAACTCTGTAGTTTATTCTCAATAAGGGCGAACCGAGTGATGACTTTTGATATTTTATTTCATTACTTTACGAATATTTAATCATGTTGACTGAATATGTAACTATTTATCTGTCAGTTAGATCGTTTTAAAAGGATAGACATGTAACACACATTTTCCCTTAACTTAAAATCGTTTTTGTCTCGTCTTCTGTAACACCTTTTAACACAAACAAAATTTTCAACATCTCTATGATTATCATGTCATTGTCATAATGATTATAAGTTATAGCAGTGCCTCTTAAAGTTTTGATGTAATGCTCTGTAAAAGAACATCATGCATATCTTGTAGGGATTGTTCCAATGCATTTCTGTACTTGACACAATCGGTGTCCGGATTGTCTACAAATGCAGATGTTGCAAAATTGATGTCATTTGCTCTGGGATTGTAACATGTCGCATAGCCATCAGATACCAATGGGCCGTAGCACATAAACCCATCACACTTAGAAGCAACCTGAAACATCATCATACATAGTTAGTTATTTTGAACACTTCTTGACAACATAAATCTCCGTTTAATAGACGATATCTGGTGTTATAAATGTTGTTCAAGACAGTTTTTGCCTAACCTGGCTGGTTGAGATCCTCATGTGTGCGCTTTTCGTAAATGCCTTGTCAGAATAAATTTTGGGTATTTCAATACCATTTTCGATTGCCGTTAATTTTAATCCCAGTAAATGTCTATCAACACCCAATCCCTGAAGCGCCTGTAATAGAAGTCAGCGATATTAGATTGTGTTACTCTTGAATATTTGAACCCATGTATTCAAGTAAGTCCTACCTGTACAGTATAGTTTTTGTGCGAATTAATAGCGCTCTTTAATGCAGCTGATTTCTCTTTAGGACTATTGTTTGCGTTTAACATGGTCCTTGCAAATTCTACGGATTCAATTGAACACGATCGTATAGTTTCTGTGCGTCCTCCTATGTACATTCTTGTAGCTGCTGACTCGTAGTGTGCGCCAGGAACTTTATGCAACCTAAAATGTACAAATTTAGTTTTTAGTTTTTTAGTCGTGTTAATGTCTTCATTAATTTCATCATGTTTTCAATTCTTAATATTTTCATGAATTTTCTGGTCAATGTTGCTCAACAAAAGTTACGCCCGTTGATGTAGCGTACAGATAATCTTAAATGCGCTTTCGCCTGTCAGTGGAAATTAAGTTGGTGATAGTTACGTTATACATTATGCTAGGTACATTTGCTGCGATAATCTTAAAGCTAAGTTACGAGGAATTAATATGTAAGGAACAAAAATGTTATGAAAACTAATTGCCAGCTAATTTAGTAGCAAACAATACTTTCAATCTAATCAAAAATCAGCAAATCAGTTAATTCACTATTGATCTACATAGTGCGACACTGCAGCGGCTATTTTATAAGTAGATGGCAACTAGTAAACACTGCTTCAAGAAGGTGTTTTCGATTATAATTACCATTTACAAGAGCAGTGCTAAGAACTATCGAGATAACAAATCCTCTTACGCTTGAATAACTTAGTATCTTACCTGTAAAAAGCTAGTTGCATAGCCATTTGTAGATAACTGTCTGGGCTTAACTTTTGCTCTTTGATGAAGTTTTTCCCATATTTATTATATTGGAAACAGTTCAGCTCCAAATTATTTACCAAGCTGTAACAAAATATTTATATATAAAGAACATGCACAAGCACGTTACAGATACAATAAACATTACCAAAGACCTTGTATCAATATTCGAATTACAAAGATTCTTCGCTGTTGGTGTAGCCCAAATTACTTAACTAATTTTTAGCACCGTCCGTCGCTCAGTGTTAACAAGTACAGTTAAGTTAGGAGACTAAACATATGATTAAACACGTTGACAGTCCCTGCATCACATAATGATACAAATAATATACATCACCATACGTCCTTGCATCACATGTGATGCAAGTAGCTATACAAACTTTATGCACCGAAGAAAAATTCCACGGGATCGGTATGACGTCCCTTCCACCCTGTCTATTAATTAAATTTGAAGTATTTCCAACTACCTTCAATAAAAAACCGCGGGACGTCACGTAAAAGTGGGAGGATTTGGCCTGGACGGTCAACGTGCGTTAACGCCCATTCTGCGGAATATAAGCGCAGCGAAGTACGGAATTTGTAATATTTTTTACGATTTTCACTGCAATTTATTTAAGAGTATTTAACTTAGTTTTACACATATTTAATTTACAATGAGCAGAACCGCTTTGTACCGGGGCAAATGAATGAATAGCAAATGGATTAAATTGGCACTATTAGTATTATCGTAAGCATCTTTCTAACACAATAATTGGAAATTCGGTACTTGGCGGAACACTCATCAATCGTCAATACAATGAATTTAAAATTATTGTAAGTATTGGCAAATTGCTTAAGAGAGAAATGGCTTCAAATTGAATTGAATAAAATTTAGAAACCCAATTTTTTTTAACGTAAGAAAATTACAAACCTGTCTAAATTCTTTTTTGCTGTATTAATCATGGCACCGACGTCCGACGACACGTTGAATTTCAAATGAGTCGGTTCTCTAGGGCGTGATGATCGCGGTCCTGGATTTTTATTTTTTGCTCTAAAATGTTAACTTATATTAATTAAGTATTATAAATAAAAAGCTTGAAAAATATACAAATGCTGCAATCGGCCTTTTAAGAAAGACAAGCAATAATCACTACACTTGGACACTTGTAACAAGGTAGTGTGGGGAGGTTAAAAAAATGAGATAGTTACAAGAATTCATAAAATTATTAAAAAAATTAAGCGTAACCCTCTTGTCTTTTTCAAATTGATACCGACAGAAAATAACAAAGGCAAGTACCTATAAGCATATCTTACTTACAGGTATTGTACGATAAAGTCCATTAAAACAGCTATAGGTTGACCTTCTGCTGGGGAGTGTTCGTAAGTTAGCCCTGTTACACCATCAGCACCAACGACAAACTAGAACCAAGGACCATCGTAATCCATCTATTCATATTCAATTAATAGAATATAATCTGTGTAAGTGTTTGTGATTGCGTCTCACCTGCACCGTTTTATCAAACCAGCGATTACCACCATTGCTGCTAGATCCATTACCATGTATGAGCTGTGCTCCAGCTAAGGTTCTACGAGCATCAGGATCTTTCAATTTCCATAAGCCAACGGGAGCATCCAGACAGAGAACAACAATACTTCTTTGAACATCTTCTAAAGATGTTTTATTAATTTTATCTGAAATATTAATAAAACATGTTTCCTGCCTTTGTCTTATTAAAAGAGAATGATCCTTTAATTTAGTCAGTGAGTACTGGTCCTTTAGCCTTTTCAGCATAAACCCAATACCTATTCTATACCGCTACACGCTTTTCCAATAAGTGCGAACAAACAGGCGTTCAGATGTAGAGGAAATAGAATAAGTATTTGAAGGATACATACCATTAGCGAGTAGTTGGTAAGCTTTAGCCCACCTATCGCGGTTTTCAGACGTGAGAATACCGATTCCTTCATTATTCACAGTGTTCGAGAGTTTAATTACTTTGCTTAATTGTTCGACAATTTGATCTTCGTTCAGTAAAATGTTATCATCGCCCCATAGATCGACATGAAATATCTAAAGAAAAATCAATTATTATCTATACATTTAGGGTATTTTAACACGAAATTAGATATTAGGGTGTGTCAATATAAATCTTGTTTGTCTTTAATCGAAGTTATGGAGATTCTTTCTTAAATGTAAATTGTGTATCTACCACTTAAGTATATTCCTTTTTATCTTTTTCTCGTATTGAACTAATGTTTTAGGTGGTTCATATGGCAATTCGACTTACAGCCGTTTACATGAAAGCTTGGAACTACAGACAGATGTACTTTATTTACATATTACGTGTAATAAATAATTATAATTTGTTGCCTTACATGATTATTATGAATGATTGTAACGTGTTTGCTATCATTATTATAAGACAACTTGTCTCGTTTTTCCCATGGTATCCTGCAGGTTCCAAATATTTTCTTATATTGTTGCATATCTAAGGGATTCTTTCCCATCATTTCAACGGGAATCTGGTTACTGAAATGAGTATAAAATTTATTATGTTCCCAATGCTGTTGAGGTCAGTCTTCCCGTCTTCCGTCTACAGAGGCATATTAAGTATAGCATAAATGGAACCCTGAACACTTACTTGTCAATCAAACTTTTATACTCCAGTGCAGCTAGCAGTGTCTTAGCCGCATATTGTAATTGATTTTTTTGACTTTCGAATTTCTCGAGAGGAAAGGCTAATCCAGGGCTAGAAAATACAACTACTGGATCTCGGTATTCCAAATATGCTGTATTTAGCCACCACTCTTCAAGCCAGTTTAAATGCTCCTTTGACCTCTTCTCTAACAAAGCCTGTTTCAAATTTGTAAATAAATATTAGCGATGAATATAATATTAGTCAAATTTAACACGTTTATCCTTCATAAACGTGTTAATATATATATATATATATAGGTCATGCAAAACAACAAAATAATACAAAAAACTTACTTGCAATTTCTGTCCTGTGCCATTTAGAAAGTCTTTTACCAGAGTTGTTGTCTTTGCAAATTCTTCATCATTTAAATGAGGTCGTACTGTTAACAAATACTTTTCTATCGTGTCCTTAAGTTTCGGAACTGGTAATCTCGGTAGATTTTGCGAATTAGTCGTTGAATGTGAAGATGTATAATTACAAGTTATTTGCATAGAGGTGACATAGGGCTCAAGGAATCCTTTCAGACCCCGCTAAAATCATAAAAGATACACTTCCAAATTACTTGCTAGAGTGTTACTTAAAGATAAATTTAAATTCCACTAGCTGTCTCGAAACTCCGACCGCGTGAACTTCAGTTCAAGCGCGGTGGTTTCCGATTCCGTGTAAATGAAAGAATAGGATTACCCATTTTACCATATTTGCCATTATACCAGGTCCAATAATAAAAATACTTTCATTAGTAAGCCCTTTTTAAGAATACAAAAATCTAGAACGGAGACTACCTCCACAGGAGAAATGTAAAAAAAAAGACATATAAAAGCCTAAATAGCCTTGCTATAATGTGCTGAAATTACATTATAATCCCTAATTATATCAATCATTCAATTACCTTTGGGGACAAAAATGCAATACATGTATATTTTCTAATGGAATGCAATCAAAATAATCATTTTCAAGTACAATTTCAATCATTAAATGAGGACAACTATGGTTATGGTTAGTCTTTCCTAACAAACATATACCTTTCGAACGATATACAATTTATTCTGTTTGAATTCAGAGCCATATTCCACACATTTTTGGAGCTTATGATCCTATAATTCTATTACTATCTAATATATTATAATCATCATTATGATAGTGTGTGCAAAATATTTGTAGTAATATTATAAATTTAAATGTTAGTTTCTTTGTTATGTTTTCACATGAAAATACTTTACTAATCATCATGAAATTTTGCACACAGTGTCTAGTAGTAAAATAGGGTATCATTTAAAGCAAAAAAAAATCAGGTTTATACTTTATATCACAGGCAGGCACAGGCGCGGGATCCACTAGTGTTTTCAAAAATCAGCTTTTTATTATGAGCATTGTGTCTTATATTTAACCAAACCAAACTCAAACTATGGACTCTCTCTTGCCAACAGATATGAAAAGTTTATCTCAAAATAAAAGTTCTTCCTCTCAATCCCTTTATTGAATCAAACAACTATTTGTATAGGTATATGCTTAATCTTAAATCTAAATATTAGTAAATAGCCTACTTACCAATTTAGGCAGACCGCGTAACATTTTAGTTAAATCCTGAAATAAGAATACGCTAAGTGAGTTTCAATGCATGTACTGTTTCATTTATCTATAATGTAATAATCGTAAAAATAAAACTACGTAAGAACGGCCATAAATTAATGATAGGAAGTTATTAATCTCAAAGTTAATTTTGGATAAAACTATTTTAGTAACTTTAATATTGCAATAATAAATAAGCACTTATACTTTTTAGTTTCAAATTACTTATTAGACAGCTGTTACCATTCGAAAATAATATATCGGCGAATAACAAACCTCTCCGTCTTGATTGAAAGTCTCCTGTACTTTGACACTAGTCAACATCTGTTCAGCTAGGTATATAACTATATGAAACGATTGTAGAAAAAGGAAGCAGAAAATTTAAACTTTACAGATAAGTTCTTAGTGAAAGTGCCTATGCATCCGTGGCAACTACAAACGCAATATACGTTCCTCTACGGTACGGACCGGTGTTGCTTGAAGGCTGAATATTAATCAAGTGGACACACCAACAATATAGTTCATAACTTTTTAAGTGGTATCTGATAATGTTGGTTTTTATTTAAATCCCGTTTTGACGTGTGAAATGACCTTGAATAAATGAAATGAAATGACACTTGACATTTCAACGTTCAGTCACGTTCATAAATAACCTGCTGAATCAATACGCATTTTCATGAAAAATCGGCACGTAAAATAGTCACCATTTAAGCGCGGATATTATCTAGTGTATAAGAAAATATTCTTAGTAGCTTAGCTTCTTAAAATATTGTTGTTTTCTGCTATCAGTTAATAAATCTGTTCTTTAAAAGACACATACAACATTATAGCATTTAACACGACAATATTATTAGTGGATGGACGAAACCGGAAATGACCTGCAAATTTTATATAACGTATATTATGCAAATTACCAAGATCAAAAAATCTGTTTAGGTTTTACGTAAATAATATAGACATGTCCTAATTTAATGGAAATAATTTATACTTTACAGATACTATACTTATTGGGACTTTGGAATTTTTCAAGAACCATGTTTGTTTTATGCCTTCGTATTTAAAGATCCCGCTTTACTATTTGTTACACTATTAACTGTAGCTAATGTGAAAGTAAAGCGGTGCGCTAAGCAATCCAACGGATAGACACAACTCATATTCATTGTAGCTGTTGCTACAAAAGAAAATGAGTTGCGTCGCCTTATTTATCTTAGGCCTCAATAACGGAGACGAGGGCATCATGCCTCTCGTGGGGCGGAGCGACTCGCAGCGCGTAACCAGTAAGATTTTTCTGTTTACAGAGCGGCGGCACATTAAGCAGCGCGTATCTTCGAACTCGTAAACCCAAAAGTATGAATGAAATGTCATCGGCAAATCCGATCTTTGCCGGTACAGTGGACGCATTATGCAAACTCAATACGTGTGATGCGATGCGTCCGATGCTTACGGTACTGACTTGTGGAAGCTTAGCTTTAAGCTGATGGCAATGCACCCGATGGGGGAACAATCCATATATATTAGTATCGAAAAATATAAAACTCAATAAAGAACACTTGCAGCGTGGTCTGCCAATGTCCGTTGTGACGGTTTCTAAGTCAGCGTTCTGAAATATCAAAAAATAAGTGATAGAAGAATCCTCGGTGGAAGATGATTGGGCATTGCTTTATAGAGCTTTTCTAGCTTTTCGCCCGCGTCGAGGTCGGTTATCTCGCGTTTCCAAGACAACTCTTCATTACGTCCGGGATAAAAACTATCCTATGCTCTTTCTCAAGGACAACTCTATCTCTGTACCAAATTTCATTAAAATCAGTTCAGTGGTTTAGACATGAAAGCATAACAGACAGATAGACAGAGTTACTTTCGCATTTATAATATTAGTAGGGATTGAAACCGCGTGCGTCGCCGATAAACGCCGCGTAAAGACGCAGCAGGCACTGCTGCGGGCTCTAAAATCGATTCTCCGTAACACACCATTATTATATGTGAACTAGCTGTTGCCCGCGACTTCGTCCGCGTGGTTAGAAGATATAAGTTATGATTTATACCTGCCCTGTTTTTTCCACACTTTCCATTGTATCTTCGCTCCTATAAGTCTCAGCGTGATGGTATATAGCCTAAAACCTTCCTCGATGAATGGTCTATTCAACTTGAACACGACGCGCGACCATACGGCGCTCACGGCGGAAATTCTCAGTGAAGCAATGCCGGCGGGTGAATCTTTTGCCCGTCCCATTTGAGGAATACAGAAATAGTCTCCGTCCGCGTCGCAATGTAGTTAAAACTCACTTTTCCACGATTTTAATATGTATCATAGATCCTACGTGCGCCTTAGCGTTACTGCCACGTGCTCTGAACAGACTGTACAGTGTGCTTAGGCTGGTTTTAGAGTCACGCTGACCGTCGGCGCGTAGACTACGCGTTAGACTAAGAGGATTTACCGAGGGCGCAGATGTGGGCATCGCCATGTCCGCCCTGCATCACTATGAACTATGTCTTATAATGACATACGTTTGTATTTACGCATGCGATGTGACGCGCCGCAAGAAACGCCGCCTCTCCGTAAACAGAAAAATCGGACGACGCGTCGTACGATTTTTCTGAAGACGCGACGCGCAGCGCCCCGCGCTTTCTTGAATGAGGCCCAAGGCTAACGGTTGACAGAAGCAGAGAAAGCCTGTGAAGCGATGATTTCTCCATTTTATAATGCATCTTTTTATGTAACTACCTATAAGATCAGAGTGGACCCTGGACTGATTATGTTGTTGACAAACTTGTCGCTGGAAATAGGTTTATACTACTAAAAGCTTATTTTTGTTGTGCGGAAATTTGTCACTATGTCAGTATTAATTTTAGGTTATAAAAACATATTCTCAAATTCAGAATTATTTTATTTATAAAAAATCTCGGTCACTAGAAATACATTCCACCATTCATCTAGAGTTCAAGACTAAATTACTTTTTTGCTAACACATGAATTTGTGTTACAACTTGTTTCTTAACCAGAAAGAGAAGCAGATGATAAAATAGTCAAGGAATATTATTTGGCCATATTACTTTTAAATACATTAACAAAATTACTAAGATTAATGATATACTTGTATGCTTACTTCTTTAATTCTTTTCTATTTCTAGAAACTATAGTAAGGAATGTTTTCATGCCAAAATTACATAAATAAAACAAATCAATTTCTAATTCCTTCTTAAAATTGATGGAAGTCATGTAATGTACTATATATTTGGGTTACTATGTATGTGAATTTAGATCTTGGCTACTTGGAATATATGTGATTTTTTATTGGAATGAAAACTATTTAAATGCATAATCTAGGGTGCTAGTACACAAATACAAATACATACCTTGTTATATTACTTAAGTATATATAATTAATAAAACATTGATTACCTTAATTCTATATTCATTCAGTTTCTATGTTTAAAATTTTATTCCATACATTGATAAATACAACAGTCTTCAAGCTACATCTATAATATTCATGTATTGTGGATATATTTATTAAGTAAAAGGTAGAAACTAAATGAATATTAGTTACAATATAAAGCATGTTACATTGTCTTCAGATAATTATTAGGGTTTACTGCTGTTCCTAAAGATTAAAACTTACAAGTTCTTAATCACTGATGGTATCTCAAATTGTAATAATGCATCTTCTTAACCAAATTAAACATCATCTATTGTGGGCAACCAAAACGCCATATTGGTGCAAGCAGAAGCCAGCATCATGAACTTAGGACTGAATTGTACACATTGTATAGGTGCAGGATGATCTCCATTTAAAACACACACTTTATATCCAGTGTCAGCATTCCAGACATGGACTCTCCCATCGGTCGAGCCACTGAAGATATATTGTGAGTCTGGACTAAATGAGGCCTCTATAGGTATGCCTTTATTATTAAGATGACCAGTAAATGTCTGCAAAGGAGTGCCATGATATGCATCCACTAATCTGATTATGGATCCATTTGTACTGATCAACATTGTTTTTCCATCACGTGAAAATTTTAATCCAGTCCAGTCACATTCTTTCTCTTGATTTAGCTTGAAGGTGACAAAGGGGCCCTTATCAAATGACCGTAAGTCATACAGCTTAATGCTTTCAGAATTAACACCAGCTGCGAAAATAAGGCCTTCAGGATCATAAGCTGCTACAGGTCTTCCAGACAGATGCATCAAGCCTTGACAATTTGGTGATCGCAAGTCCCACAAGCGCAGTGTTTTGTCCAATGATCCAGACAGAAATGTGTCTTCAACTGGTGACAAGCATAATGTTACAACTTTCTTAGTGTGTCCCGGGAAATACCTGATATACTTATTATCATGAAGTGACAAATATCTTATAGTATCATCAACTTTAGTTGAACTGTGTATAGCTGTGTTCTTGGCATGTGTGAAGTGTATGAGATCGACACCATACTTTTTACTGTTGACTGTAATCATCTGCGTGCCTTTCTCACAATCATATATAACAATTTGATCATCTTCGCTACAAGATATTAGTGTCTCGCCACTTGGAGAAAAGTCAATACTGTTTATTTTGTCTGTGTTTTCTCGAAACACCTTAGCTACTTTAAAACTTCGTACCACTTGGTCGACCAGTTTCATCATTTGTGTTTTTATGTATACTTTGGGCTATCGCGATATTCACTAACAACAAACAATACAAAATTCAAAATGTAATGAATGATTTGATTTACTTCATGGAGCTTGAAAGCACATACTGCCAAGTTGCCATAACAAATAATTAGTATTGAATAGTATTGATTTTATGCGCTGCTCTCAAATATCAACTCAGTATTTTATTGAAAAGTTAAAGTTGAGCAACTTTAACCGAAATGAACAGCTGTAGATTTTTCAAATTTGATGCTATGTATATTTATGTCAGACATCTTTCGCTGGTAAGACTCAATCTCTGAAAGTGAAATATTGAGATTCAAGTTGTATGTCCTTCCTTGTGGTAAAATTGCACTTCTTGCATACAGTCCGCTTATTTATCATTTTACTATGAATTATAAGGAGTCACTTGGTAAATTTAAAAAGTAACTTTGAGTTCCTGTATGACAAACATGAAACAGTTGATCCTAATTCCGAAATTAAGATTCATTTCATTCACATTTTAAGATCTAAATTTGAGTGACTTTAATCATACTAATATATAAAGTTGAAGAATTTGTTTGAACGCGCTAATCTCAGGAACTACTGGTCAAAATTTAAAAAAATATGTTTGTGTTGAATAGACCATTCATCGAGGAAGGCTTTAGGCTATAAACCATCACGCTGCGACTAATAGGAGCGAAGATACAATTGAAAATGTGAAAAAACAGGGCAGGTATAAATCATAACTTATATCTTCTACCCACGGGGACAAAGTCGCGGGCAACAGCTAGTTTAAAATATTTCTTAATGTGATAGTGATATTTTTATACATACAATTTTACAATTAAATGGAAAGCGTAAAAAACGGATTGAGGGGTGCGGGTGGCCTTTACTCAACTGTGGGAAAATATAGGCCTAAAAAACAACAGGACATGAACTTCTTTTAGGTGTAATTTATCTATAATATGTATGTATTAAGAAATATATAAGTAAGTTTATCAGTTGTCTGGTTATCATAACACAAGCTCTGCTTAGCTTGCGATCAGATAACCGTGTGTGAGTTGTCCCAGAATATTATTATCTCTTTTTATTCACGGGTTAACTTTATGTGAAGAGACCCGGTCCTTTTTAATGGCGTGCACAGGGACACAGGTCCAACGTGCAGAGGTCTTCTTGAGAACTTTAATCTATAATGTGATGGGGCATCTAATAGGGATCATTCACCTCCGCTCTATAGGAGAACGGACATGAAGAATCCAAAGTAGATACAAAACTATTGCAAGAATGTGTGAAAGAAAAATTTGGCTATTATAAATATGATAAGTTATGTGGACCAGTTCCTTGGATTTTCCAGAAAACTATGGCACCTGCTTCTCTACACATGGTGATGTAAATAAATTGGCAGGCGGTGACTCGCCGCTCACTAGATGGGCCCCCTATGATACCGTCACGATTGACAGCAGGTGGGCAACACCAGTGCGAGTGGCTAGGGGTGTAGAGAGGTGCGACACCGATTTCTATCAATCGCGGGTCACAGACCCGGAGCGGGTTTCCTCATTATTACGCCATGAGACACTTCCACCCCCGAGCATATAGCTCTAGCGACCCCTCTCTAGCCAGCAAGTTAAGGCAAGAAAGAGCTGGGAGTTCCCGTAAAGAGTAGACCCCCTGGGGCATTCAGGTTCCATTGTGTCACTACTCACAATATTATTACTATTATTATTCAACTATAACCACGGTTTATCCGATTCAATCGTCTTATGTGTTGCATTTGGGTAGGCTTTATTTAAAATAAGGTTTTATGCCAGTCGGTTCATCTTCTAATATATAAAATTCCCGTGTCACGATGTTAGTTACCGTACTCCTCCGAAACGGCTTAACCGATTTTTACCAAATTTTATATGTGTATTCAGTACGTCTGAGAATCGAGTAACATCTATTTTTCATACCCCAAAGTGTTAAGGGTTGCTCACACTAAAAAAACATATTTTATTTTTTATGACATTAGAAATACATAGAATTAGAAAACAACGTTTGCTGGGTCAGCTCGTAATTGAATAAATGAAGCCAGTTTAGAGAATCACGTAGAACAAATGTTCGTTATATATATATCCAAAAATACTGCCTCAAGTCCTTTTCTAATTTCTGCCATTGTTTCTTAAGACTGTGTTTTCGACAAAAGATCGTACTTGATTGTTACCAGGACTTAACGCTTTAGCTCTCATAGTGAATCGTGTTTATTTTTAAAAAGTTCAATGCTTCCTGATAAATTATTTAGCTAGGATAAGGATATGATGATTTAAATATGCCGTGACAAACGATAATAGTTCTCACTTCGCAAATCAATTTAGGTAAAACTGACACAGATTTTATTTTTAGTAAAAAAATATATTAATTTTGCTGTTTGATCAAGCACATAGAGTGAAACGGAAAACAAACCATAATGTAATAGTAGTAACATAGATAGCTAGGTACACTCCTCGTTCGTTAGCACATGTATAAAAAAACTCATTTTGGAAACAAAATGGACGGTGTTTAAATGGCGTTTGTCGTATTTGTTAGTGATGTGAGATATTATGCTTATTTGGGCATTGAATCTCAGTAATACGGTAGACGAAAAAGGAAAATTGTCTCTACCGTCGTAATATAGTCTGAACCGTGACTGTCTTTCATTGATAATTTTATGGACCTACATTTTTGGAGTATGGTATCCATTTTGTGAACAACTTGTTGTGTGGCGTTTATAGTGAGTATTATCTACTTTTATTTTAGTGAAATATTTCATAGTAATGCAGCGTTCTTACTATAGTGTTGGAAATATGGTTTAAATATAAAGTATTTGTATCAATATGTGCGTGTAAATGTTTAAATTATTCGGCTACCAACTATTGTTACCTACATGTTTTTATACACATACATAGTAGGTAGGTGGCGAACGCAGTGTTCCACTGGGATTACTCGACGCCAAGTATTTGTTAAGTACATTATTATCTAGACTAATTCGTGTCTTATTGTGTGTTTTTGTTATATCCAGTTACTTTAATTGATCGTCGAATCGGGTAGGTTCACTATGATCATCTTTTGCTATTGATTTCTCGATATTTTTGTCTCTTATTACTGCCATGAATGGTATTATATAAATAATGGTGAACGGTGTTGAGTCTAGACGACTAGACCTCAAAACTAACTGCTCACTATTATAATATAATACTATATAATATTCCATCAAGCAGATTATTTTAAGATTTTTGTTTTAATTCAATTTTTCTGTTCAATTTTTTTTTTGTGGAAATATTTAATAACAAACATTTGAACTGTTCTAATTCTATGCGTGCAGAAGGCCAGTAGCACATAAATGTTTAACAGTTTTTTTTTAACAAATTAAAACTTGAATTTAACCAAGATAAGAAAATAGTGTAATATAAATAACATAATGTACTTACACAATTGATATTAAAAAATAGTTGGAAAACCCGTATACTAAAGTGTATAAAATTGTCTATTTATAAAAAAATAACATATCAAATAGTTTTTTAATTACAAAGTGTGTAAAATATCTTAAAGGAAAACAATGCTCATTGGAAAAGAGTGCTACTTTTTGTTATGCAAAAATTAGGTCATTGATCTAAGCATCCTACTTCATGGGTATTTATTGCATATTTAAAAGTGTGTTATATTGTTGAAATGCAAAAATATACATATTTATCATATCATAAAACAAGAAAATTGAATAGAAAAAAGGGTGTCTACATAAAATATGCTTGAACACATATAGTAATATTTATATAGTAATATTTGTAAATAAAAATATACATTTTAGTTCAGAACAAACAATATTAATTTGTTATTTGAGTAAAATAATACTTTCTGTTTAGTAATTGTTTCTGGAAAATAGTAAATATTCAATGGTGTGTACTATATCTGAGCAGAGAGTAGTATTATGTCTAATGAAACATACCTAATGGTACCTACTTAATGGTTTTTTTTGGTACAGTTAACTATAAAGCGTGCTATGTTTTTAAAAAGAAGATTATGCTGTGTAACTGAACGGGAGAAGTTGTACCGCTATATGTTAATTGTGCTGTCATAAGCGTATAGCTTTTCCCCTTGGTTATGCAAGCTGAGACCATCGCCAGCCAGAAGAACACATATGAAGCTCATAATTAAAGGAACTGCTTTGTTTTTATGGTTAACAATAAATTTATGCTGACTGATTATGTATGTTACTAAAACATTTTAATTGATATATTTCTGCCTGTGCATTTTGAATGTGCTAAGAAGTGTAGTGCACCAGATTTAATTGAGCAATGTGAATAAAACACTTAATTTAAAACCCAAACAATTTTCGGATAAACAGTTAAAATGTAGAATTTGAGAAGAACCGGTATATAACTATTTATTATTTACATGTTACAGAGTAAAATGGACATACCACAATTTAATTGGATTCTTCTTGATGGAAAAATAATCATAATTCACTCGTAATAGAGTGATGGACTCATATAATTTATTTGATGATGGAAGCGGTATGTTGGAAGGACTTACTGATCTTGGTGGATCAGACAGCTTTGCTGGCAGCACATCATCTGGAGTAACTGGAGATAATAAAGATACTCCAGATAATAGGTATATTTAAATAAACAATGATAAAAATTATCTTTGAAAAATGTATTGTGTTTAACCCCAATTTATTTTAGTTACAGACAACCTTACAGTCAAAGTAGTGTACCACAAGAAGGATCAATTCAGAAACTGGCTTCGTTTGGAGGACCTTCTGCTGGGATAAATAGCAGTTCTCAACCAGTGCCGAACCCAGGTGCTGGTCCTCCTGCACCTGAATACCACGACTATGGGAATTACCCGCCGCGCCCACGCTTGCCTCAGCCGCCACATGCTCCACTACATCCATCACATCATGTGCATCCTTCACATTCATACCCAGGATATCATCCTGGCCCTGATCCAATGTATGCCATGCCAGAACAACCAGGTGAGCCCATTATTGTAACATTTGAGATTGACATAAGAGTAATGGTAACTTGAGGCATTTGCTTATACATGTAAATTATTTTACAGGAATTGGGGAAATGGGTGTGTGGTCTGGGCCTCCAGGAGCAAACAGATACTCTCCCATTACACCAAGCTATAGACATAGCTATGAACACCAGCAGAAAATGCACCAATATCCTCCGCAACAGGTATATAAAAAGTTCAATGTTATTTTTTTATTATAATTGGGTGAAAAGACAGTGAAAGGGTTCTTAATTAAACTAAGTATACTATTTGAAGTAAACATACTATGTATTGAACAGGGATCTGGAATAGGCAGTTTACAAGCACAGAATGGGGCGTACATACCAAGACAACCTCATTTTTCCCAGCCAACTTCACAACAATTATATGGACAACAGCAGGTATATATTCCTACATCATATTTTCGAAGTAGGCTTCAAAAACCCCTGGAATGTTAAAGATTTTATAAAAAAAGAAATACATTTATTTTAATGTCTTGCACCGTTTTTGGCATTCTTTCTAGCAGTGATGTGTCTTCATGTGGACTTGTGTGGTTATACTTTCAAGCAAATGTTTTCGTTATCATTATAATGTTACAAATCAATTCTTAGAAATCCCATAAAAAAGCTAATTGTGGAAACTTAATTATAAATGAAAAGTTCATTTCTCTTATACTATTTGAATGCTAAAAAATACCTATTCATTTTTCAGAACTATCCAAATTACACACAAATGCATCCACCAACTGCATCAAGAATAAGTCAACATCCAACATACCACCAGCAAATGGACGTAAATCCACATCAGTATGGTATACCACACGGTCAACAAAGCCATGCACCAATCCCACAACATCAGTCTCACCAAAACATGGCAGGTCATACTGGTGGCATGAGTGCAGGAATTCAAAGCCACCCTAATGTGCATCTCCATCATCCAGGAGCTCCACCACTACACCATGTCCCTCGCCAGTCTCCGGTGCCACCGTCGTCAGTGGCGCCTTCGCATTCAGTACCCACGCAAATGCCCTATGCGTCACCTCATCATTCTGTGTCAATGAACTATCAATCTCATCAAATTCAACATCCTTTAGATGTGAATGTGACTAACCAGTATGGTTCAGTAAAACCAACAGGAATTGAAACAGGGAGCCCGCAGTATCGCCCTCCTTTTCCACAGCTCTCCCCACAAATGTCGCCCAGGGCTCAAATATCACCACGACAGCAAACTCAATCTCAATTATCGCCGCGTCCGGTCATGTCACCGGTTAAAGGCCCTAGCGCATCACCACATGGAACACGCAATTTGGTACAGTCACCCGTGTCTGCTGGACCACCGCCTCCTGCTCCTGGACCATTTGCTTCACAAAATACACTTCAGGCTCTAGAACAAATGGTTTTACCAGCAGGTACAGAGTACCCTTATCAACGCAATCCTGCATCGCCAGCTGTATCGCATGTGGTGTCATCGCCATCTCAGTGGAATCAAAATAAATTGGCACCTACAAGTAACGTAACTCAAATCGAGAATAGTGAACAACCTGTAAAACCTACAGAATCTTCAACAACATTACCAGCACATAAACCTGAATTGGTGAAAAATATTTCTAATTCTGTATCAAATACTGAACCAAAACCAAAGCATTTGGAAAAATCAGAAACGGAGAATGACAGACCTTCCGAGAATATAATGACACCACGAAACTTTGTACAACCAACTAATATCAATAATACTCTTAAAGACAATTTAACAGCACCAAATTGTAATAATTCCTCGACTCCATCGGGTGGATCCAATATGTCGGTCCCTATAGAAACTGCTGAAACCTCTGAAAAGATACCAGCTCAGCCCACTGAACATGAAATGGATAATTTACCACCAAAGGAAGATGAAAACGGCACAACTAATGTACTCAAAACCTTTACCAGTGAACAGAAAATGGAGTCTCAACAAAAAGTAGTCGAAAATACTAATCCACCAGAAAATACGAGCGCTCTGAACGTGCAGCCCCCGTCATCACAGGCAACTCCAAATAAGGGCGTCAGTGATCATGCTCAAATAAGAGCACCTCAACAAATGCATGTACCATCTTCTTTAAATAATGGTAATACAAGTCAGTATGATAATATATCAAGCATGAATGTGAATAGGACGCCAGGTTACCCAACAGGACCCATTCAGAATGTGACAGCAAATCTGCCTAACATACCTCAAGGGTTACAGCCAAATGTCGCTACTAGTATTCCACCAGCAGTACACACTAGTGCTGCACATAATGTATCTTCTACATTTCAATCAAGTTCTACTTCCGTCACCCAAGCAGTTCCTAATATGCCCACAAACTTACCATCAAATCATACAATGCAACATCCAAATTTGACGAATACTGTTACATCCAGTATTCCAGCTCATAATCAGCAAAGTAATTTACCACCTATTTCGGCACCAATACAAGGAAACATGCAGCCTAGTATGCCTAACATACCCAGTAATATGCAATCAAATGTCCCACCCATAATTTCTAATGTGCCCGTGGGATTGCCTATGAATGTCCCAAATATGCACACACCTTTACCACCAAACCCACCTAGCATTATTTCAAATATTCCCCATAATATGAATCCTAACATGTTAATGATGGGACCTAATCCAATTCCACATCCCAATATGCCTAACATGTATCCAGCAACTCATCAACAAGAAAGGATGACTTTGCAGCAACAAATTCAAGATATATATTGTTTACCACCTTCAAATGAAAACCAAGAAAAAGTAAGATGTTTACAAGAACGACTGGCCTTACTTCAACAACATGAATCAAATGATAAGTGCAATGGAGGGCCAAATTGTACGATTCAAAATCCAGTGTATGGAACAAAGATGGTAGAAAGTCCTCAAGTTACAAGTACAACAGGGCGCGGACGTGGAAAAGGACCAGCTAAACCTAGAAAGCCTAGAGCTAAAAAGGAAAAGTTCATGTCAGCAGTACAAGCTTTAGATCAATTACCAGTATCTGAAGACTGTGTTACAGCTGGAACTGGATTACAAAGTAATTCAGAACTCGACTTAGAATTAAATGAAGATATTACTAACCTAGATAGTAGTGCTATTTCTATTGATGATTTAAACACTGGTAAAATTAGAAAGCAAAGGGGGCCGCGAAAGAATAAAGAGCGAAAGCCTCGTACTCCTAAAGAGCCTAAAGCTAAAGAATTGGGTGATAAACCAGTTAAAGAACGTAAAAAACGTGAACCTAAGGATCCTAACGCCCCTAAGAGAAAAAGAAATTCTAAAAAGTACGCCGTTGAAGTACAAGCGGATACTACGACTTCATATGACTTACTAGAAAATGATAATAAAGACACAAAATCGAATGAATTAGGTTCGAGTCAAAATACATCCATGAGTGAGAGCCCCAGTGTAGCAAAAGCTATGCCTGATTTATCATTAGATGAATCTAATGTAACTGATTTTGACGATATACCTGTTTCTAAAATAGCTATCAAAGATTTATTAGAAGAAGCAGAAGCAAAACGAGAGCAAGGAGAAAAAGATGACGACTTGGATTCAATATTTTCTAAAAGAAAGTCGTCTAAGAAACGAGCCTCAGCTGGCGGAAGTTGCAAAAAAATATCTATCCGTAAATCCCTAGGCGGTGGTAGAAGGAAAAAACGAGGGGGAATAGTTCCCGATTCTGATGGTGAACCAGATGATATGATGTCTACTCCTCCTCCATCGCCACCTCCTGAAGGGGACGATAGTCTTAAAAGAAGATCTGCTAGAAACACGCAACGAAAAAAATACACCGATGACGTTATGTTACGTTTGTCAGATGATGAATTTACAATGTCTACTCCAAAAGTGGAACGAGAATGTAAAACTGAAGACCCTGAAGCCAAAGACAATATTAGATCTGAAGGCATGCCTAAACCTAACTATATTTACGTCAATACTACTGAAGAAGATGCCATGATAGTTCAGCATGTTTTAGCATGTCGAATGGGAAAGAGAGAATTTAAGATTGAACAAACAACAAGTGAAATTATGCCAAACATTGAAAGTGAGGAAACTGAAGTAAAAACTGAGAATATAGCCACTAATAATGAAACACAGCCATCTGTTTCTGGTGAAGATATTAATGAAGACGTTAGTAATGAAAACGATAAAGAAATTAAGGAAGAAATTCCTTCTCCAGAGAAACCACTTGAAACTCCACTCGAAACTCCCAAAGTAGAAAATTCTTCAGAATTAGAAAAAGATAATTCAGATTTAAAAAATAAAAAACCGGTAATGGTTGATGTAGAAGAATATTTTGTGAAATATAGAAATTTCTCATATTTACACTGTGAATGGAAAACAGAAGAAGAGCTGTATAAAGGTGATAAAAGAATATTTTCCAAAATTAAACGTTTTAAACAAAAGCAAGCCCAACAAATGAATATTTTCGAATTGTTAGATGATGAACCCTTCAATCCTGACTACGTTGAAGTCGAAAGAATTCTAGATATGTCCGAAAATCAAGACCCTGCAAATGATACTGTAGTCAAACATTATTTAGTTAAATGGAAAAGTTTGCAGTATGAAGATAGTACTTGGGAATTGGAAGAGGATATTGATGTAGACAAAATAAGACAGTATAAGACATTCAGTGAAATTCCACCTAAAGAAAAATGGAAGTTTAAGAAGAGGCCTTCTGCAGATCAATGGGTCCAGCTGAAGGAGTCACCCATGTATAAGGGAGGCAACACACTAAGACCATACCAACTCGAAGGACTGAATTGGTTACTTTTTTCGTGGCATAACAATAGAAACTGCATTCTAGCAGATGAAATGGGTTTAGGAAAAACTATACAAAGCTTAACATTTGTTAATTCCGTATGGGAATATGGCATAAGGGGGCCTTTCCTAATTATTGCCCCTTTATCAACTATACCTAATTGGCAAAGAGAATTCGAAGGGTGGACAGAAATGAATGTTGTTGTTTACCATGGTTCACAGCAAAGCAAGAGCATGTTACAGGAGTATGAATTTCATTATAAGAATGACCAGGGTGAACCTATAAAAGAAATTACCAAATTCAATGTCCTTATAACAACATTCGAAATAATTGTCACCGATTTCCAAGAATTAAAATCGTTTAACTGGCGTATATGTGTAATAGATGAAGCACATAGATTAAAAAACAGAAATTGCAAATTGTTGGAGGGATTAAGGCAGCTGCATTTGGAACATAGGGTGTTATTATCTGGTACACCTCTACAAAACAACGTAAATGAACTTTTTTCCTTACTTAACTTCCTAGAACCCTCACAATTTTCAAGTAGTGATGCATTCTTGAATGAATTTGGTCAACTTAAAACGGAATCTGAGGTACTCAAATTACAGGCTCTTTTAAAACCTATGATGTTAAGAAGGTTGAAAGAAGATGTTGAAAAAACGCTTGCTCCAAAGGAAGAAACAATTATTGAAGTAGAGTTGACAAATATTCAGAAAAAGTATTATAGAGCTATACTTGAGAGAAATTTCAGTTTCTTACAGAAAGGCATTGCTAGCGCAGCAAATATTCCCAATTTGATGAATACTATGATGGAATTGAGAAAATGTTGCATACATCCATACCTGCTTAATGGTGCTGAAGACCAGATTCAATTTGACTACAAACAAGCTAATGGAGAGGATAAAGAAGCTTATTATAAAGCTCTTATTGATTCATCTGGTAAAATGGTACTTGTTGATAAATTACTACCAAAGTTAAAAGCAGGTGGACATCGAGTTTTAATATTTAGCCAAATGGTTAGATGTTTAGATATTTTAGAAGACTACCTTGTATTTAGAAAATACCCCTACGAAAGAATTGATGGTCGCATAAGAGGCAATTTAAGGCAAGAAGCTATCGACAGATTTTCCAAACCCGATTCTGATAGATTTGTATTTCTACTATGCACTAAAGCAGGTGGGTTAGGCATAAACTTGACAGCTGCTGACACGGTTATAATTTATGATAGTGATTGGAACCCTCAAAATGATTTACAAGCTCAAGCTCGTTGTCATCGCATTGGTCAACAAAAAATGGTGAAAATATACAGACTGATTTGTCGCAATACATATGAAAGGGAAATGTTTGACAAAGCTTCATTAAAACTAGGTTTAGACAAAGCCATATTACAAAGCATGAATACTACCCAAGGAAAAGAAACTGGAATAAAGCAATTGTCCAAAAAGGAAATTGAAGACTTACTTAAAAAAGGAGCATATGGTGCTGTAATGGATGAAGATAATGCTGGCGACAAGTTTTGTGAAGAAGACATTGAAATGATTCTAGCTCGTAGAACTCAAGTTATCCAAATGGAATCTGAGAAAGGTTCAACATTTTCAAAGGCTAGTTTTGCAGCTGCTGATCAAAGATCTGACATTGACATTAGAGATCCTGACTTTTGGAATAAATGGGCCAAAAAGGCTGAAATTGATACAACAGAGAAAAAGGAAGATGTTGACTTAATAGTTACAGAACCCAGAAAACGCACAGTCATTAAGAGGTATGGCCATGATGACGGGCCTATGGAAATGTCTGACATGGAAGTTACACCCGATTCCGACGAAGATGAAGAAGGTAACTTGATTTTTAAATTCAACTTTCCTATTTTTTTTTTAAAACTTTAAAGCTTTTCATTGTAATTTTTTGTATTTTAGGCATCAGTTTAAGAAGTAAAAGAAAGAAAGATAAGCTTGGGAAAAAAGGGCGAAGATATGCAAGTGATGATTATATACCTCGTCATGAAGGTGTTCCGGTGGATGAAGAAGTTGTCTATGGCTCATGGACAAGATCTGAATGTTTTAAGATAGAAAGGGGACTACTAACATTTGGGTAAGTGTGTACAAGTTATATTACAAATTAAGGATAAAAACTATAGATTTGAAAAAAGTTCACAAATCAAGAGCATGTTTGGGGAAAGACTCATCTCTGTGTCTGTTCCTACATTTCGTGTTAAAATGGCGTTCTGCAAAAATAACGAACAACCAATGTTAACCTTGGATGTTATAGATATTTAAATACATAAGGATCAGAGATGTGTATACAATACAATTTTTTATAAACTATTTATCACGAAAATAAATTGAGATACAGAGCTTAATACTTAATTTTAAGGGTTTGATTTTGAGTTCAGTATTTGTATTCAAGTGCCTATCTTAGTGAAGTGTATATAAATTTCGAATGATAAATAAATACTTGCTTATACATATTAAATTGTTGCATATTGTGACTTGCCACTTAATTAATAGCGAAATTTAATTTTTTGTTTAAAAATTCTCGTTTTAATAATATTGTCGTTGATTAATGTGTGCAGATGGGCGCGATGGGAAGAAATAGTTGAAAAAAATCAGTTTAGGAAAGGTTGGACAATTCCAGTCATAGAAGACTGTGCGCGAATAATTGTAAGTTGTATTTTGCTTTGTTGTAACAATTCATTTTTTTTTTTTAAAGAGCTATATGGATACATACAATAATTATATTTATATATCTTCATGTAACCTTGTTTCATATGTCCATGCAAGGTTGCTATTTGAGACTATGATGACTAGCCATGCTAATACCGAGAAAGTTTTAGACTTTCACTGAGTTTACATGCCAATACTGAATGTTTTTTACTATGTACTATGTGTGTTATAACAATTCTCTTATCAGTCTAATAGACACAAAATATTTACAGGTTTTATATTGTCTACGCCATTATAAAGGCGACGAGAAAATTCGAAATTTCATTTGGGACCTCATTGAACCTTGTGAAAACGGAGAAGTAACAATATCCAGAAACCATAGTGGACTACATAATCCTGTACCTCGTGGCAGAAATGCTAAAAAGAAAAATAGGCCTAAAGATTTGCCCAAATCAAATGATTTACAAAAATGGGAAGATACTAGCCATTGGAGTTCAACAGAAAAATATGATTGTGACTTGTATTTAGAAAATAGTTACAAAAAACATTTATTTAGACATGCCAATAAGTAAGTATGCATGATAAGGTGATAACTTACAAAATATAAAATTTATTCAAATGGTATTCAATAATACATAACTTTATTTGTTTAAGGGTGTTGCTAAGGGTCCGTATGATGTATTACATCAAACACGAAGTTATCGGAGATTATGCTACGCAAATAGAAGGTGGAATTCATGCCAGGTAAAATTAGTTCAATCAAAATAATCAGAGTATCAAGTGTGAGGTCTTAGTTAATGAAACAATCTTTAAGAGGTTTGATGCAAGACCTAAGTCAGCAAGTCAATCAACATACAGCAAATGCGATAGCATCATCATTTTTACATGTCGTTTTTGTCTTGTCTGAATATAAACGTCGAAACAAACTCAGGGTCAGCACCTTTCTTGAAGCCTAGACAATGTCGCTTTCCATACTGAGTAAATCAATCTAATCCGATTTTTGGATTGGCATTGCTTACAGTATATGTAATTGCTCATACTATGGATGATGAATTTGTGTAATTCAATATTTCTTTACAGCTCGCTAGGCATGCGCGTACCACGTGGCGTGGACAGCACTCCCCCGCGTCTATGGTGGGATAGTGAATGTGATGTGTCCCTCTTAGTTGGAACATATGTTCATGGTTACGAAAATTATTTAGCTATGCGGTCAGATCCCCAACTATGCTTCGTAGATAAGTTGGGGCCACCCGATGACGCTGAATGCACTGATATAAAGTAAGTAGTAATTTTATTCTACCCATACCGTCTCAGTGAAAGAGAGCCACCCCAAAATGTTATTTCTTAATTCTCGACCCTATTCTACACTGAATCAGCCCTTGCGGTAAGCCTATTTAAGTTACCCACCCTCTGGTCAGCCGCCCACCTACTGGCACCCATTGTGCAGATATTTTATTTCAACACATAATTTAAAAGGTCATGAAATGCTTCATTCAATTCATTGTGTAACAGGAGTGAAGAAAGAAAAGTGCGAGGCAGTGTTGTCGGCGACGAAGATTGTACAGACGATGTATCTAGCGGAGCTGGAGCCACATCTCCAGCAGCTTCTCCTCGACCTGATGACGACAGTACACAAAGTAGTAGCGGTGGACATTTGTGGCCCTCTATGCAAGACCTAAACACCAGACTCCGTAGGCTTATAACTGCTTACCAACGAAACTACAAACGTGAAGAACTTAAAATGCAACAAAGAGCTAAGGTGCGTAATAACTGTGAATATTTGTTATGATACATACTGATCAAATGACAAATTATGACATTTATAGAATTCCATTTCTAAAAGGTCGCCAAAAAATTGGAAAAATAAGAATAGTTATTAAGCGTTAAGTAAATCAGAAGATAGGATTTCAAATTTCCAAAAACTGATTCCTTTCAAAGTTTTGGCACTTTTAAGGCTTTCTGTATTTTAAAGGCAGGAAAACGTTACTGAGTGTGACGTAATTTTTGCCTGTAGTATATAGGCACAAGACCAAAATTAATAATAAAAAGTTAATAATTAACACTGAGACACCCTATAATAGTATAATTTTATATGCATACAATATCTATGGTTATTTGTGTATTGGCTTTTAAGTATTGCTTCTTATATTTTATTAATTGTACCTGTAAGATTATTAAGTTAGAATTTCATCCAGAAGATGGAGCGACGAGAGCGGATGGATCAGTTGGCCAGAGATGAGGTGTCACAGTGGCGTTGGACCCGGGCTGATGAAGAAGCTTTCCGGCGAACTGTGGCGTCCTATGGAGTAGAGTTTGACCCAACCACTAAAAGTCTTCGATGGGGTCGATTTAGAACACTTGCCAGATTAGACACTAAAAGTGACGATGCTTTAACTGACTACCTTAAAGCATTTATGGCTATGTGCAAACGGCAGTGTGGATTGTCCGTTGGAGAAGCAGAATTACCCACAAGGGCAGATTTAAAAGCAGAACCTATAGGTGAAGAACGAGCCATAGCTACTCTCGAAAGGTAAACATTATAAACTTTAATGTTTGAGATTGACTTATAATGAACAATAATTGGACTCTTAGATTTAGCTAAACTATAGTTTGGAAAAATGGAGTCTGTACAAATTCGTCTTTACATTTTCGCAACAGACAAGCCCAAAACTGTCTTGATTATAATCTATTAAAGTTCATTTCCTTTAGTTCGAGTCCTCAATCGAGTAGATTTGCGCTATCTTCCCCGCTTATTAATTTTTTTTCGAACACTTTTAAATAAAAAACGAACACTTTTAAATAAAAAACGAACAAAAATGAAATCGCTCCATGCGTGTGGGACCTATGAAATTACGGATAGACACGTCGAACTTATAACATTCCTTCTCTGCATTGGGGTTAAAAAACAGAGGAATTGAAAAAAAAATTGAGCTAATCTACTAACAAACAAAGATAATTGTTTAACTCCAAGCAGTCTGTTGTTTCTAAGATTAACATTTCAGCTTTATAATATGTATTATATTATTTCTGAACAGAATTGATCTTTTGCGAGTATTGCGTGAGGAGGTTGCTCCCCATCCGGCGCTGGATACTCGATTGGCCTTGTGCGAGCGGTCACCAGAAACACCGCCCTGGTGGCAGCCTGCTCGTCACGACAAGTTGTTAGTTTTAGGTGTATGCAAGTAAGTTGTGGTATTTTTTCTGTTAATTCAGTGACTTCTCCAATTACATTTGAATTTTTCAGGAGTTTTATTAAGTACTTACAAATATTTACACAGTTTTTTTGGGTGGAAGGTAAAAAAAGGATACGGATAAATAAGTAAGAGACATTATTGGTTTTGTGACATTTCCATGCTTTTTTTTTTCAGGCATGGTTTGGGGGATACTTACAGTAAACTATTTTGTGATCCTAAAATGCCATTTGCCGATTGCGCTGGCAAATGGTACTCGAGTCATAAAAGTAGTACACGCAGTGAAGCGCAAAAAATATCATCAGATGAAGAAGACACTACGGTATCTGAAGAGACTGCAGGTGAAACTCGCATGTCACTGAGACGCAGCAAAAGAACATCTAATGCTTGCGACCGGGTCGTCGACGATGACACCGATGCTCTCTCCGAGTTAGAGACGCTCGCAAAGCTCGGCCGAATCGAAGAAACACTTCCACCGGAGCGTTGGTTTTCGGAGCGCGCTCTAGAGACGCGATTGCATCACATCGCTCACGCCGTTCAGAACCGCGAGTGGCCCGCCGCCGCCAAGCCCGAGCCCCGCGCCGCGCCCGACGCGCACGACGAGCGCAAGCAGGGGCCCAAGCGGCACATCGCCATCGACGTGGAGACCGACCGCGCCAAGCTGCACGCGCTGCTGTCGTCGCCCGTGGCCGCGCACTCGGGCGGCGCGGCGGGCGCGGCGCCGGGCGAGGCGGGCGCGCCGCCGCCCGCGCACCAGCGCCTGCCGCCCGCGCCCGCGCCGCCGCTGGCCGCCGTGGACCTGTCGGCGCCGCTCGACCTCAGCGACGTGCACGACTTCTCCGTGGGCCGCCGCACGCCGCTACCCGACGCGTCCGTCGCCCCGCAATCCCGCAGCCGACTCGATGACACACTTTCGAGGCTTATGAAAAGAAAGAATGTGGTATGATTTTATGCATCATTAAAACATAGACTAGAGTTAGATACAACGATAGTATACCTCATTTCAATTTTCAAAATTCTATTCAATCAATCTGACCTGAATTACCCATTTAAGGTAAGCAATGCCTCAAGAAAGTATGACAATCAGCACTGATTGCTTAACTTGCTTTCTAAAGTACAATGTCTCAGTATGTTCAAAAATGATTACCTATCCTTAACCATTTCAATGTTTTACAGTCATACCGTACGCAGCTGTTAGAGGACATTACGATGTATTCTAATCATTTATTAAATACTCTTTCAGCCTGCGCCAGAGCAGATAGTAGGAAAAGAAAAGAAAAGAAAAAAGTTGGATGAAATAGTATTAGGACTATCGGCGGCTAAATGCAAGAGCCCATCTGCACCTGCATCGGACAGCCCTCGTGGCCGCGGCGCCAGCGTGCTGCCTGACGTGACAGTTACACCAGCGGCGCCTCCTTCTTCTTCGGCTAGCTCTTCGAACCAGAAACCATTTTCGGTGACGGTGACCAATGTTCCTTCACCTCAGGCTACTTCTAAGGAGTTATCTTCGTTTTTGCAACAATCTCTTGAACAAACGAAAATGCCTAAAACTTCGGGTGTGACGCCAATGAAATCTTATTCGCATGAAGCGAAGGTAAACAAGTGGCTAGCTGAACAGGCTACAGTAGATACTCGACGTCGAGGTGTGGCACCACGATTAGCCCCTGAAGAACACGTGCCAGTTGTGCATCGAGTCACTGGCAAGCGAATAGTTGGACCAAAAGCTCCACAACTAAAACATTTAGCACAATGGATTGCTGAAAATCCAATGTATGATATAGACTCTAAGTGGACAGAAGGTATCAAGGAGCACATAAAGTTACCTCAAGATGTCCGTAGTCAGAGACATTCACCAATGCAAACTACTAGTTCTAGTATGAATGAACGCAAGAAAGGGCGACCTCCTACGCTTGATTCTCCATCGGCAAATGTTATGTCTTCAAATTCGCATATGAATCAAAGTTTAGCTGGCTTGAATCCTGCAATTTTGGCAAGTCTGTCGAGTCTCAGCGCATTTGATCCTAAAACATTAGCTGCAACCTTGTCTAACTTGACTGGGTTTGACCCTAAATTACTAAACACCTTTGACCCGAAGCTACTTTCAAGCTTGAGTAGTTTTGATCCTAAAAATAACCCATTATTAAATTCATTTAATAGTATGCCAAATTTGTTAGGAAATATTGCTGGTGGTAACATATTCGCCAATTTAGCTGGATTGGGGCTCCCTGGTTTCTCTTCTTTAGATATGAATAATCTTGGGGCACCTAATGTTCCAAGTGATAGTAAATCTAAGTCTCGAAAACCTGCAGAGAGTGGAAATCCTTCAAATTCAAAATCTGCAAACTCGCAATTTCCATTTGTATTTCCCAATCCAAATATGTTATATCCTCAATTAGGATTAAGTGGTCTAAATCCATTTGGTATGCATTCGGGGATGTCATCAGCTTATGATGCTTTAGGTTTGTTGAGTAATAACATAGTAGCTAGTTCGGGTGCCTCTACTATGCAGGGTTCAAGCCATAACACTGCACGTAGCACGGCGAAAACTACTACACCTCGTTCATCAACTATAGTTACAAATTCATCTACATCTCGGCAACAAAAAGTATCAGATCGGCAACAATCAAGTCAATTACCACAAATTCATTTACCTCCAGATCCTTATCTATTAGAATCTCTTTCAAAGCAATCATTAAATTATGAATCAATTTTAAGACCAGACAAGCGATCTCGGGACATTGATAGCCATGAAGCCACTGCAACTGATTTATCTAAGACTGATAAAAAGAAATTGCCGTTTGATGCATTGAGGTCCCAAGTTCCACCTGAATTTGCTGCAGTTCAGGAAAAGCTATTAAAAGGTGATAAAAAGGATATTGACATAAGTAAAATGCTGTTAGAGCAAATGGCTTCTGGAGCTTTAAGTGCCAGCCTTGTGAGTTCAGCGGAATCCAAAAAAGTTAAGGATGATAAAGATGTTTCTGAAAAACTATCGAAGTCTTCTGACTACATATCTAGGACAATCACTTCTGAAGAGGGACCTTCTGGAATTTCATTATCTCATAAAAGAACTCATGATGAAATTACCAATGAGCCGGAAAATTTGGCCCTAACAGCAACAGAATTGAATTCTGCTAAAAAAGTAAAAGAGAATCCTGCTTCCGAAAAAAAAGTAATTGATAAGCCTCCTGACCACTCGACACATACTGGGGAAATGGACCTTGAAGATCTAATTGCGCCTTCAACAGTAATTAAAACTGGAATGAAAGCCGACTTTGATGCTTCTGTTTCTAAATTAACCCCAACGGAAATGACCACATCCTCCACTGGTTTTGACAGAGACGAAAAATCACAAAACAAGCAAATAAGTTCCTATCATGATGATCCCAATCTTCAAGGTAGTGAGGTTAACTCCTTAAATGATGATTGCACAGATAAATTTGATAATGAAATTAAAGACGGTGGTGCCAATGAAGATGGTTCAAATGGTGGAGATATGTCTGCCAATGATGTAGGACGTAGATGTAACAGAAAAAAAAGTCGCAAGTCATCTGAGGAGCTGCCATCTTCATGCCCGCGACGTGAGCTAAGGTCGAGCTCTGGACGACAATCGACAGAAACAATGAATACAAATCATTAAATCATCCATATATTTAAATAAAACGAAAAATATCCACTGTTACTACTATTTTATTCCAAAACAGTGGTCTAGTTTCTTTCTTGAAGAAATTACGGATGTTAAGTGATTATTATTATGAAAACTTCAGTTAACTAATAAAATAGAGTAATCTATTTTATTTTTTTCTGATTTAAGGCTTTTCTAGAGTAAGAATTAGCTTAGTTATAAGAATAATATTCTTATTTTAAACTTGTATAATAATAACAGAAGACTGGATACTCCACATACACAGGTCCACAGTTGTACTCAAAGTTCTTCATCAGTACTTTATTGTAATAGTTACTAGAAATACAACATATTAATCAATTAGAACAAACTTAAATAGCGTTATTTACAATCAGAATTATTAACGACGTATAGAATGTGGCTTAGAATTTCATTACGTAGTTTATACGATAAACTATTGACACTTTAGAGATCTCTTACAAATTATGTAGTTCAGTTTCTTTTTGACTACTGTTTGTATTAAAAGTAAGTTAGAATTTTCGAGTAAATAAATAATCATTGAGGACGAGTGAAAAGCTAAAATTATTCCTGGTTTTATTATTATTTCTCATTTTTAATTTAGTTATTAATGTAAGATTTAAGTCAAACACTGAATGTGATAAAATATTTATTACATGTATTCTTATTGTTTACACTGCTCTATTAATGAATGTATTATATTATAATTATGTGACAAATCATAAAATAAACATAGAACTGATATTTTTTTCTCATTTGTTCTAGAACACCAAATAACCCGAACCAAATCCTCATGAATGTTCTGACTCATATAATTGAGTCAAAGAACCGAAAATTCTATAAATATATTCAATATTACATATTATTCTTTAACAACAAAAATTAAAAACAATATTTTCCTGTTTATAATACTAAATACTAATATAATAAATATGAAAGTATTTCTGTCTGTCTGGCTTTTACGCCAAAACTACTAAACCGATTGTATCGAAATTCCGTACCTTGAAAAGGGGCATCATCGGCCTAGCCTTTTCCCAACTATGTTGGTGTCGGCTTCCAGTCTAACCGGATTCAGCTAGTACCAGTGTTTTAAAAGGAGCGACTGCCTATTTGACCTCCTCAACCCAGTTATCTAGGCAACACGATACCCCTTGGTTAGACTGGTTGTCAGACTTTTAAGCTTCTGACTACCTGTAACGACTGTCAAAGATGTGAAAAACCGAATTTGGAATAACTGCCGGGACCCTCAATTTAACGTGCCTTCCGAAACACGCAGGAACTCGTTATGACAAAGTTGGTCACCCATTAACAGACCAACCGCCTCAAGCGTAGCTTAACCTGTGATAGATTCACTTGGTGGTTATAGCTTAGCTACGAGCTCCGAGCTCCATGCTCCAAGGGCATAGGCTACTAAACGGATAATAGGGGGTCAAAGTTTCTTGAAAACTTAATTGTTTATTTAAAATAATGAGATATAGCACAGCGGTTTTTGGGCATTATAATAAGGGAGGAGGCGGGGGGGGATTAACGAGAACGTGAGTCACGCAAAAACGACTGGGTGGATTTTGAGGAAACTGTACTATAACTTGCAAAAAGCTTCTGTTTTTTTCAAAAACTTGTCGTGATGTTACCAAAAAAGATTAAGTAGGTACGAAGTAGAATAATATTAAGTTACTCTTCGCGAAACAATCTTCTAATGACATAAACAGCGGGTAGATAGGGAATAATCTACCCGCTATATAAATGTTCATTGTGAGGAATGATAACTTAAAGGGGGAGATGTAGATTCTCTCAAAAGTCAAAAATAAGAATAAATACTGACAAGAAAAAGGCGTTACTTGGAAAAATTTTGTTGATTGTTTCGATACAACACCTTTAAGAAATAAAATAAGTGATTATGCTCATGCGAATGCCTTTTTTTACGTTGACCTATCCCTACTTCCCTACTAATATTATAAATGCGAAAGTAACTCTGTCTGTTACGCTTTCACGTCTAAACCACTGAACGGATTTTAATTAAATTTGGTAAAGAGATAGAGTTGATCTTGAGAAAGAATATATATAAGATAGTTTTTATCCCGGACTTTTGAAGAGTTCTCTTGGAAACGCGATATAACCGAACTCGACGCGGGCGAAGCCGCGCGCGAAAAGCTAGTATTAAATAAGAAGCGAAAGTTGTATGAATTTATGAGAACAAATCTATAACTTTTTTTCGGTCACACTGATCTTGTCTTTTAGCGCTGCCCTGATAAAACAAGCCCAAAAACATAAATCGAGAAAAAATTGAGTTAATATTTGAAATATTCGTCTTGCACCATCTTAGTATTTGGTTGTAAAGTCAAGATTTTTAATTTTTGCCACTATAATAATGTCCTTTGGACGTTTTTCACAATCCAGGCTCTATTATAGAAACAAACTCCTCGCGTGAAAAGGCGTTGCCTCATGAGACGCTCGTCGCTCATTTGCAGCGACAAATCTGGTCACGTCACATGTAGTAATAAAGCTCAAAATGTTAAGCTTTGTCGCTGATCATGGATAATTAATCCACTATGGAGACTAGAGAAAAGAAAAGAAAAAAATAAGCGGTCTAGACAAGTTGATATAAATTATATAAAAGTGGTACTGCAAACGGTCTCTAAATTAATTACCGTAAATAATGGAATCGGACAAGGTTCGTATGGACACAATATACGTTTAAACGATAATTTTGTTTCATCAATGTACTGTTTTATTGAGTTTAAAATGTAGGTACCTACAAAATGTAACTTTAACACACTTCTTTCTACGTAATAGCTAGTTCACAATTAGATGATAGATATTAAGGATTTGTTTTTCATATGGTTGTTGAAGGTCTTTGTTGTTCTTTGTTTTTCATACGTGTGGGATATGTGAGACGATTCTCGATGTCTTGGAGAATCATCCTTGTTTCGAGGGATATGAGAGGATATTTATGGACGATAGCTGTTATATCTTTCCGATGACAGGTAATTAACACTTTCTGTATAATGTGTTCAGTTTTGATATTTTTCTATAATCTTTTTTTCGAGTCGCGGGAAATTAAAAATGGGGTCGGTCAACCAGATTTTCGCTGTAAACGAGTGACTCCATGAAACAGCGACTTTTCGAGTGTCAGGAAATTTAAAAATGGGGTCATGCGATCAGATTTGTCGCTGCAAACGAGCGACGAGCGACTTATTTGAGGCTACGCCTTAACTGTGTGGTTATATTGACACATAACTGACATTACTGACAGCTGACAACCTGATAACAAAACTTCAAAAGGGACTGGAACGTGAAACCTTATGATCTTGTTGATATTATCCAATTTCTTATTAATAACAAATTTGTATTCATATATATGTTAACTTCAATTAATTTGGCAGCCGTAAGTAAATAGTGAAAAATCAATCAATAAAAAAAAATGGAGGATAGAGCAGCCAAGCTAGCATTGGCACGAAAAAAGGTAATTATTTACATCGTGCGCTTTTGATGTTACAAGTTCAAATACTTTATATTTAGTAAACCTTTTTGAAATGCGTTATTTTAATTTGTTAACTATATTGATGAAATCATTTAGCGAAACCCTTGTTATACCGACCACGAGAATAAAAATGTTAAATTTTTCTTGTTGACACGTCATTCATAATCATTAGTGAACAATTACAGATATATCTGTCCCTCTCGTCGTTGTAATCCCGGTAGTGGTCGGCATTCGCGAAAACGGCCTGTTAAATAGGCAAGATATATTTAGGCTACACTACAGTACTGCAGGTCTCTGAAATTACGATTGTAACTATAACCATTATGTTATAAATAGGTACTACTATAAGTACTCTGTGTTGCAGTTAAAAGATCATCAAGAAAAGAAATCATTTGGCATCCAAAAAGATGATATTGATAATTCAGTAGCCACTGAAAATGCAGCAAACTGCAATGTGCAGTCAGTGCCAAAAGGTGATGAAGAATGTTTTATTCACCCAGATAATAAAAATAGTGAAGTTTTTGAAACCATTGGAACGGTTGATATGAATACAACAAAACCTATTGAAACTGATCCATCACCACCAGTTCCATCTTCTCAAACAGATATAAATGTAACAGAAATATTGATATCAAATAAAAGGAATTTGGAATTACAAGTCCATGACTTGCAATCGAAGTTGGGTCAGCTAGAATTAAACCATGCTCTAGTTATCAATGAATATAAAGCATGCAACAAGAAAGTTCATGAATTAGAAAATGAGCTTAAGGACATAAATAATAAACATTTAATTGTTGCCCAAGAAATATCAATTAAGGATGCAAAAATAAGTGAGTTGAGTTCTGTTAAATCATTACTATCAGAAGAAAACAGTAATTTAATAGAGCAACTGGAGTTTACTAAAACTCTAGTCAGTGCTAAAGAAGCGGAAACCAATTCACTACACAGTCAATTATACAATCTTCAAAACCAATATGATGTTATACTTCTGCAACTTCAACAACTAACAAATGGCTCTCCAGATTGTCAACCAAATAAAAAAGCATCTCATACAGAGAATACTGAAGCTTTGACACAAAAAATTTCTAATTTGGAACAGCAAATGAGTTCTTTACAAAAAGAGAGGGATCAAATGAACTTGCACTATGAACATTATGTTGCGGAATTAAATGAGCAATTAAAAGCGGTTATGAAAAAAAATGAAGACCTAATTAGAGAGGTTGACAATTTATCTAACAGAGAAAACAGCCTTATAGAGCAAATAAGTGATATGGAAATCAGAATACAGAATTACAAACTTGATAAGTATAAAATCCAAGAGAATCATGATACTGATATTTTGAAAGATTTACAAGATGAACTGAATGTTACTCAGGTAAGGAACTTTTTTTAGCAGTACATATACCAGTATATTCTCTAGACACGGCACAAATATTATTGCCCACTTTGTCCCCCTGCTGGGCAAAGGTATATACATAAATGATTATTTATCATTTAGATATATTTTCATTTTAGATGACAATCAATCTTTTAGTTACATTTTTATTTCAGACAGGCCCTTGACTTTAAAAACATATGGTGTATATTTTATTATTTTAGGAAAAGTTGAACAAGTTAAAAAGTGAGCATGAAGAACTACAAAATCAATATTCTGAGAGTATTGCTAAAGTGAAGGAGTTATCCGAAGTTAAAGAAACAGAATGCAATCATGAAAATATCAGCCTATCAAAGTTAAATGCTGATATGGCAAGTGATAAAGTTGCTGCACAAAGAGCAACGGAACAGAATAAAAAACTAAAGCAAGATTTGCAAGGATTAGAAGATGACTTCATCAAAATGGTATCTATTTTATGTTAAAATTGTTACTACAGGTCTTGTCTTAAAGATACGTTATATTTCTTACGTTTCTATAAGTACCTGATTATGTTCATACTCTATAAGTACTAAAAATTAAATGGAATACCTAGGTCTGCCTGTCTAACTTATGTATTCTATAGGTTTCCTTTCACACAGATCTAATCATTAATCTTATGTTGTTAATCTATTTATTATTATTGATAAATGATGTGTTTGTATAAGGAACCCGTTTTTTGTGTCATCATGTTTTTATTGAATTAATCGAAAGAGTCTACAATTCTGAGGATTAGAGTAAAATTCAAGATTCGCCGACTTGAACCTTAATTTAAAAAAAATTGGCCAAAGTTTCGGAATTTCAGGCTTATGAAAAGCAAAAAAATAATCATTATAATTTAACGGAAGTACATATACCGGAATTTATTTATTCCATCGAAGAAAGGAATGACAGACCGTTCTACCAATTCCTGTTGCTTTAGTATGAATGGGTCGAGAGATATGATTTTTTTTTTCATTTTTCGTCTCCATTTTTTTATTCATCTAAACGGCCATCGTAGTTGTTCATTCCTACATTAAAGAATTGCTGATACTTTCTATTATGTGAGGTATTTTTTCCTTTTCCAAAACGTAACTCATCGGTTGGAAGAATTTTGTTATTCTCACTAGCAATTGTGTAGCTAAATATTTCTTTTTACTTGATTTACAGAGTAAAGACAAATTAGAGTTAACTGAAAAAATTACGGCAGAAAAGTATTTAAACCGGGAACTTACAATTAAATTATCTGAAGTAGAAGAAAAGGCGAAGGAAATGCAAATAAAATTAAAAGCCAAAGATGACGAGATGATTCGATTACAATCAAGTTATAGAGACATGGAAAAGCAGTGCGAGCTGTTAATAAACTTAGGTAAAAGTAGTAGTACAACTGTGCAAGAAACGGTTGATAATAGTTCAACAAAGGGAGAAACGGAAACGGTGAATGATGATGAAGAAGAAGAACATCTTCTAAATTCAAATCATAAGTCGTTAACGGAACAAATAGACGACAAAAATAGCCTACGACTTCAAAAGGAAGACGCGATGCTAAAACTTCAGGATCGATTTTTGAAAATAATGGGCGAAGTTGCTGATTTATCGGATGAAAAGCATCGACTGGAACACATCATTTTGCAGCTTCAAAATGAAACTGAAACCATTTGTGAATATGTTGCCTTGTACCAACAACAACGAAGTTTATTAAAACGGCGCGATGAGGAAAGAAGTGCTCAGTTAAAAGTATTTCAACAAGAATGCGGGAAACTGCAATCTGAGCTGGAAGAACTTACTGGAATATTGGCAAGGTTCGCTGACGATAAAGAACTGGCGTCTTATTTCTTAACTGAATCGAAACGTAAGGATATGGAAAGAGTTATGACGTTACTATCCAACCTCAAAAATAATTCATTAATTGATCCCAGAAAGAAAAATATTGATTTTAAAAACTTCTATCCTTGTAATTGCTGTTCTGGTAAGTTAATAGAAGTTTGATAACTTTTGTTATAGTAATTTTATGAACATACTATTGAAATATAGCTAATATTATGAATATTCTAAATAATCACTTTATTATTATTGGGTAAAATATTTCAAAACCTTGAAAAAAAATAACGAAATCGCTGAAATTAAAAAATGTCGGAATTATCGGTTCATCATCGACGACGATCTCCGTGGTCGAGTGGCGTACACACCGGTTTCAAGGTGTCGCTAGCTCTGAGGTCCCGGGTTCGATCCCCGGTCGGGTCAATGTAAAAATTCACATTTCTACATTGTCTCGGGTCTGGGTGTTTGTGGTACCTTCGTTGTATCTGAATTCCATAACACAACTGCTCAAGCAACTTACTTTGGGTTCAGATCAATGTATGTGATGTTGTCCACATTTATTTATATTTATTTATCATCATTATATTGTAAATTAATATAAGGAAGGGCGTCTCAACTTGAGTGCATTATAGTATGGGTTTCATTTGATTTATTATTTTGAGGATCCAGCCTTACTAGGTAAACCAGATTAATATTTTTGAAGTTAGTACTTATATGGAGAAAACTCTGTTAGCATTGGTATCAGTGTAACATTATACTGTTACTGGAACGCAAATTTATTCAAATTTCAAAATAAAGGATAAAAAAACGAAAATGCGAATTTATAATAAATCAAAGTTTCAGTCATTTTACTAAGTTCTTGGTATCTAAGCACCTTGCGTACTCTGCACTACTTTACTAGTAAAGGTCAACAGTTGGCAAATAGCATTATATTATATTTCGACACTCGTAAAAACCTATTCAAAAATTGTTCGTATTAAGTAGCATAGTAATAGCATAACCCATGGTCTAGCAAAAAAAGTAAGTAGTGTTTGCCAAAGGTCTTTTTTGAATGAAAATGAAAGACACTCATCCATTTATACAATTTGTATTTATTACTGAGCAAAGTATTCATTACAATTTTCTTTCGTCCGTGCTATCATCATTTTAACATAGAAACGGTGACCGCAAAGAGTCACTGTTAAATAAAAATAACAATTTTTTCTTTACCTTCAAATAAAATATATGATCTAAGTTTACCGTCAGTACATTTGCGGTCGACTGTATCTCATACTTCGTCGGTCTTTTGCTAGTGATATTTTATTTTTATAGCAAAGATCGACACATAAATATAACTGGTGTTGCCTCGTCAGGAAGCATTCGTAAGCACATGACCCTATCTTCAATTTGCATGTAGTATTTAACAGTTCGCATACATCTAAGTGTGTACCATTGGTGTTCGATGGACTGTAGCAACATTGGCCCCATCGAATCCAATCGACTTATTCGAAAAGGATTATTTAACAAATAATAATATTAAAAGAAAATAACGATGTCTATTATCTCTATAATTTAAATCTATCCTCTAACGATATTGGTTCAATTAGATTTATTTTATACCTTTTACAGTACAGCCCTCTAGAATTGAGTCAGTATGTGGCAGCACAAATACATACGTCATAATAACAGAGTGACGGGCTAAATGCTACCAGTTCAAGCGGCGATCGATTTTCGATTCATCATTGTTAACATTAAGTTATTTATATTAGATACATATCTAGCGGCATAAATTAGCAGTCTGAATACGCGTTGCATAAAAATGAATCATTGTCAATATCTAGAAATGGTTACCAATATCGTTAGGTTCATATAACTAATGCAGGATTGATGAATCCTTGGACAGCGCTAACAAAACAAATAATATAACATGTTTACCAACGTTTTCTTATTAAGTATTTAAAAATAGGTACATTTGGTTTCTTTCTTAACTATAGCACGTTTCAATGACATTTTACTAACTAAAAACACTTTTTATATCCATTTACTCAACATACGCCTTAATTAAATAACAGTTTATGATTGTCTAATTCCATACCCGTCAAATTTGTCATAGAATTCATTGGACATTATACGCTAGTAAAAGAATATGAAACCAAGAATTCGATGGAAAATATATATATATATATTACTTTCTTCTGTAACATCTTAATAATCATAATTATTAATATAAAGCCTGACATTTATAACCGACACATCAAGTACCATCAAAATCAGTTCAAGTATGTACAAGATACTTTAAATATGTCCCAATCATTAAAATAAATTTGTTTTAATTATCAATCGTTTGCTTGTCTGTAAACATGTATGTATAAAGTGGACCAAGTTTTTTTTTGTTTAACAGAAATGACTGATATTTGATAAGTTATAAACAGTTTATTAATAAAGTAGGCCTAGTACCTGAATTAGCCAGCTCTAAGTATATTTATCTAGATAGGACCACTAAAGCAAATTATTATAGAATAAGATCACACATAACCTAATTTCCTATATTTAGCAAGTTTGGGTAATATGCTTATTGTTAACAACTCCATGGTGAATGCGCTATTCGATTTGTATCCAACAACAAACTGTAGGTATCAATTTGCCTACCTGTTAAATAGGCACAACTACGCAAGCTTGACTTAAATACAATTTTCTACAACTAGAAGTTAAAAAGACAGCCTCAGCAGGAGAAGGTACTTGAATTGGCTTCACTGCTTCAAATAGATTTTTCAATAAACCTAATCATATTTTGACATCGTAGTTGTCTCAGAACCTGAAAGGCTGATTAATGCACACTTGGACCAGGCAGATTTGTCTGAAGTATTAAGGGAAGCCATTACAGGCATGTAAGGCGTGATTAACACAGAATTTAGTTATTAATTTTTCATCATCTTAACAGCACTGTTTGGTTTTTTTATTATCTTCAGCTTAAAATTGAGCATCATTTCAGGATTTAATGGTGAGTACATAAATAATTCTGATGATCAGAAAGTGCAATCACAAAATTTATGGGGGTAGTGGGATGGGTACCTAGTTGGTTATCTTTCAGACTACAATATGAGCAAGATTTTCAAATAATGATAAGTGAGATTTAATAGAAATTCGAAGAATATCCCAAGTTGTGACACAAATAATCCCACCTTTGTCCCTAAATGCTTCTTGTATAAAACTGATTAAAACAGCATTATAGGATATTTTTTAAATAAATATTGGTCAAAGCCACTCAGGTCAGAGCGCAAGCAATTTTCAACAGATATGTATAGGTTTTAAAACATTTAATTAGCGCACAACACCAGGTATCTTTGATAGACTACATCACAGAATTAACTAATGAAATCTTCTTGAAGTCATCAGTTCTGAAACACAAAATAAAGCCATAAATATATATATATTTTTAATACTGTATTTTTGTAATCCTAATCTAACATCCTATTTTGAGGAAGTTTTTAAATCAATGAAATGATAAGAGATAAAATTCGCTATACTTACAGACTTCCCTAGTCGTCTTTCTTAGGACTTTCAGCATTCAATTCACTATTTGGCTGAAAAAAAAAGAGTTTTGCAGATAGGTAACGCCAATGGCCAACACTTTTAATATTAATTAAGGTTTTTATTTAGAGTTATAGATAATGCTTACCTCAAAATATCTATGATAGAGCACAACCCCATTTACACAGCCAATGGAAACCATAATTTGAATGACTAGCCACACAATCACATTACACACTTGTGCTTGACCAAAGAGTTCTTTTCCATTTTTTATACATAACATCGATTCTGTAACCATAATAGCTCCATATACCCAACACTGGGTACCAACTCGCTTACAATTTGGATCCGTAACGTAAGTATAGTATTGTCTGAAAGAAAGAAATGATGAATAGTTAAATTCCAAGTTTTACTGCCTTATTTCTGTTTTATTTCACAGTAATGTAATATTGATTCACGCCTATTCCCTTATCTCAACTTTATGTTTGCTTCAATACGACGACCATTGTGCACTTTACATACTGTAAAAAGAACAATGCAAATAAGATGAATGCATTACCTTACGGACGGAGCGACAATGACTCCTATGAGACATAGGCGCGCGATCACTAGAGGATGTGAAGGTGGCATTTCAAAAATGTGTTTCAAGAAAAAAGTGTTAAGTTCAGATATTTGCCAAAAAACCACCAATTGACTTAGAGCACAGAATCGCATGTATGTGCTCGTAGGATCTAACCACCGGACTGGTGTCCACTGCACGGGAGTGAACTGCAAGATCGCCCGCTTTATTTTTCCCGTAGTGGATGAAATATCCCTATAAACATTAAAAACATAGGATAAGTGTGACTTGAAATTTATAATGTTGACTATATTAACATACATAATTGTATTAACAAATTAAAGCAAAATCTATACATACTTATAGAAACAGGGCTTATAAAAGCAACTACTTAAATTAACTTATTTCACCTGAATTAAAATTACTTAGTTAAATACCTAATAAGTTATGGTTACAATAGCAAAAAGTCCTTTACCTTATGCTGACCCACTTGTATTCTCTCATTTCCAGGGCTTTACAAATCTTAAGCCCACACCATATTCCTAGACCATTGCATACTAAGACATCTAGTATAACTGAATCCCACCAACATTCTAAGAAGTTAGGAAGTAAGTGTGCAAAAGCTATTTCAGTTATTTCCCACATTATCGATATAGCCCACAGAAGACCTGCATGCCTAAATAGTATAGCTTTGAACATCCAACCCAAGAAGTGGCCCCAGGCAAACACATCTACATGAGACCAGACTTTAGACAAGCTTATATCTGAACAATTAACAGCATACTCCTGAAAAAAAGCCAATATTGAAACATGCTCCTACATTCCCATTTAACCAAATAATTTATATCCATGTATATAGTATACATGGATACTAATTAACATGTTTTAAATAGAGGCAACAATGATATACCACACAAATATTCTTTTGAAAAACATACAAATATTATGCAATTTCATCATTATTTTATTCTACTTAAAAACTATTGCATGGCAACGGATGAATCACTAACTTTTTACATAGGTAAGTGAAGTAAAGGTATTTAATTTAAATTAACTCTTGTTATGTTTGTCTAAATCAAGAATTTAAATTTTCACAAATATTGTCTATTTTTAGAGATCATAGTATTAGCAAATGCTAATTCAAAAACGGCTATTACAATATTTGGCACTCACATACTATGATACAAAGGTTATCTTTCAGTACATAATACAGCAAACGCTAACATTGAAAAAGTAACCTGAATATATTGTTTATAAGTTTATTTATGTTATTTGGCCTTCATTTTTGATACTACTTGTTGAAAACATATTTTTAGTAACTCACCAGGAAAACAAATTAAAAGTATATTTCGACTGTTTTAATTTTTAGGTATTGTTGGTTATTTTAATTTCCTTTTTTCATATGATTTTTGTTTTGTCAAGCTTATAAATTACAGTGGTAGTAATTAAATATATTCTACTTGAGTGTATTACCTTATCCATATCAATGTGGAAGTTACGAAGGTTGGGGTCAATCCAATACATTATCTCATAAACTGTAGAATAACTTTGGAACAATAAAAACAACAGCGCAAGCAGGTACAGTACTGATGCTCCAAAGACAATCCTCCAGACTGCTGGATGTGGTCGTGTGAATGGTCCATTGGGGAATGTTAGTACTGATATTATGAGAAAAAAGAACACCACACAACAAATTCCTGACCAAATGTTTTCTTGGATTCTGGATTCATCTCTGCAATTAATTAATTGATTATGAAGTTTGCGCACCATAGCTGTGAATGGTCATCATAAACAGTTACCAATTAAATATTTATAAACAAGTTAATTGAATGATAAAATACAAATAATTAATTCTTTCTAATAGTTACGAATTGAACTTATACCTTATCAAGTTACTGACATCATAAGAATAATTTTATTGTGTTTCTCAAGTGATTCTCCCAAGTGTCATAAGAATGATTATGGTTAGGAATCGTAAAATCTATGGTAGTAAGCAACAAGTCATAAAATCATACATGAGTCTTGATCAATGTTAGGGTCATAGTCGTAACCATATCCTAACCCCAGAAGTCTAGTTACATCATATCATAACTTAATTAAATAAGGCATAAAGGATAAATGTATACAGTACCTTACAAACGCTGTGTAAATAACGGATGCAATTGATACTGCCAGCAGTGTTATAGTATGAGGTTTATAAAAAAATTCTAATGATATATCATCCACCGGTCTCTCGTTTATAGAGCTAAAAGCGTCCATATAATCATTGCTAAGCATTCCGCTACTGCCGGACATAGTTCTTTCTTTAGTATCTTTCATCTTTATTTTATAATGCGTTATTACTTTATTCCTAAAAACAACACTGAATTAATTCACATTATAAATAAGACTAGACTTTCTGACAAACGTACTAGACTGGGTAACATAACTGATTGACAGTCTGAATATGTCAACTCGCGGTCACAATGGAATTGATTCTTTTTCTTTGACGAACGACGAACAAAATATACGGAGATACCCAAGACTATGGAATAAAGGAGTGACCGTTCAAACTTATTAGTAACTTATACTCTACTAGCAATGTCTTTGGTTTTACTTTATTTCATATTCATATTTTCTTTATTCAATTTAAATACATATAAATTACATTTTTAAATATATATATAAAAAAAAAACAACATACATTTAAAAATATAAAAAATAGTGTCCAACCGGAAACGGGTACAGGGCCCAAGCTGCCGGTGGTCAGGGCTCCAGAGAGAGGAACCTCCTCACGATGCGTGCCGTGTCCAGAAGTACCGCCCTCTGAATCAAAACCTTGACCCAGACGCCCAATGAGAGCCTCATAAGGTGTTAGTCGAGGCTCTTGGCTATCAAGCCATTGATGATATTCATATAATTATTTGCAATTCATAATGTTACAATAGATATTAAAGACGCTTAAAGCTAGGTACAATATTAAGGACTCTGTTAGGGTATGTTTGCAAAAGAAGGCAGCAACAAAATCTAGTAGTGTGTCTCTTTCTCACAAGGGTCTTGAGAATTGTCAGAAAGGGAAAGTAAACTACAATATTAACCACTTTTTGAAAAAAATCGTTCTGCCATTGTTTCTAATCCATTTGAGTAAATCTAAACTTTGACATTCGACAGGTTTCATGTAACCAATTTGAATTTTTATACTTTTACTAGCTGTTGCCCGCGACTTTGTCCGTGTGGTTAGAAGATATGTTATAATTTATACCTGCCTTCTATCTATCTTGTAGGATTCAGTCAGCGTTTGCAATGTAAGCACAAAAAATGAGTTTTTTTACGACCTCACATTAGAAACCTCAAAAATTGTAGCCTATGTGTTATTCTGATGTATTAGCTATATTGTGGTAAAGTTTCATTCAAATCCATTCAGTAGTTTTTACGTGAAAGAGTAACAAACATCCATACATCCATACTTACAAACTTTCGCCTTTATAATAGTAGTAGGATGTACCTAAACACTATGACCAAACACCTATGACGGTATACCCAAAGACCTATAATAGGACATTTGCGATACGCTTAAAGGTGCGGCTTTATGGAGCCGCTCGCGCTCGTTTGCAGCGACAAATCTGGTCACATGACCCCATTTTGAGTTTCCCGCGTCTATGATTCGCCGACTTATCTTCACTCGATTCTGCTATAATATGTACAATAGCCGTTGAATGAATGAGATTGAGAATGCGAAAAGTGACAAATTTAATCAAATTTCATCCATTCTTCGACATTATAAAAAGCGAATTTGGGGGATAGATCGTCTCGGCGAATCATTAAGGCGTAGCCTCATAGTCGCTCATCGCTCGTTTCCAGCGACACATATGATAACGAGACGCCATTTTAAATTACCCGCGACTCGAAAAGTCGCTGCTTCATGCAGTCGCTAGTCGCTCGTTTGAAGTGATAAATCTAATCAGGATGCGAATTTGTGTTGCTGATTTCCTAACCTAGTTCGTACCCCGTAGCAGTGATACAAATGAAGGAAATAAAATAGCATAAAAATAACAATACAGTGGTGTTTTTTTAGATTTTTTGATTCCGTTCCGTTTACGGGAATTAATTTAGATACCATTACATCACCACTTTTGTATCGACTTGTCTCGCTGCTCACTCTCGATCGTTTTTCTTTTCTCTATTCTGTAGTGTATTCGTATGATCTTTTCCCAGCGACAAAGCTCAACATTATGAGCTTTAACGCTACATATCACGTGACCTGATATGTTGCTGCAAACGAGCGACGAGCGACTGCAAAGGCCGTAGTTCAAAATTTTCGTTACCTTTCCTGCGACCATATTTTGTCGCTTTTTCGAGAAGCGGAAATTTTAAAATGGGGACACGTGATCAAATTTGTCGCTGCAAACGAGCGACCATGCGGCTACGCCTTTAAGGGTGTGGCCTTATGGAGTCGCTCGTTGCTCGTTAGCAGCGATAAATCTGGTCGCATGACCTTTTGCTCACGCAGAAAATATTCAAAATTGTTTATAATATAAAGACGCTCTCAACCGTCGATGCTCTTTCGGTGTGAATTGACCCTTTATTGAAGCGGTAAAAAAAGTACACAGTCATTTATTTGTCACAGAAGAAGAACTAAAATCTAAATGGTACTACTTCCAATTTATTGAGTAACATTTAAAAAATAAAACAAAAAATATTCAATTTTACTTTATATAATTAACGTTACATTAATTGTGTAATGAATACACACATTTTAGAATAAAAATATTAAAGCATTGCAGTACCTACATTACTTTCATTGCTTGTTTAGCCCAAAATAAAATCTAATTTGTGTATTTTTCAAATGCACGAGAACAAAATAGTTACACGATAAACTACAGTATATCACTTTATCTTAAGTTTTAAACAAATATAAAAATAGCTATTGTCTCACATTAAGCTACAATTCGTGCACTGTGCACATTTTTTGTGATTAAGAAAAATATAGAGACAGTTGGTTATAAAATATAGCTATTTTGTTATAAATAATAGTATTTATTAAGCTTCGCATTAAATAGGAATATTTTATTTGTATCAACAAGCTCATCAAATCTATATTTTCCAAAGGTGGCTCAGCCACTGTTCTAACAACCGAGTTGGTTGATTGACATAACTGCAATAATAGGTACGTTATTTAATCATTTTTATCTATATATTTACTATTACCATGGGTCCGTTAAATATTCTTAACGTTAGTCAGGCACATTAACAAATTTATTGGACAAATATTATTTGTTTAGTCAAAATAAGAAAGCTACTTAGATAAAATAAAGTCTAAGAAGTCGGGGCTCATGACGTAACCAACCGGTAAATTTGCAACGGTTTGTGATAAAACTAGCCCCCACTTCTTGACTTTAATTCGTCTTATCTGCATGTTTTTGTTAGGTAATATGTTTAGGATTAGCTAGGCTTAAGTAACGTGTGAATTTAAGTGTTTTCAGTGTCGTCAACATTATAGACAAAACGGAATTTGGTGGTAATCCGGAAATTATCGTATTCTTTTAATATTCAAAATACCTAACATAAATATATTTTTTACATTGAACACCTTCGAACAATTACAATTGACTTGATATTTATATCAAATAATAAATATTCTTGTTTCGTTTGTTTATAAGCATTAATACATAATTTAGGTATTTCCGTTTGATAACCAATAGTACCCACTAAGTATATTATGACGCTATTGTTATTATACTATTATGTCACTTCAGTAAATAGATTGATATCGATCATAACTACAGTATAAACGTTAGTAACAAATTATGGCAAAACACAGATTTTGTTATATTTCTCTATAATATTGGTTAAAATTTAAACAATAAATGGGTAAATATTGGCAAATAAGTCAATCGGCACAAGGTTCTTTCGCATGCGAGGTAGGTAATTTATTTTAAAAAAGTTTATAAAAGACTGTTAAATGATAGCAAACTAATTAACTAATTAACGCGATTTCACTTGGCACTCAATACAATTCGACGCCCATCGACAAATGACTAAACAACTGCAGTTAATCGCACAAAACATCGGCGTCGGCCGTATTAAAATTAACGACAAATTGTTATGAAGATAATATCTACAGAATTGTAGTAAGACCTACTTCGCAATAATTTACCTTTCGTTACGCTGAGTGAAAGTAGTTACTTAGAAAAAATAGTTACCATGTAATATTTTTCCTGATAAGTGGTAACATACATAATAGTTACCACGATTTGCCAAAGCCTCTGAAAAAAGTGATTTACTTATTTTAAAAAATACAGCACCACTACGCGTTTATAAATTAATTAATACTGTAACTAAATATTATAAATTATTGCATAAGTGTTATAGAATCCCTTTGTGCGCTAAGAGGTTAAATCGAGGAGACGAAACGTGCCTTTTTGTGTTTTGGACGGATAAGTGTTATAACTTTTCTCAGTGCTTCCAGTTTCAGTAACTGCATTTGTGAAACTGAGTATGACTCGATTTAAAAGTCATCCTTTTGTTCTAGGACAAACTTGAGGTAGACCTACTTGAAAGGTTGCCAGTCTAAGTAATGTGTAGCATTCGAATTCTCATAACCATGAGCGAATGAAGATACATCATGGTTTGACTTACATTTTTTTTTTCAAATTCTATTAATTACACCATCGGCGTGGACCCCAATTCTGCTATATGCAATGGAAGATGAATGAATGAAATTTGGCTTAAAATGTCAATTTTCGTAATCTCTTAAGCCTACACAATAAATTTCCAATTATTGTATTGGCAAAATTATAAGGAGAATAGGAATAATTTCAAATTTAATCCAATTGCCATTCATTCATCGGCCATTGTTAATAGCAGAATCGGCGCCCTGGTTTAAACATAGGCTCGACATTTCAAAACTTCTATCAACTTATATGAGAACGAAGATATTTCTACTGAGAAAATATCTTGTATTTTTCCACTTGCTATAAAAATAAATATTATCATCTAAACTCAATTGAGTCTTTACAAAATATATTTATTGCCAAAATAACAAAACTCTTAAACCTAACGCTTTTTTAAATATCTTAATCTTAAACAACTCGTTATAACATATCAAAATTTAGTCATAACGCGTAAAAGAAATTGTCTAAAATTCAAGAAAGCTTGTTCTTTAGAGGACGGCCAACATTTTTCATATCACCAACAAATAGTTTCATATTTTAATTCCAATTAATATATATTCCAGATATGAAATTTCACTTCTTATTTTTGTCGAATTTTATAAATTTACCTTCGTTTCCTAGACTCAATTTTTGTAAATTATTTTTTAATTGACATAACACAGTTTTTGGATATCACCCAAAGCAACAATTTCCTAGTTCAATTCCTTTACAAAATAACAGTTACACATGTGCACAGTGGTTATACATCTATCAATACATCATACATACATAGCATAGACGCCATTTACGTAAAACCATATAGGTATATAAATATATATACATATCACAATAAAGATTAATTTGCGAACTTATTGTTATTAATCTTGATTTTAAATAAGTCGTGTAAGGTGTCTTTGTTGGTTATCGATTTGTAAATTAAAATATTTCAGAAATCGATATAATCGGTTTAGTACCTCCTGACAGAGCTTTGTCGTTATCGACATGAATGTGTACTTATGATTGTAATTGAAAAAGTTACAGCTCTAACATTTTTACTCAATAATATCACAAAACATCAAAGGCTGGATTCCGATCCCGATTGTAGGTATGTATTATAAAATCTTAATTTACTATGCACCTTCAACATAATTATTGCCTCCTCAATCAGCCTAGCTAAGTCATGCATGATGGTCTGTTCCCTTATCCCAACAAGTCGTTTACATTCGTCGTCTTTATTGTCTGATATTTAATCGACGTATTATTTCTTAACTACCTAACTTTAACTTTCCTATTGCCGAAAATGTGATATTTCTTTACATGGTAAGTTGTTATTAAAATATAACAAAATGTGTTGCCACAATGATCGATGAATGATTGGATTTGGAAATATTGATTACGGGGCGAAATGCTTACGGTCAATACAATGAAATTCTAAATATTATGTCGGCAAAAGGCTAGGAGACGATGTCAAATTTCCAGTCATTCATCAGCCATTGTAAATAGCGGAATTGGGGCTGGAATATTTCCTAGTCTGACGGAGATAAAAACGTCAGGTACGATGAGTGATCTCTCGGTTACGCAATTATTTTAAGGCATAATATTAATAGAGATTTAGTACTTCTAGACTATTACTGCAAATAACAGCACCAATTACAACTTATAATCAATAGGTACCGTACTGTAACACGTAGCGTGGAAAAAAGGAAATGAACCAATATTTATGAAACTGAATCAATAATAATCGAAATGAATAATCACTTGTCTTATTGTTATTTTCTATGGGAATTTTTACTCGTAATGGCGGCGATTGTACTGTCTTTTTCATACCTCGTGTATAAATATACTCGTATTCCGTAATAATCACAATAGTAATTATTACGAGGGACAACAAAAACTATAATAACGGGACTTGTTTAAAATAAAAATCATATTCATCACGCTTGTACATTTACACTAATTTGTATAAATATAGTATACCTAAGTTGTGTTATAACGTTATGTAGATATAGCACCGGTTCGTTAATTCGAATACTTATAGAATAAATGTTCTGAAAAATACTTACTTGATCTAAAGATACGAAAAAACATTATTAATATTCAAAACAAAATGACCCTCTTTTGGTACAACTGTACAATTACGTACGTTTAAAGCTATAGAATTGCTGTTTCTTAACACTTAAATTCTCATACATTTAACAACACGCAAAAGGCATACTTGCAAAAAAAACATATTTGACCTTAATGTATGTGCTATATAGCATTTATATTAGACTGTTATTGTCGATGGGTATAAGAAATAAAGACTATCATGCATGATCCTATACAATAGTAATACATAAAATATATCCAGATGTAAAGAAAGTAATGAAATCAATCGAGTCACATTAATAAGTAAAGGTAGGCTACTTATGGTAGGTCTTATGTATTAAAGTATCGCTTGTCTTTCTTAGCAAAATATTTAACCTAGATATAAATTGATTCGGCAAATGTGGACGAGTATCAGTTGTATAAAACTTTAATTACCATTCCAAGTTCAGGTTCTAGGATCGTTTTTGAGCCCACTTCATGTCATCTGCACGAGGTTTGCAGCCAGTCAGGGCTTCTATAACAGTCTCTAAAGTAGACCAGAAGTGTAGCTTTTCCAAGGGCCAGTTGAGCCAGCCAGTGGTGATGCAGAAGTAAGTCTCGTGCGGCGCTACGTGATGTATGCGGTGGTGGCGACGGGGCAACACTATGTGCCACTCTTGTAACCAAACAACCCACATAGGTAGACCAAAATACGTATGCGACCATTTGTGAATCTGGAAACAAGTAATTAAAGAGATAACTGAATATATTTAAAATGTTTTATAATTATAACTGGCTGTGCTTCGTAGATTACATTACATTTACAGATTTAATTTTTTTGCCGTATGATCAGGAAGAAGTCACGAAAATGCTTACCAACTTTCGCCATTACAACAATTAGTAATTATTACTATCTCATGTGATAAGGAAGCTGATTACGAAAATATTTATATGACGAATTTAAATAATACGAGGAAACATATTAGTAAGAAGCAGGTATACCTACTCTATAGGTTACGATTAGTATAGTGTTACGATTTGGGATACCATTGTATCTCAAGTCGCCACACGGCCACACCGTCAGACAAGGGATGTCATACATTTGGTGCAATGCAAAAGTTGTTATCTTGATTTTGAGAATAATAGGATTCCCGAAATGATAAAAAATCTGTTAATGCCGCTCACTTCATAGCTCTCAATACCAACTTCAACTTTGCAAAAAAAAAAAACAATCTGTCAGCGAATTTCGTTCAACTTTGTTCAGCCGCTACGTTTAGTGTGGCAGACATCCTTCTGCATGTTCTTCCATAGATAAAGCTAATATAATATCTAGGCTTAAATCGTTAACTTTAACTGTAATTACCTGATTAGTCATTGCTACAAAGATACAACACAAGTACCAATAAGCAATCCAGTGAAATTCTTCATTGATATTGCTATCGTCATAGGTAGCAAGCTGCCATACAATCCTTGCTAACACGGGTATAGTGATGGCGAAGTTATCGCCATTGGTCTCAATGAAGTCATGTCGAGTTATCGAAGTGGGATCGATGTGATGTTCGCGAAATGGGCGCAAGAAATTCTGTAACAGCAATAAGAACATAACTTTTACTTCAATAAGTAGAGTGCAAGTAGGTACCTAAGAACGAAAATGAGCGAATGAGCAATTTTATGGTTACAATAGAAGGCATAAGGTACAAATCTGTATGTTCTAGCATACATCTAAAGATAATTATACCGACAAGAATAAGCTATACCGACATAAGTCTACTAAATCAATATAGCGCTTACGATAGCTACGATGTACCTATCTGTATGTCTAAATATAATACAATACTTATTATTCATATATTTCATCACTTTATGATGTGAATTAACCAGCTATGACCAACCATCTAAGTTTGTATGTATTCGTATGGTTAATATAAACATGTTTATTATTTGCAATTTTTCATTAGATTATGAATTAGGTGCTTAATTGTTACCCGCCATGTCACTTTTGCATGATAATATAATAATATGCTCACGACGCGACGATAGCAGTGCCTCTAATAGTGTAATTTACAACTATCACGCAATAAAATTTAAGCATAATAAATAGCAAAATGGCAGTTCGTTTTACAGTAATAATTATGGATCTACCTAGGCTGAGGCATGGTCGCTTATGTAGCGACTAAATCATAATTGATCATAATTTTTCTTCATGTTTCTCTAGTGTGTGGGTCAAGAGAAACGAATAATTCAAGATTCGACGGCTTAAAAACCGCTTACATAATGTGTGATGTGCAGCTGCAGCATTTACAATATTTTATAACGAGTCTTTCTTTTTCAAGTGCAGTCAAGCTGCCAAACCTCATGTTTTTAAACTAGCCTAAGATTTTTTTGGGAAAAAAATAAGCATAGGTATTTGCAACAATCAAAATCGGGTGATTTAAAACTTGGGAATAAAATAGAGAAGAATATCAATGAACGACATAAAATGAAGAACCAAGTAGGGTATATCATTCTTATTGATCAAATGCGAATATGCGACAGAACTCTCAACGTGTTTGAGGTCTTTATGACTCCAATTAAATAAGTTTAATATGATAGTTAAAAGCCTATTTAATTGCCCTATTCAACTATGGGACCTATTAAAATGTCGGATGTTACATATACAAATATACGATTGTTTGTTTTGAAAATATTATATCGCCGCCTTTTTATCCGTGCGTCATGGCGTATCAAACGTTTAGATAAAATCAAGATAATTGTTTATTGATAGTTTTTCTGAGACAATTCGCGCCAAAGAGTCGTTTTGGATGTGCAGTTGAGTTAAGTAAATTTCAATTAAAACCACCTTTTTTAAGAACCAGGTTTAAACCTTTAGGTATTATTCATTTTACACGGGTAGGTATATTCATTTCGTCACCGCGACTGTTCCGCGACATACTAAATTTCCAATTAAGCACCTATTGTGTTGAAAAATTTTAAGGAGTACGAATAGTGTAATTTTAATTCTATTTCCATTCATTTATTGGCCTTTGTAACTGAAGATCACGTCAGTTTTCTTAAGGGTGTCAGGACGACTGGGGAAATGAAATGACGCCAAGCGCTGGTAAAACTACCATTCAGCAACATTGGGAGCGCTGCTATTAGTCCATACGTAAAGTCAGCTTTTTTAATCGTATTATTTGGTAACAGATACCATTCAATAATAATATAAATAAAAATTAAAGAATAAACAGAAGTTCTTAATGTTTGAAGCCAACTGATTGTACTGCTATAAAGCCTTAACTTATCTATTGCTTGTCCTCTAAAACATTTTAATTTTAAATAAATTACATATCCAAATAGGTACCTATATAGTTTAATGTTCATTTTTGTTACATGATTAAAAATTAGACCTTTAACATTCGTTCCCAATATAAATTCGGTAAATACATACACAACATAGTTTACCAACCTTATAATTTTTAAGTCGAACTTTTTGTTTTAACTAGTTACTATCGGAGACGTAACATCGTTCTGTTTTGTCTTCAGTACTATCGTGGGTAAAGTAGCAGATATATAATTACAACATAAAATCAATACTCGTTTGCAGCTCGTTAGTAGGTATGTAAGTATCTATACCTTGTAGAATAATAAGGCTACGTACGTACGCAGTAATAATTACTACAACAGACAGTTTCTATAGGAGTCATATTTTTATAAGTATCAATTAATTATCATATGTGTAACTGAATATGTGGTATGTACGCATATAGATATTATGAAGGTAAAAGCGAAACGGACCGGACTAGAAGTACATAAACTGTAATACCGCTTAGAAAAGTAAAGTTTAACCAGGGCCGGATTAACCATGTCGGGGCCCCTAGGCACAGTTCTTTTCGGGCCCCCCTTTTTCATACCACAGCAACGCAATTTTGGAATTTTTACGATCCCCGTTGTTTTTTCATTTTTTAATCGGGAGTGCTGGGCCCCAGGTCATGGTGGGCCCCTAGGCACTGGCCTAAAGTGCCTTATGGATAATACGGCACTGAGTTTAACCTCAAACCTAAATATTTATTAGCATAATCAACTTTTAAACAGTATCACATGACTAAGTAATTTAAAATATGCTTAGCTAGACTTACAGTGAAATTCGTTATCAGTTATCAGACTAAATGTTATTGATCCTAATGAGTCCTTGAAAAACAATAGACTTCAAGGTCACTCATATGACCGTATTATTTCAATAATATCGATCGACTATCGTAACAAGGGTTATTTAATTTCTTTGTCCTTTTAATGGAAAGAGACAAGATTTAAATGGCATACGCAATCTTTCTAAACTGGGTTCCGAAAAGTGCTGTTGATTGCAGTTTTTGGTTCCTAATGACGGAGATCCTCAGCGCTACCGACCTATGTTAAACATCAGACTTTTTGGAAGAATAAGTTATACCACTTAAACTGAAAAAAAATATGATTTAAACAATCTTATCTCCAGTGTCAAATGTCAAGCAAACAAATGCTGGCAAAGCTGTTTTAAATGGGTCTTAAACTGAAGATTTGGAACAAATGTGTGTTTTATTTACAGAATTGTAGAATGTGTCAATTAAGTTACGAACAGTTGAAACAGTTTTATCCAGAAACACCATACAGAGTACCAACTTAATGACATTCCAAAACAGTTAAAAATAACACAAACAACAATAGGTAACAAACACTTGAAATTTTCTTTATACCCACTTGCAACTAGACTAGAAATTTTAGGTCAAAATAATGAGTATTATAGAGACAGTTAGCAATAAAATATGTTAATTTTCACGTTACTTTGGTGAGAAATTGGCAAACAAAAAAATAAGTTTAGAATTTTTTGCTAGAACAGTAATGAATTTTTTTTGTAAATATCTTTGAATAGCCTCTTTTAATAAACAGAATGCAGAATCAGAAGTTGTTAGTTTTACTTCAATATATTGAAAATTAATAAGAAGTCCTGTTATCATTAGTCCAAACTGAACAAGATATAACAAAGTGCAACTGGTGCCTAATTCGAGTTAGCACATCAATCTTTAATTTGTTTACAAAGTTAGTGTTAAAATGTGTTTGAGAGGATAATTATGGTATCTAATGTTTAGATAAGGCTGTTCAGGCTTACAAAGTGTTGTGCCTGCATCCATTAACAGTTGGGGAGCCTTGGTCTAGTAAAACATATTGTACAATATGTAGGTACTGGCAGCTATTAAGGTATAGGATAAAAGCCTAGTTGAGAGTGTAGATCACTTAAATCAAAATGATTTTTTAAAATTTGTTTGGAAAATCATATAAGATTTATTATATTTTTATGTTTACAAAAATCAGTGTTTGTGCTAAAAGTGCTTATTAGTGAGCAAAATGTATTGTTGTGATTTGGAGGTGTAGTAAACATAGTTATATCAATAAATGTTTGAAACTCAGTGCTATGAACTATGAGGAACTTAGTAATATGATACTGAGAATTGAATTATGTTTTGATAGCAGTAGAGGCATATCAAGAAACAAGTAATGATTTCAATGAAAACTCACATTGGCAATGAATGGCAAGAACAAGCAAATGTTAATGTAGCACATTACCAAGAACAAACACAACAATGACTTAATCAAGAGTTGAGTCAAGATTATTTACTTTGCCTATTAAGGGAAGATCAACTGCTCCCCAAGTGTCAGCAGCCCAATGCACTACGCCTGAAGCAAAATCTGCTGTTAAAACACCAGAAATTGCTGCTAAAAATAATGATGCATCCGCACGTATGTGTCTGGCCATGAGAACACCAGCACATAAACACAGTGTGCAACAAACCACCACACACACTGATTCTTGAAGCCTTTTTCCTGCCAAACAAAAATTACATCTCAATCCTATTAAATAATGACCTCACTAATATTTATATTTAGCAATATATTTTTGAAAAGATTAACACAAAAAAAAAATTGAGTAGTAGAAATAAGCATTTGCTACTTATGTGATATAGAGCAAATTCAATTATTAGCATTCATTAATAACACATGTTCAAAACATCAACAGAAGTTGCCTTTTAAAATTTGAAGTGTTAATTATAAACAAACTGACCTGGACTGTAGAGTTCAGCTAGTTCTTTCGCTCCGCGATGTTGTGGCCCCCAACGGGGCATCGGCCCAACCTCACTAGGTGGTTGGGTATTTGCATTAGGATCATCTTCCGACATAGAATGCTCAAATATCTGACGTTCAGTTTTAACCGGTGCTAACAATGTTGTGGCCATGGTACTGGCATAGTCGAACTGTTCACAACTTAAACCACTAAGACCATCCCTCTTAGCGCACGGAGGAATAGGCAACGGTAAAGCCATCACTAACGTTGCGAATGACAAACCAAACTGAAACAATTTAGAGATAAAACAGGTAATTCAATATTTAAATTTTTAGACCGTCATCAAACTATTCTAGTTTACTAACCAATTTTCTTAAATGTTCAAACAGTGATATTTACTTTAAGAAATAGGCACGAAAAATCCTGACAATATCACTAGGACGATATATCTCGATTAAAATAAATACAGGAAAAAATAAAAGCCTGTTATGGCCTAAGTATCAACGACAGTCGCCAATCATCAAGTAGGTATATTGTCTTGCATGTCAAGTGTCAATATGAATTGTCAACTAATTGTCAAAAGACTTCAAATTGCTCAAAGCCATAGATATAGGATTACATATAAGATCAAAGCATAATTTTATTAATGTTTGTTTTCTGCATGGATAGGAACTTGAAGTTTCAAGAAGCGACAATTTAATGCAACATTGAACCTACTAAAAATCTAGGAAAACCTAGCGAGACATTAAACTGTAAAACCCCTGTAAAGCCCTTGTAGATGACATTCTCGCCTACAATATAAATTACGACTAAGTGCCTATCCACTGAATGGAACGAGGACGACTAGACGTAAAATTTGTATTGGGAAAATGTAAGTAATAAACGTATGTTTGTACCGAAAGATTGATATTTGGTCCAAAGTAGATGTCGCATTAAACAATAGAACTCACTTGATATTTTACCACAGAAAGACAGATAGTCTCAATAAAAGTGTTCCACGTTAGACCTATGTCCTCATAAGAGCCTTTTAGAAGAACCGCAGTTGTATTTCTTAACTTAACAACAAAGCGACATATTCTGTCAAAGTAAATTTCATATGCTTTGCGGTCGGGTTGCTCGTAGATCAAGTCGAGAAACTCAGAACTACGATTCTGCGTTGCACAATACAACGGAAAAATTCAAGATTTTTTTTTCATTGAAAATCCATATTTTTTTGTTGGGAGTTTTTATTCGCATTAGCGGAAAATTGCGGCAGCTCATGCGATTTAATACGTTTGCTGCCGCAACTCATGATGTCGCCTTATTGAGACGCTGGTCTCCATTAGATGTGTGTTGAAGAAAGAAATTTAAAAGAACAGTAATTAAATATGATTTTGGTTTTCGGATTACTTTCAGGGTTGCGACAGCTCACACGATTTGATACGTTTGCTGCCGCAACACATGACTTCACATTTTTGAGACACTGGTTTCGCTTACATGTGGATGCTATAAAAGGAAATAGAATATAATAAACATGATTGTGTTTTACAATGCTTGAAGGGTTGAGACAGCTCACGCAATTTGATATGTTTGCTGCCGCAACCCAAGATGTCCCATTTTTGAGACGGTGGTCTCGGTTGTAAGGGTTTACAATAGAAGGAAATTAAAAAATACAGTATAAATAAATATAAATTTAAATGAATGCTTTTCATAGTACTGGAAGGGTTGTGACAACTATACAAATAATAAAGATAACTTTAAGTTAGTTAGCCCAAATGACCCCAATGGCTTAGTTAAGCGACTGGAGTGAATTTTGCCGTTGTATTATTTGAATTTATTACCAAAAAGGGTAGATGTATTAATTAAAGAAATTTTGGGGTGATTTTTTTTAGTTACCAAGTTTATTGTTCGAAAGTGATTCAGAAAAAGTAAGTAGAGACATGGAGATATTTAGAGTCAAGCTGGCACCCGAAAAGTCGGGAAAGTCAACAGCACATCCGCCGTATTCTATTGAAGGAAGTATATCTAGCTATGTGTACAAACAAAAAAAAACAAAGTTTATTACTTCCAAATTACTTAGTGTTACGCTTAAATTCCTTTTCTATGAAATATGTATTTTGAACCCAAATTCCTAACATGCATTGGGCGTTACGTGAAAGTAAAGTCGCGAAACGTTAGTTTTGTCCAAAATAACTACCTGCACCCAAACATTCTGTTTTAAGGCTAAAAATAGGCTCCACTTATGCGCATGCGCAATCAAGCTCTCAATTCATAACACGGTTCTAATTGTTAAGTCCAAAGCATTATAATCGAACCTCATAAGCTAGGTAGAATTATTATCAAGTCTTTAACTGCAAATACAACTTGCTTATTCATATAAAGCAGTTAAAACCAGCAAAATGTCGGTAAGTAACTGATGTTATTAGAAAATAGAGCTACCGCGTAATGTTGACAGCTGGCTAATAATATAATTCCGTGCAAGTAGCTTCCATACCAAACAAATTACCCATCTGCTTATTTATTCTTTTAATTATGGGATAATATATATATATATTTGGGTTATTGTGTATTGAGTTATGTTTAATATACTTTCTAATGTCAGTCGTTCTTAGGCAAGTAATAGATGATGATGGTTATGTCAATTACCTAAAGCGTTAAACCATAATTCCCGTAATTAATGGGTGAATTAGAGGCCTAGTAAGTATTTAGACTTTTCAAACAGCACCATCTTGTCTCAAACAATCTTTTATTGTCTAAAGCAAAGCTTGAATTAGTAATTAAACATTAATAAGTAGTAGACAACTGATAAAGAACCTTAAACATTTTTTAAATGCATACATATCACAGAAATGGGTGGGAATCGAACCCACGATCTACGGTGTGACAGTCAGGCCCACTAATCACTAAACCAACAGTCCATTGGTCTAATGGTTAAGAATGACGTAGGTACTGTTCAGCGTTTCAGAGTTTAGAGACCTTAAATTCGAAGTATCTTTACCATTGCGCTTTTGGCACCTTTGTAAATTATATAACTACTTTTCAAATCAACGGTTTTCAAAATTTCAGGTAACCATGTCAAGATATAAGCAACCAAAAAAGCTTGAAAACTTAGCATTATGCAGACTGGGAGATTGGGTGGCGCAGCAAGCAGAATGTCAAATGTTACCGATTGCAATGCTTTCGCAGAAAGATCCTAGTACGGCCCAAGACACCCTGTCCCACAACGTAGATTGTATAAGAGGATACTTGGATGTTAATGTACCATGGATGCTGCACGATTTACTAGTAAACGAAGCTATTAGGGCATTATCAAGTCTACTTGACAAAACTAAACAGTCATTAGGGTTTCGCGGCTGCATGGGTAAATTTGTAAGTCAAATGAACGTAATTGTAAAAATGGCAGAAGTATTATTTACGAAGAATTTAACTATTGTATCTGTTGACACTATTCCAAAGATGTTGCGAACTGTTTTCTATTCTAAGTTATACATGTTAAACGGACTTGTTTACCTTAACTTAGGTTCACTTTCTGGAGGTTGGAAAACCTCAGATATGGAATATGCAGTTATTAAATCCTTGAAGGAACTACACCGATTAAAGTATTTGTTTATAAACTACGATTGCACTGATAACATATTACGATGCGTTGTTGAAAATTGTAAACTTTTGGAAAAATTAGACGTTTCATGTTCTAAATGTATTACTAATGAAAGTATGGATATTGTAGCAAAAATGAAAAATCTCAGAAGTGTCCAATTGTACAGAACATTTGTCACTTTAGAAGGATTTGTAAAATTGCTAATAAAATGCAGAAATATCGAAGATATTGGCAGATGCGATGAAATCGGTAAAATTTTAGAGTACATAGACCTTAACTACTGTGAAATAACTACATTTAATTTAAAATCGTATGTTAGTAGATACGCCACATTAAATCAACTACAATTAGCCGTACAGATGTGCCCGTATATTAGGAGCATGACTGTGTTTCATAATACATTACAAAGTGACTTAATGGTACTTATAGGACTAGGGGAACTAAAAGAACTTAAACTATTATCGTGTGACTTTTACGCTGATCAGATTAAACAAATCCTTCAAGTTAAGGGTTGTAATTTAGTCAATTTACATCTCGAACATGTTGATCAAATAGACTTAAATGCTCTCATGTACATCAGTCAAATGTGCCCCTTCTTGGAGTCTTTAACATTATATAATTGTACGCTTATACAACACACGTCGCTGTACACAAAAAAGCTAGAAATAGAGCCTTTTCGCAATCTGAAAAAAATTACTTGTGTCTCTACATGTACCGATGAGCAATTGTTATTTATGCTAACTAATTGCATCAACGTTCAATTTATTCATTTAGGGACTGCGATACAACTCACAGACGAATTTATGTTTAACATACTAGACAAGAATCCGCTGGTTTATTTAAAGGAGCTACGTATTATGCAATCGGATTTCTTGACAATGATTTCCGTGCAGAGAATTATTCAAAGTTGCATGAGTTTAGAAATATTAGTGGAATTAGAAAGTTGGACGCTGTTAACAGAAAATGACCGCGAATATATCAGAAATTACATAAAAGTTAATAATTATAATATTGACACGGCTCCTATCAGAAGATATGACTCGTAATTAATAACGTTGTCACAGTGGGATAAAAAATAATTACAAGGCATGTGAGAACAAGAATGACAAATAATTGTTCGCCAAAATCATAAATATAGTCACAATTTTATGTCGAAGTTACAAAAATTTTGGTACATATTGAGCAGTATTTCATACCTAAGCACATTCAAAATTGAGGTAGTTCTCATGGTTAAAAATGAAAACCACAGTAATCATATACATTTTGTTTATAATGTATTGTATAGGTATTTATTTCAGTTGTATAAAAGAGAAGTAAGTAAGAACCATTTGCCTTACAAAAATTTTAAGTACTCTAATTTGTAATTATAGTTTTAGGTTTAAGTGTAAATATAAAACAAAGTTTTTTTTACTTCATAAACACTTGAAAATTGATGTACTGCAGTTTTTCTTTTTAAGTTAAATTTTACCCCTATTCAACCAGATAACCAAGAATAAGAATTTAAGAGCATACTTACTATAAATTGTAATCATCTTTGTTTTAAGAAAAGTACCTAATACTAATAATTAATATAAAATTAAGTAAAGCAACTATGTAACTACATATTTACATAGTTGTTATGTAATTACATAATACAAATACATTAAACATAACATTTTTATTTTTGTAGTAAATCATAAAAGACATGAAAAAATGAAAATATTCTGTAAATAATATAATTTTAATTTATACTACATTACATAAATATATTGAGAATGTAATAAATACCAGACTTTAATATACTCAGGGTAATGTTTCGTTTTCAGTTTGAAAACTTGTCTACTGATACTTAAACACAATTAGCTCTATAATAACACAAACCACTTTTGTAAATTGTTTTTTAATTATTTTCTGAATTATCATGAGTTAAGTGCACAGTTACCTTTGTTTGTTTTTTCAATATCCTTGTAATTTGGTACCAGAGCAAACATATACACAGGATAGATACCATTAGGAAAATTTGCTTGTTTACATTGCTTAATTCTTTTTAAAAGACACTTTTTGAATATTTTAATATACTGTTTGAAAGATCGAGTCACAGATGAATCTGTAGTATCCTTTTCACTTCTTCCTGATGAAGTAACATTTTCTTTTACTACTATAATACCATTTTCAGAAAGGGAATCCCTGCAAATAGATTATTATTTATACAAGGCAATTAGGTAGTATAAATAACTCTGAAAGACTATTTTTAAAGCCTTACCTGCATCTAATAAGGTAAGCCTCCAAATCATCATCTGTGAGGTACCCCAATACCCATTGATTCCAAATAACATCATATTTTCTTACAGGTTTGAACTCTTGAAGGCTAACCTTAAATAATGTGCCCAATTTAGATTGATGTTCGCCTACATACTCTTTAATAGCGTTGATGAACTTTTCATCAGGTTCTACAACATCAACAGTTTTAAAATGTGGGATTAATAACTGTTTAGTTATTCTGCCAATACCTGCACCACAATCAAGCGCTGTGTTTGTAGAAGGAGGAGTATTAGAAGTAAGTAGAGTTTTTAGGAACATTTCTGATCCTTCTATATCTGCACTTGAAATGAACCCAAAGCCTCCTAAAACACCATCGACGGTAGGAGGAATATCTGCCCAGTATTGTAACGATTTTTCATAATTAATATTAAAATCATCATTTTCAATCATTTTGATGAAATTTAATGTTTCTAATAGTTCAGACGTTCTCACACATTGTTTGTCGTAAAAAAAGGAAGTCAACTGTCAAGTCAATGTCATTTACAGTGTCAAAGTCAATTGTGTAAATTTTAATACTTTTATACTGTGATTCTGTTGCGTTTGAACGGAGCGTAAACAAAGACATTATATACTCTATAATACTAGCAGCGTAAATTACCAAGTTTGTGGTTGGAACTTGACAAGAACAACAATGGTAATAACGTTATGACAATAACTCATTTGTATAACTTAAAATAATAAAAAATACTATAGTACACATTTACAAGTAATAACAAACAAAAATTAAAATTATTGCCAGCGGATAAATAAATTAAATAATAATTTCGAAGAAAGGTGTGCAACACCGTCGAGCGTGTTTTTCTTTTCATACGTCAAAAACGCAAGTCCAGACGTTTTCAAAATGGTTTGTGTTAATAATTTGTAATCTAAATATTTCACGTTAATCTAGTGACATTTCGTTTGTGTTGCATTTGAAAATGGTTATGTGATTACTTTTCAATTGGTTTTAATTTATATTTCTCTATGATAAATTGTATAGTTAGGCCGAGTGCGAGACCGCCGTCCCTTACTTCAATAATTTTACCGAATTTTAGTGATAAACAATGTGTACTTTTCTATGCATACGAATAAAACTTGGCTTTATTAGCACTCCAGTAAACTCGACATCTGTAAGTAAATCTAAGCTGTGTAAAAGTGAAATAATACTAGTGTTTTGATTTCATTTCAGGGTAAGGTTAAGTGTTCGGAATTGCGAACGAAGGACAAGAAGGAGTTGTTCAAGCAACTCGAGGAGTTAAAAACAGAATTGACCAATCTCCGTGTTGCTAAAGTTACCGGAGGAGTTGCATCAAAACTGTCCAAAATGTGAGTATATTTTTCAATTTTAACATTTCTTCGAAATTTCATATTAGTTCATGATAATTTTTTTAAGACCCTGTACTAATGCAATGTAATAATGGCAATTAAATACATTTCAAATTGGATCTACCATAATTAAAAGATTTTTTTCTAACTATTGTATTAAAATTCTATGTAAGAAATGCGTTACTGAAGTGATAAGTTTTACCTGGGCCTCAACATACTATTTCATCTAATAAGTTATTTTCGTTGTAGTTTGCAAAAATTACTGTGTTAATTTACATTGTTTTCGTTACAGCCGCGTTGTAAGGAAAGCTATTGCACGCGTGTACATTGTTTACCACCAAAAAATGAAGGTTAACCTTCGTAACCACTACAAGAACAAGAAGTATAAGCCCCTAGACCTGAGGACCAAGAGAACTCGTGCTATGCGCAAAGCACTCACCAAGCATGAATCTAAAATCAAAACAAGGAAAGAGATCAGAAAGAAGTCTCTGTTCCCCCCACGAGTATATGCAGTCAAGGCTTAAATTAAATGTTTAAGTAATATTTCGTTTTTCATTTTTTAGATTGTCTTTTTCTTGAAAACCACTATATTTGTATTATTTCTATCTTTTGACTTGTACCTTCTAAACAATCACACATTAATTAAATAATTTAATAGAAACTTAAAGCCCATCTGCACTTATCATACGAGAAAATTACCACTTGAAACAAGATGAATAATATCAGAAAAGTTGAATAATTTCAAGCAATTGAGGGACATGATAAATACTTTTCACAACTTTATTGTTTGTAACTAACACTACATACAATGCCTGTACCTTGTTGCTTGTGTAACCCTTCTAACCTGGCAAATACTATCCATGCCATCTTTGGCAAATGTGTCTTATATGCTTTTTGCCCCTACTCCAGTGTGATTGTGTAAAATCTTAGACTTGCTTTCTTAAAATAGCAAAATAGGTTTTGGTGGAGAAGAGACGATCGCTATAGGTCGACATTAATTGGTTTATGAGCTAGCCTCTTAAAAATTAAACTTTTTAACCCTCGAGAATGAGACAGATGTTTACTTGGTAAAATAAAATTTGGGAAATAACATTCATATTTAGGAAGTGCCATCATTAGCAATTTTTCAACTTTTACCATCAAGAATGAGAAGAAGACATTTCACAGATCATTAGAAACAAACATTTTTGTAGGCAAATCGCCTATGTCGGTCGTATACAAATCATCGTTCTAGCCTTTTCCCTACTATGTTGGGGTCGGCTTCCGGTCTAACCGGTTTCAGCTGAGTACCAGTGTTTTACAAGGAGCGACTGCCTATCTGACCTCAACCCAGTTCCCTGGGCAACACGATACCCCTTGGTTAGACTGGTTGCCAGACTTTTCAAGCTTCTGAAAAGCCGTAACGACTGCCAAAGATGTTGGAATAACAGCCGGGACCAGCGTTGCCAGTTTTTTTTATTGATAAGTCGGATCTTTGGTACTTTTTGAGTAAAAATGGCGGGATTCCTCCGTCAAAAGCGGGACATATTAAAGTTGATGTTCGATGTTCCGCGGGCGAACAACATAAGCAAACAAGTTAACAACAACTTAACTGCGCGAAAAATTTATCGAGCTTTTTTTTAGATTCGTATTTGGAGTGAATCCGCCCCGGGCGACGGTGAACCACGCTACGCCACGCAATAGTCTGTGTGAATCCTACGAAAGGCGTACGGTCAAATTCTCTCCGAAAAGCGGGAACGAGCCTGTCTCGCGCAAGACATTAAAATTTGATTTAAAAATCGGGACGTCTGGCAACGCTGGCCGGGGACCACAATTTAACAAGCCTCCCGAAACACGGAGGACCCCGTTATGACAAAGATGGTCACCCATCTACGGACCTACCGCGTCAAGCGTAGCTTTACCTGTGATCAATTAACTTATGCGGTTATAGCTTAGCCACAAGCATAGTATTAATACAAATAAGATAAAAAAAGGAAATCAGTTTTTTTTTTACTTTGTTTCACCGACAAAAATTCAAAGCTGGTTTCTCTATGGCGTACTAAACATTAATTTACACTACCTAGTATAGTAGTATATCTTCTATGTAAACCTTTCAGACTTCTAAGCAGAGTCAGGTAAAATAAAATTAAAAGCGTGAATCTTATATTTTAGTTTGGGAATAGCAATTACCTAAATAGGCTTTTAGGAGCTCAGTGTCAGTATTTCGAAAATATAATATCTCCATAGATTTCATTCAAATTTTTGGTGGTATCTTATGTATTGCGTCGATTTTGATAAATTTTACTGTACTGTTTCCATTCGTTTATTTTATTTTTGACACCTCGAGTACCGAATCAAATTTTAATAGTGATGGTCTGATGCGTTATCGAATCGATTTTTTATTACAAAAGATTTTATTTGTGAACAAGTTTTAATTTTATTTTATTTGTATTTTATTTTTTGATCCATGCATTGCATAAGGAAATGAATTACGAAATATTTGAGAAATGGTTTCGGGAAATGTTTGGCAGATTAACAAAATGCCAACGCAAGACAATAAAAAAAAATCATAAACTGGCTCATACCGTGTACCTTTACTCATATTCATTAATTTGCAGCAAATAAATTCGATCCTAATAATAGCTACATAACGTTTAAATATTTTCATTAGCATTAGATTAAAAATATTATCACAATTAATATATAAATTTTTCCGAATGGCACAACTTTAAGTGGGCGTTACCCGTCAATAAACTATCTATTCTTATTTATTTCAAAATATTTTTCCACTGTAATGTCGTCTTTTATAGGCGTGAACTGTCGAAAAGAAAATAAGCGAATGGACGACGTATAATAGGCACCTTAATTAATAATGCTAGCCAACCGAGCAACTGTAGTTATTCCATATAAATTATTTTCATTAAATATCTATTGAAGAAGATCTGGAACACATTTAAGAGGAATAAGAGGATTAGAATAGATTTCTGAATATTTTTTTTTATATCCTGGTACAACTCACACACGGTTATCTGATCCCAAGCTAAGCAGAGCTTGTGTTATGGTAACTAGACAACTGATAAACTTATTTATATATTTCTTAATACATACATATTATAGATAAATTACACCCAGACACCAGAACAAATGATCATGCTCATCACACAACATTTGTCCTGGGCGGGAATCGAACCCACTACCTCCGGCAAAGCAGTCAGGGTCACTAACCACTAGACTAACAGGCCCGTCAAGATTCTCAGATCTTCGATCCATTATGCACACAAAATTTCATAAGTATCGGTCAAGTCGTTTAGGCGAAGTTGAAATACAAACACCGCGACGCGAAAATTTATATCTATGGTATTAAGCTGTGTTTTCTATATACCTACCAATGAGTTTTTCTGTGAATTTAAAGCTATTCTTTACTAACCAATTGAAGGGAAAGATCCTTTATATAGTGAAATATTTATGCGCGTTGAAGGGAAACTAGAATTTTAAAAATCTGAGTAACTTTTAATAAATCTAGTATTTTATTGTTCATGATAACATGCAAATTACTAAATTAGCACATTCAATTTCTCCTTACTCTAGTTGATTAGTTAAATTGATCGTTTATTTCTTGCCGGCAGCATAAATATTAACAATAACATTGCATTCTCTCTTTTAGTGTCAACTTGACACTGACAGTCATTTATTGTCAGAAAAGTTTACCGAATTGAAACTACCTGAATTCTAAACTTCTTGCGATCACGATATTTTTAATGTTCCTGTATGTGCATTATAAAACGCAATCTATGATAATACATTTTACTTTTTGAATATTTAGTTCTAATATGATTTCAGTTGTGCATTGTTTTCTGTTACTATTTCTTTTTACATTAGAGAATGCCGCCTGTTCTGAAAGTAAAGGATTCATTGTTTACTGTCCCTGTATGGGTAAGAACTTTTTAATTAAATTTATTTGTATCTCATTTCATTCATGGTAAGATTCCCCGAAATTTATTTGATTTATTATTAAATAATTACAACCTATGCTATAAATACAACTTGTATACTATCGACTATCTTCACTCGCTTTTGTACTCGGGAAATTTAGCCGTACATCTAATTTGTGTTACTCAATCAATTTTCTTATATTACAGGGAGGTTTGGAAATCAAGCTGATCACTTTTTAGGCGCTCTAGCATTTAGTCAAGGATTGAATAGAACTTTGGTATTGCCACCATGGGTAGAATACCGATATGGAGAGCCCAGATCTGTACAAGTGCCATTCAAAACTTATTTTAATGTAGAAAATCTAGCTTTAACTCATAATGTAGTAACCATGGAGCATTTCATGACCAATATTGCTCCTAGTGTTTGGCCAAATAGCAGACGAATCTCATTTTGTTACACACAAAGAATGGGTGAAGAGAAAAGTAGTTGCAATGCTAAATCAGGAAACCCTTTTGGACCATTTTGGGATACTTTCAACATAGATTTTGTTGACTCTGAGTTTTATGGCCCTTTAAATTATGATGTGTATAATAAAGAAATGATGGATAAATGGAAACAAAAATATTCTAATGAACAGTGGCCTGTTTTGGCTTTTACAGGTAATGGTTAAATATATATTTATAAACTATTCCAAAATTAAGACTATTTGTGTTTACAACTAAGATAATTTCCAGTTTTATTCAATTAAGCAAATTATAAATTAGCAATCTAGATTTATAAATACACTCTACCCTAATAAATTAATCAAACTTTTCATTATTAGGAGCACCTGCCAGTTTCCCAGTCCAGAAAGAAAATGTACATTTACAGAAGTATCTTAAATGGAGTGATGATATAGCTAATAAGACAAGATTATTTATAAAAAAGAATATGAGTGGAGGTGGTTTTCTGGGCATACACTTGAGGAATGGGCAAGATTGGGTTAAAGCCTGTCAGCATGTTCGTGACAGCACTATGTTATTTGCAGCTCCACAGTGTGTGGGATACAAAAATGAAAGAGGACCATTAACATTGTCAATGTGTTTGCCACAACCAGCAGACATAATTAAGTAAGAAATACTTTTCTATTTTCTTTATAAATCATGATTAATTATGAGTTTTTACAATAGTATTCTTAGAATAAAAATAAACCTACTTAATTTATTTATTTAGTACTGTGGAAGAATTACAGCTTAAAAGATTTAATAAACAAACAACCATACTTGACAAATAGCCAATTACAAGTCATGTGTAGAATTATTCTAAATTTAATAACTTTTATATTAGCAGAATACCATTTTTCAAATGTATATTAAACAGTAAATATGTAATTTTGTTACAGGCAAGTAAAGAGAGCACTGAAAAAGTTAGAAAACATAAAGTACATCTTTGTGGCCTCCGATTCAAACCATATGATTGATGACTTGAACAAAGCATTACAGCATGCTGAAGTATCAGTAATCAGACTTCAGCCAATGAATCCACATTTAGATTTAGCTATTCTAGGACAAGCAAACTACTTTATTGGTAATTGTGTATCATCTTATTCAGCATTTGTTAAAAGAGAAAGAGATTCAAAAGGTTTGCCTTCGGAATTTTGGTCATTTCCTCATCGGAAAAAAAGTAAACATGAAGAGCTATGAAACATTTTAAATCATACACACCTACCGCTGTACTTAAATTCTTATAAAGCTTAGCACTTCATATAAATATTGTCATTTGAGGTCATTTTACAAATATACAAACATTTTTTTTTGTGTAATGTTCCATTGGTGCTAATTTACTAAATAAGATAATGGCTGGGTATTGGAAAAGCTGGGTTTTGGCGATTAACAGTCAACTGTCGAGACTCCCAGTCTCTGCATTTGTAAGGCAAACATGACTAGCAGAAATAAGTTTACATACTTTTTAAGTATGCTTTTGATTTCCTATAGTAGATATTTCAATCTTTTGCTACTCAATAACTATTTGTATTGTATCATAAGTGTTTATGCTGAAGAAATAATTGAAAAGTACAATACTGACGACTAGTTATTTTTTACAGTTATATTAAAGTTTCTCAGGTTTTTTATTTGTAATATTGTAAGTTAAAATTTAGTCATAGATTTACTTATTTTGTGATTTTTTGCATAATTTTAATAAATTCAATTTATATATATATTTATAATTTATTTCTTTAATACTTACTATCAATTGTATCCAATTGGTCAGATTCATAGATCAGATAAAATCAAACAGGTTGAATACCAACAAATGTTTATTAAACCAATCCAGAGAAAAAATCTGATGCATTTTTTAGACTACTTGATGGCAAGTTATTGCTCAAGTCCCGTTTTTTGTTCTGTTTGTGATTAACATCTATAATTGAATCAATTGTTTCAAAATATGATATATTCCAAAACTTGACATCATTATCATGTGAGCATGAAGCAATAAACTGCCCATCATGACTTATGTCGAGATGTTCGACAGGTAGCCTGTGTTGACCCACTACACCTAACTGGCGTTGAGGGAACATATGAGCAGCTCTCAATATGCCATCTTCACCTGAAGTCACCACAATATTCTGTGTAATAGGGACCATGCATTGAACAGCATGCTTTTGTCCAACATATTCATCACTATGAAAACCAAACTCCTTCCAATTGAATAAGTAGAACTTTCCTCTTGATGAAGCTGCAAGTAGTTTAGTATCAGATCTAAACAGACCTAAGCAGGTTATCTCTGCATCATATTCTTCAGATGTGGTATAAATTTTGCTTAAAAAAATAAAAACAAACAGTCATGTTAGGTACTTTTATGGTAATTATACAAAAAAGGGCACAGAGGCCTAATGAAGAAAAATTAAAAACAATTTGGTATTTATAATATTAGTATAGGTAAATAATAATAAGTTACAATATATATTTGAAATTATAATACCTTGCTTTAAGATCTATAGAAGTTAGAACACCATCTCCTCCAGCACATACTAAGTATTTCTGAGCATCATTGGTTATCAAGTCTGCAACATGTTCTTCACCAATTTTTAAAGTAAACACTGGATCTGGCTTTCTTAGGTCCCACAGTTTAACAGTTCCCCCATCATCACCTAAGAAAGGAATAGCTTTAGTGTGTACACAAATTCTAGATTTGGTTTTTAATATTTTAACATAATTTGACTACAGACTCACCAGTTATAATTTTATTATTGCCTAGGTTTAATAATCTGTACACAGGCTCATCATGTGCATTTTCATAACATTTCTTCAGCTTTCCAGTCTCAACATCAACAGCCATAATAACTTTATCCTAAAAGCATTTTATGATTATTAGGTTCATCAAAGTCTTAGTGCACCAGCCTTTACTAACTAAGTGTAAATAATACACAAGAGGCATTAGGCATTATAATACACACTTAGGCCTCTTGCAATAGATAGCTATAAAAAGAATATAATATCAAGGTACCAAACATTTAACTTCTATTTTGGACAGGTGTGTGAAAAGGGTTATTATAGAAGACTATTTTTACTTGATTTTGAAATAAACTTGTTATTAACCAGATTCATAAGTTCAAAATAACAATTGACTAAATAAAGAATGTAGAACTTTTGGACTTAAAACTATGGAATAAATAAGAAATCTACAAACTTTGGCTGTTGAGTATAACGTGCTCCCTTCGTCATCAAATTCCACATCTCTGCATGCTTTTAAGTGTAATTCTAATGTATTAACAAGTTTTGTCTCTTCATTATTGTATTCATACAGCAAAACATCTCCAACTATATTAGCTATTGCAATCAAATTCTTAGAAGGATGCAGTGATATATCAACAATGAAATCTTCACATGATATAGCTGGAGGATGGTCGCGTTGTTTATTTTTTTCTGCTTTAATAGCTTTAACTACATCGTCATCATCTGCATCATCATCATCGTCTTCGATTTGATCTTCTTGTTCCTCAACTTCGTCTTCACTCATATCATTACCATCAGAACCTATAAATAAGGTTATTATTATTTCGATTTAAGTATGATTTACTTCTGCTGTGTACTTTTTTTCTAATCCGTAATAATCGTATTCTTAGTATCTACTGTTACATGGTTTACACCGCACTACGCAAACTTTTAATTACAATTTACTTTACATTAAAATAAAATGCTTGTCTGTAATTGCCTCATTCACTAGTTTAAAAGTTATCTACAACAAACCATTATTGCCAGACAAAGCTTCATCTTCGCTGGAATCATCGTAACTTGAGGAATCATCTTCATCTGATGAATTTTTATCAAATTCTTTGAAATGTAATGTCATCTTGGACTAACAAAAACATTCACACGTGCTGACTGCAACAATAATATTTTGTGTCATGTTTGACAAGTGTTTGAGAATGAGAATTGCCAGTTTTATAAAGCAGAAATTATTGAAGTTGAGGATTTTTCTGTGATTTTTCCTGTTTTTATTATTTAACTTTTATAGTTTTCATGTACACTAAAGTGTATGATCAAATAATACTTTTATGAGGTTATTCAAATATCTTCCGAACACGTTTGTTTTATTTCAAGGTAGCTTCGCACTCGTAAAATAAAGTTTAAGAAAAGCATGCATAAAACCTCTATGTTTTAGATTATAAAATACATATTGTGTAGATTTGAACATTGTGTATTGCTAAAAGCTCCATGTTTATATCTTACTGTGTAAACACTACAAACGTGAGAAAACAACCATCTATTATGAACTTGTCAATGTCATGCTATGATGGCAATAGAACACAGGGTACTTCAATACAATTAAAATCCGTATTGTCGTGTAATGTGAATTCGATCGAGTTCAAGGAACGTAGTTCTCTATAGAGATTCGAGTTATTAAACTCTTTGCACTTGTGCGATCCAATGAACCGTTTACAAAATAATATTAGTTTCAGTAAAATGGGTTGCATCAAGTATATATTTTAAAAAACCCAATAATAATTTGATAGAAGTTTTGTGTAGTGCGTTTTTAAACAATAGAACTAAGTATCTAAGGGGACGCTATTTTTGCAATCAGTAAGGTAAGCATCTTATTTATTTTAAGTTATTCCAATAAGCTGAAATGATTGCTTACTAGAAGAAGTTATTGGTGGTTACAGATTCGTTATAAAAAAATCACATTCAATAGAAGTTATATGATATGGCTGTAGTCAAAACCTGTCTCTCTGTTCTCTTTTATTAGATCCTTTATTAATATATATTTTTTGTATAGCTATATATTAGCTACTTAGTTTTCAAAAGTGATAAATCATGTTTCTTGATATTAAATATGTATAAATCTTTATCATTCATACACACACACATTTAAATAATAGCTTTAGTAAAGTCTATTTGTGTTCTTCCTAATATTAATTAGAGTACAGTTTATCAGAGATTAATGAATTTGATTTGATTCAATAATTTTCTTCAACAAGTGTTACTTTTGGTACTAAAAAATATGTAATTGGGGAGAAAATAAAAACAGCAAAAAATATATATTTCCTAATATACAATTTAGGTAACAACATACTTTTTTGTACTAAAAAAATATTAAAGCAATTGAAGCACATATTAAAGCGCATATTTTTTTCAACCCTGGGTAAAAAAGCTATACAGCCAGTATTCAGAGGAAGGATCAAACTTTGCGAAACTTAGTATTATATGTATGTATTTACAAACATATACATGATGCTACACATGATTTTTAATAACATCATCATACAATATACATACATATAGCATTCTGTACCACTTTTTCATGGACATAGTTAATGTCAAGATTAAAAAATCTTGGATTGTCTAATATATGTTACACTGTGTTCTTGAGTCAGTAGTATGTAGTAGAGTAGTATGTTCTAGGCCAATTTATTGAATGATTGAGTCAAAGTACAACCACCAGTTGTGAGATTTCATTTCATTTCAGGTGCTAGCTTTTTCAAATATTATTAAATTTCTTTGGCCAGAATTATGACATTCGTATTTTGTACTTTGTAGAAAATAAAATTACGATGTAGGTATTGGTTACACAGAGTACTTTTGTGTAACGGCAATGGTTGATGATAGGTTGGTCACATTTTACGTTTATACTGGTTAAAATAGTTGTTGAAACCATTATAGAAACGAAATAACCTATGGGTTTACCCTTTCCCTGTAAAATTCGTGATTTGAAAAGAAATGACCATACTAATATTACTTTGATATAAATAAAAGCTTAAATTTATTAGTAAAAAAAAAATCATCAAAATAAATGTGTGCAATTGTTTTTACAGAATTTACCAGGTGAAGAATTTTCACGTATTTATAACTTATATCATCATCATTAGCCTAGCGGTTATGCAACTACGTTGGGGTTGGCTTCAGGGCCCCAATTCCGATGGCCGATGACTGAATGGGCATAGGAATCAAATGATACTATACTTGGAAATTCAGTGTATTGACCTCTGTTCCACCCCATGCTGACTTTCTAATTACTTTGTTGGAAAAATGCTTAGGAGAATATGAAGAGTTAATCATTTTACCTCTATTTTCATTCAATTCTCCGCCATTGTAAAGAGCGAAATTGGGGCCCAATACAACAAATTTCCAATGATTGCGTTGGTAAAGTGCTTAGGTAAATACGAATAATGTCAAATTTAATCCAATTGCCATTAATTCATCCTCCATTGTAAATAGCGGAATATGGGCCCTGGTCTAACTTGATGCAGCTAATTTAAAAGCTGGAAGCATAGGTTCTAAACATTAATATTGATTTATCTCACTTTGGATATTAGGGACTTACCTTATTTAAACAATTTAGTACGTGAATGACTGAGCTGGGCTTGAATGTTTTTTTGGTAACTTGTGTTTATTAGCAACATTAGGACTTGCACTAGACTTGAACTTGAATCCTAGCTAGTTGGATTTATCCCTCCCGAAACCTTCTATATTCAATTTCCATGAAATCATTGGAGCCGTTCCGAAGATTATACACGGTGATTTTTTAGTCGTCTTACAAAAGCAGGCCAGTTCATGTATCCGACGTAAAATACCCCTAGGCGCGATTTTTTTTTTTTTATCATCAACTAAGATAATAAGTACGAAGAAAAATTAAACATGAGAAATCTGAAATATACTGTTCAAAATGATAAAAACGCAGCCGCCCGCGCCCCTCACCATTGTTACAAGGCTCAGAACGCGCTCGCAACAGAGCTGTGTTTCTCAAAAACTACGAATTGCATCATAATATTGAATAAAAATTGCATTTTAAATTTATTCAAATCTCATAAATATCTATTTTTTATCATGAACGTATTCTGGTCATTGGATACATGAACTGGTATGCTTTTGTAAGACGACTAAAAAATCACGGTGTAGAAGTGCTCCTTTAAATATATCTCAACCTTTTTACATTCCAAATACATTACATGAACCTAAAACTTTAATTTTCGAATAGTTATTAACCTTGCTTACCATAATTTTATTTAAATTTGCTTAAAAATATGCTTTAAACATTTTATCATCCCTGAGGCATTTAAACGGTTCGTCTCTAGTTTACCGAAGTATTTTTTTTCTCTACTGAAAACAAAAAACCTTCAGAACCTCATTGATGTAATATTGTCCCGAAAAAAACATCTCTCCTTACCAAACTCTAAATTATGAATCGGTAGACTATGGTCGACATGGTCGTAGAAGCGTGACAGCGTAATACACGGTGTGGATCTACTTAGGCTAATTACTATTATATATTATGTGGTAGAGCGGCATCACTCTTTCACACCCCCAATATAAGCAGTTTAGGTCATGGCGGTAGGTCCCTAGGTAATAAGATTTAATCAATTTGAAGCCTACCGCCTTTTTAGACTCGTGTATTCTTCAATGATGGTTGCCTCCTTATACTTATGATATAAGAGATATTAGATAGTTTGTCTTTCAATAAAATAAAAATCAAGATTTCTACTATAAAAAACGTACGTAGTTTCGTACTTTGCAGCTCTCAGACGAAACTTGACGAAAGTCAAGGGACGAATATCAGGTTTACAAAAAAATATCCTCAATCAATCCTCATTTATCACGTAAATATTATAAATGCGAAAGTATATGAGTGCGTTTTGTATGTATGCCTAAACGGTTGAAGCGCTTTCGATGAAAATCAAACGACCACTTTCATCCGCCTTCGTTTAAAAAGGGTAATATTGTACTTTTGATGCTTGCTATAACCGACAGTGGCTACAGTCAGGCAGGCGAGACCGCTAGCATTGCAACAGCTAGTTTACCTATTAAGTACCAAGTATTTATTTCTATCAAAGTATATAGCTACCTTTGAGTCCATATTACTTATGTATTAACCTAACGCCATTCACGGTTAATACTCTGGCCGTTAAGTCGCTGTGTATTACGGCGGACGTCAGCGGAGGTAGGGAAGTGGGAGGAAAACGTAGGTGGCAATACGACGGCGATGAGTTGATGACGAACTAGCACGTGCAGTGTACACGCGACCCGAGTGAGCGTGACCTACTATTGGTGCTCAGGCTAACGTTGTTTAACTCACGTGGGGTAGTTCAGATCGCTATCCTGAGCGTAATGCGTAATTTATATTTATTTTATTGAATATTCACGGAGGTCCATGTTCGAACGGGTCCACACACAGTGATATTAAACATTAAAGCGAATAGAAATACTAGCTTTATCAGTTTGTTTGTGTTTGTGGTTTATTTGTTTAAACAGTGGATGTGTGCATTGAATGCTCTTGGAAAACTTCTGTTTTCTTTGGCGCTTGATGAAAACTTACTTTTAATTTAAATCCTCCATGAATCCTTTCTTTTTGAGTAAGTATCCATTGAAACATTACTTTATTAGAAGTGGTTATTTTTAAAGCGACCTATTGTTAGTTTTATTTAAACATTGTTACAAAATACTTAAACAGATATATTCCTGATGTAAAATAGAACATGTTTAAAAATAATGGATATAGGATTTGAAATTTTAAAATTCCTTCGTTTTTTTGGCAGTAGACTTGTTGTTTATTTCTAATATTTAGAACCTAGATATATATGATTTTTCACAATACATTTCCGTTCAGTTTTAGAAGAAAATTGAAATCCGGTACAACACACATGAAAATTGGTAGGGTATATTTCATGTGTATGTATGGTACTCTGTCTCAAAACTTACCTGTAAAGAGAGATAAGAACAATAAATAAGAGGTGTGGCCTCAGGTGATAGGTGCCTTGTATTGTGGGTGTCTACTTTTTGCATCTGAACTGAATATTTGGCGAAACAGATCACGTAATCGATTTTGGTGGTGACATGTTGTTTAAGAACCATGTATGGCTCATAATGTTTAGAGGTTTAGCTAGCGCGTTAATAGTTATGCTAAACATCGTTTTTTTTTTATTTAAAGAGAGAGTATGAGATTTGGTGGTAGGGAGTTAATCAAATTGGATACTTTTTGGATCACTCGTTTTTAGGCTTCCTATTATTTGTATGTTTGTCGTTATTTCATGTGACATATCCATTTATTATGTATTTTATTTATATCTAAGTAAAAGTAAATATTTAATATTATTTATGTATATAGGTTAAATTTTCATATATAGGTATTCGTATAGTTTTATTCATAAATATCCATAGTTAAATGTAGGTACTAGGTACTTAGTACTCTTAATCGTTTTGTATTGAACTGTTGTACACTATGCCAGCTGCTTCTCCTTTTGACCCAAAGGTTGACTGGTAGATAATGCCTTGCTGCATTTAGTCCGCCTTATTACCACAATTGTACATGAAACTTTAAATAATTAGTTATTAGGAGGACATAATATTAAGATTATTATATAGTGTGTCCAAATTCTGAAATAAAAGGTTTGATTTGGTTAATAATGTGTACACTCATATGTATGTATTTAGCAACTGCTTGAGTTTTCTGATCCAATAGTTAAAATCATAGGTTAAGTAGCTATAGAGGTTGTTTCAGTCGGTTTTATATAACGCAATTGCTTCGGTTACACGGTTTACACAAGCCAGTAGGTACCTCTATGAAAAGGATTTAAGTTCCGTATAAGTGTGAAACTGACAGCAGATTTATTTTTTCATCGTATGAAATATGTATATGAACAAGTTTATATTCTATCAAAATAATAGTAATTAATTAAAAGTAATTTTATAGAAATGTTTTAAAGACTGCTACATTTCTAACTAAAATACAATTTCTTAATGGTAAATTTTCTACTAATTCTATCGTGCAGCTTACATACAATGTTAAACTGAAATAAGACTTACTCGAAAAACGTTCTCTGTACAATTAAGGAAAACATGGTTAGGTAAATTCATACCTACTTACAGTTAACCCCAGCCTACGACGTAAACAAAAAAAAACTTGCAAAGTTGGAACTTCGCTGTATTGAACTTTAAAACACGTTTCTGAACTTTATAAGGCTTCTTTTGAACTTTCTTACGCTTTTGAATTTATTTTAATTTGTGCACTTTTTTGGTATCAAATGAATGAAAAGATCTAAGGTCAAACGGAGGTAGAGTCGGTAGCTGCGTAGGTTTTTAGTTTGTAAAACATTTTAAATAATTACGGTTGATCCATATTAACAAGTTTCATAATATGTGAAAGGAAAAGTTTAAAAAGTAAAACACACGACTAGCGACTAGGTACCTTAGTAGGTAATATAACAAAACTTCTTTTTACTATTACTTATGCTACTAAGAATAAACTGTAAGGTTTCATTCGTCATTGTGTTTATTATTGTTTTAGATCCAATATGGAATGGGTTCTTCGAAGTCCACAAATTCACAGCACTTTCAGCAATCTTGGATTACTACATGCAGATGGATATCACATAAATGAGAATTGCAATGGTAAGTTCACATCTAGTTTTTCTGCTACCCACATTTGTCAGTGTTTATTCAAAAGTTAAACTTGTTTATTTATTATTTTAGCGGCGTTGGAGACCATTCTCCAAAACATCATAACAGAAGACAAATACCTGCGTACATATAGAAGAAGCATTAGTTTCGGCCAAAACATCAAGAAAGATCTCATACCGCTGCTAATCCACGCCAAGGAAGATACGACGATAGAACTTCTAATCAGGATACTTGTGAATTTGACGATTCCTATCGAATGTCTGCTCTCGGTTGATGTGATTTCTAGAAATGATTTTGGGAGGCATACTATATTTGAAATCAATAATTTACTTTCGTCAACTAAAGTAGCTTTTACTGATCAGCGAGCAACTAAAGTTGTAATAGATTTTTTAAAGAAAAATGTCGATTTTGAACAAAAGACAAAATTGTCTAAAGAGCATTGTACAAATATTAGTAACAGCCTTTTGTTGCTTCGAAACATCTTACATATACCAGAGGAGCCCAGTAGTCAAAGTCCTAACTACAATGGACCTCCTCATGCAGTACAGAATCAAATTTTGTGGAATATATTTAGTCAAAGCATTGATAAAGTTCTCATTAAGTTAATGATAATTCCGGATGCGGTAAGTCATGCAAATCTCTTTATGAGGTAAACCTACTAATTTATTAATTTTATGCTTTTTATAAAAAACGATTGCTTGAAATCCCTTACATATTTTATTATTCTGTTTTAGAATGCATGTACCTAACTATAAGCAATGCAACTGTGACTGATACTTATTTGGTTGATACGGTTTTACAAGTAGGTATACGTGATAGTTTTTAAGAGTCGAGATGTGTGTTTTGTATTTGTTTTTCCTTCCAGAATAAATGGGCAGTAACGATGGTACAACTTATAGCTTTGTTGTATAAAGACCAACACGTTGTTACTTTGCATAAACTCCTTAATCTATGGATTGAAACTTCTTTATCTGAAAGCTCAGAAGATAATGAGAGCAATACATCTCCTCCAGATCGAGGTACTTTAATATTCAATCATAAAATGTCTCTTATTGGAACTGTGTCGTTATGAACAAGTCAAATTAATCACGTGTTAATTTAATAGGCATGTGTTCTTCGCCGATGTGTACATCGGAGCAAACGTCGGATTCATCAGACACCGGTGGCAGCGGGAAAAGTAATGATGATCCTAATTCTGAAAACAAGGGCTGGGATGCTTCTTCCGAAGTCAACAGTTCTAATGAGAATGCTAATCAACCATTTCGTACACCTGAAGTAAAGAAGTCAGATGACAAAAAGAAGTATTCAATGGTAAATAGCAACGATGACACGATGAAGTCGGATAACGTAAGCTTTTATTTTATCATAATAATATTAGTAGTAAGTACTAGCTACTACTTTGAATTTGGATCGACAACGTAACAAACGTTGTTTTTGCAAGGAATTCGATTTTTGTGGGTCTAAAGCAGCATATTTCAGATAATGTTAATTAGTGCCAAGGGATAAGGACTCGTTCGTTCAAGTTACTTCTTGTGTTATTTATATGACAGATGTTGATGTGATTTGCTTTTATGTCCAAATCCGCCTAACCGTCAGTGTAATCGAGGAACATGCATGCTTAAACATGCTTCTTTTAGAATGTTTGTGGAAGGATTTCGTTTTAAAACTTATTTTTAATTGTAGGAAAAAGCTTCATGCAGCAGTGGGATTCAATCTGAAAGAAGTGATCAGGGACAATCTGGTCAACAAAACGGAAAAAAGAATGTAATTTCGGAAACTTCGGATTGTGGTTATGGTACACAAATCGAAAATCAAGAGTCGATCTCAACCTCGAGTAACGAGGATGAGTTGCCGTCAAAGAAGCCTGTTCACCAGAAGCCGCATAACCCTAAACAAAGAGCCAACACAAAAGTGCGCTCCGGCATCACCATGCAGGACCGGAAGCGGAAGAAAATTGTCAAAAGGGGCAAATCAAACATGTAAGTTCAATTTACTTTTACCTTCTTCTAGTTTAGAAATTTGCTTAGAGTGATATTAATTTTATTCTCGTTTCCAGAATCAACGTGCAGGGCTTGTCGCACAAGACACCAACAGATGACGACATATCTAACGTATTAAAGGAGTTCACCGTTGATTTCCTGCTAAAGGGATATAATTCCCTGGTCCAAACACTTCATAATCAAATTCTTACTAATTTGCAACTGGAAATTGATACATCTCATTTTTTCTGGCTCGTCACTTATTTCCTCAAGTTCGCATCACAAATTGAACTTGACTTGGAGCATGTTTGTTCGGTGCTGTCTATTGACATTGTGTCCTACTTGACCGCGGAAGGGGTCAATTTATGTGAACAGTTTGAGTTGGCTATCAAACTTGACGGTAATGATCTGAAGCCTAATATACGGAGACTGCATTTGGTAAGTACATACATGAATTACTCAGGTTCCAAAGTTTTATTGTTTCAAATTTTTTTTTAATGTAAAATTTCAATCATGATTTTAGGTACCTACTGTTTTACTTACTTTTACGTGGTTTATTTTTGTAAGTGACTGTAACAGGCTAAACAACAAAATATTAGCATATTGTCACATTCTGAAGTATATAAATACAAATAAGATTATATTTCTAAGTAGAACATTTGTTAAAATGTTGTGGCGGAATTCAGAAAGGCAAGAATTAAACGTTATTTTTTTTATTTGTCCCATAATTCTAAAACCAGGTAAGTACATTAAAACTAAATTCTTTAAACCAAAGGTAAAACAGCTTAATTATCCGTATTTTTTATACTTTATTTTAATAATCATGAATGTTTAATGTGTATAAATAATATGCAATATTTTTTTCTCGTTACAGGTTGTTACAGCCATTAGAGAGATAATCCAGGCTATAGAAGTGTACAAAAAGTTTACACATATTTGCCAGGAAGACCAGGATGCTCTTCTTAAGTTACAGTTCCAAATGTGTGAGACCGAAGAACTTCGATCGCTTTTCGTTTTGCTTTTGCGCCATTACAATCCGAAGTATCACTCCAAACAATATTTACAGGTAAAAAATCTTTCATAAATCACCTTCTCTGTTCCCACTAAATTCTTATTTAAAATGATTTTTCTGTGTCCTGTTAAAACGGTATGTGAGCCAATTCCATTGACATAGAATCAAAAGATATAGTCTTATTCCTATAAAGTTATTTTACCTCTTGTTTATTGCTTTTCAGGATGTCATAGTGACGAATCACATATTGTTGATGTTTTTGGACAGTGCGATGAAGTTGCCTGATTACAATGGTTCCACCAATATGCCCGACCATATCAGACAGTAAGTTCAAACTCATTATTTGGCCTTGTTTCATTCTGCTTATTACTTACTGTTCCACCTTATGCAGACAGTTCTCTATAACTCCGTACTTTTTCAGGTTTGCGTCATCAGAAATTATGTACCAGTACGGGTTGTTGCTTGAGGACTATGCCGGTAACGGCGAGTTCGTCAATGATTGCATATTTACTTTGATGCACCACGTGGGAGGAGAGCTTGAAAGTTTGATAACATTGTTTCAGCCGAAGATTTTAAAGACATTTACTTCCATTTGGAAAACTGAATTCGAAATTTGTGATGTAAGTTTTTCAGTTAATCTGTCTTTTACCTTACATTTTTAATAATTTATTTAAAAATAATGTGTACCTAATGTTAATATAGCTATTTTGCTTAGTTTTCAAAACATGTTAAAAAAAGTACTTGGTTAGGAATGAAAACACTTCCATAAATAAAATTATTATGTTATAGGATTGGTCGGACCTGATAGAGTATGTGATCAATACTTTCATCAAGAAGCCGCACACCCTCCAAAGTACAGCCAACTTCCGACTGGATAATGAGAACTTTGACGACGACAAAACTGTTGCCAAGCCCACTGCTACTCTCGCAGCTCAATCAAAGCCTGAAACTGAGATCAAGAAGAAGTCTGCTAATAGTAACGCTAGCAGTACCAAGGAAAAGTTACTCTCCAGGTACTAGTAGTTTATTTCGTTTTTGATAATGCCAGATTTATCTCCTGTAAACTATTTTTTATGTAACTGAATTGCTATGTGTGTTTGTTGATAATTCAATTCCATAGCAATTTGTCTAGTGGTTTCATTTAAAGACTTCTTTCTATCTTTAAATACTTCTTTCAGTTGGACGGAAGATGAACTGTCATCGTTGAGTTGGAACTACATGCAATGCAGTGCATTACCCGATGTAGTCGGAGAGATTATTAAATTGTATAAGGAGGATGATATCGTTAAGTCGAGGGACTCTGTTATTAAAGAGTTGTTCAAACAAAACCTTATAAGTAAAGATGAATTTGATAAATTTATATCCGGGGAAAATGACAGAAGATCTAAAACGGTACAGGCTAATAAGGAGAAGAGAGATGATGAGATCAGCAAGCTATGTGAACAGCTGACGCAAGACGGGAAGGCCAAGTCTCTGGACTGGGTACAAAAAGTTTTATTGGAAACATGTTTCGCTAAAATATACCTGGAAAAGTTAGCTCGGAAATCTGATGCGGAAGAAGACGAAGACGAAGGTGAAACAAAACTAACAACTTTGAGGAAGTCTAATGATCTGCATGTGCTGTCGCCAGTCTCGTACCATTCACTTCGTAAGTTCTATTATTATTGCTAAAGATTGATATATCCTCGAGAAAAATAAAAATGCGAAGTTGTATAAACATTTGATATATAATTATTTATGATACAGTTTTCAACCAATCGGTGGCTCTGGTTCCCTGGAACTGCAAGCAGGCGGCGATCTGTAAAGACCTGAAGTTCCTGCAGCTGTTGCACAAGCTCGGTTTTTACATGCCCGTGGACTCTGGGAAAGTTTTCATACGTATACCTCACTTCTGGTCGGCGGACTTGCTCTATGACGTAGCGGCTAAAATTTCACCGATTGACGAATGTAAGTATCAAATGTCATATTTAACAAGTTTCAAAGATAATTTTATAACTTTTGTATTGGATGAGGTGAACAACATTTGTTTCTGCTCATTTTGAAGTCAAAGTTGGTTCTGAAACTATCTTGGTTGCAACATTGAATTTTTGAGTTTCCTTCATGGGAATAATAAATTGCCTGAAAATCTAAAATATTTTAATTTTAAATACTAATTAAAACCTCTTTGCAGCGAATCTCAAGTTCTCTATAAATGATATCAGTAACAGTAGCGTTACAAACACCGTTCCTCAAGAAAGTCTGATGTTGCCTGAGCTTACAAAAGACATCACGATGATTGAGAGTCCGGAAAATTTCTACCAAATACACAAGCAGAAACACCTCGCTACCATGGTGAACTTCACGCCAATGTAAGTAATGTTAGTCGGTGTTCATTTTAGTATCTACCTACAAAAATAATTGGCAGCACACGTCTCTAACATATTAAATGATTTACTCAAGATATATTATACCTTTTTCAGGCCTGGCTCTTCGTTTAATTCGGAATCCGGAGATGTTGAGAAACAAAATTGGTTGGAAGTTGTACAAAAATCACAAGAGTACAAAATCGCTCTGAACTTGGGAAGGTATTTATTATTCTTGATCCTTGGTTTTGTTTAAGATAAATATAGTTCATTGGAAATTAGGTACTTTACTTGGGGTTCATAAACCATGAACAGGCATGTATAAAATAATAAAACATTTTGATAATATTGGTGTCGAGCAAGTTTACGGTACATTCAAGTTGTTCAAGCTACTGTGTGCTTCCCACATCATGATTCATTGACTTCTGTTGCCGACTTGACATTGTTAAATATTTGAGAAAATGTTGCAGCGGTATCGTCAAAGACGAGGATTCGTCGTCGGACATCGTGATGCAGCTGCCGGTGAAGGAGGCCGAGGCGTGCGCGGCGCCGCTGCTGCTGGCGGGCGCGGCCGGCCCCGCGCTGCCCGCCGCGCTGCACACCAAGCCCGACGCCGCGCACTTCAGCGGGCCCGTCGCCGAGGCCGAGTACTACAGGTGCGTTGTGTTTTTTTCAATTGAACTTTGATTTATAATAAGGAATGATTGTGATTCGCATTCAATGGTAAGTTGCGACAGCTCCCGCTATTTGATACGATCGCTGTCGCAACCCATTATGTCGCTATTTGAGACATTGGTCCCACTTGCCTGTAGATACGCACAGGTAAGGGCGCGTTATGTTATACCTGACCATAATCATTTTCAAATTACTGCTACTGATGTTGTACAATGGATTCCAACAGTTATGGCGGTACTTAAAGGGTTTGGCTGATGGTAATTTAAAGTAAAATTTTTACTACCACGATAGAAAAAAAAACTTTTGAAAGTATTTTTTAGCGAGCGTGAGTAATAGATTGATACTCTCAAAGTATTTAAATACTGAAATAATGTTGTCTTGTAAAAAAGTTTTGATATTTAATTGTTCAATGTTTTTCGCAGTGTGTGCGAAACAGCATCGGTCGCCTCTGACCTAACTCGCATGTATGTGTCGGACGAAGACGAAAAACCCGAAGTCCTCATACGACCCGTTATTGAAATAAAACCCCTGAGTGAGGACCGCGGCGATGACGTGGATGAAGATAACGAAGGGAAACGCACAAGGGTGCAGTTTTATACTCCTTTCTAAAAAGGATTCGTTAAGTAGAAGAAAGTTAGTGTTTGTTTTGTATTGGTGGATATTATACGTGGAATAGTTAATGAAGATTCTTATCCGCTGTTTTAAGTACCAAACTATCGCAACGTTTTATTTAGTTTCGCTTCTTTTTACAAGATTTTATATAACATGTTAAGTAAGTTTAAGATAAGTTAAGTTTGTATTTTTACATAAAACACGGAATGTTAAGTGTTTGACGGTGTCATATTATTATCATCTGAATCATTGTGTAACTCATGCTTTCGAAAGGACTTCCGTCATGCACACACGTAATACCTACCCTGTATGCATTCCTAAGTTATAAACGAAATTTTAATTATGTTAATTAATATTAAAGTATATAATATAAATGTATTGTAGTGGATGTTACCAGTAGTTTAAAAGTGTGTGTTAGAATATGTATGTCAAATTAATGTTATTTTAAAAATAATTTTATTAGAATTAAGTGATAATAATGACACAGGAAAATATATGGATTTCGGATTAAATATGTTTTTATTTTTAATTCGTCAATGTAGATAACATTTTGCAATCGTTAAATATAAAGGAATAATAAATAACTAATTAGAAATAAAGATATAAAAACAATTCAAAACAAAATTGATGTAAATGATTTTTTATATAATTTATTATAATATAACATTGTACACATCTAACAACAATGTAACAAAAACAACCTTAATAATTATTCTAGTGCTGCTCACATTACACACTGATCATACAAATCACACTCATGTAACACAATTATGTTTGTACAGAAAACTACAAGTTTTATATAAACAATACATTCAGGTACTCACAGACATTTAAAATAAACAATTAATGATAGTTATAGGAGCTGGCGCCATGGTTATTCCCACCGGCGTTAATTTTATGGAGGTAGTCTTGTATAGCTTCGTCATAACTTTTGGTGTCTGCATCATCTCCGCCAGCGCTTCCGTAGTAACCGTGAGAGGGACCTTCATAGGAATTGCCCGAGGAGCCCTCAGAGGAGTATTCATTGTGTGGCCCTACACCCTGGCTATGGCCACCATTGTAACCATTGTATGACTGTTCTTCAGGTTCGTACGAGTCGCTGTGCACAGGTGCGTCTGATTGTATCTCTTGTACCTGGTACGAGTCGTGTTGGCCGCTCGCGCGGTGGATTTTCAACGAGCCATCTTGACTTCCCAGAGCTTCATGCTCGTGTAGTTTAGGCGGGGACTTGACGTGCGGAATTTTGACAATCTGTGGAACTTGCACTGGGTAAGGCTTGTTTATATGCACTGGATACGGTACTTTCTCGATCACCTTCACCGGGTAAGGCACTGGTATCTTGACAGCAACAGTCTTCGTAATTTTTACCACTCGGACAGGTGTCTCTGGTACATCCACGTGTTGGCCAAGATCTTGTAATTCTGTCTCATAGTGCTCTATAGGTATGGTCTGGACGTGATGAGCTGCATAGCCGTAATATGAGCAGCACAGTAGTATTAGAATTGTCTGAAATAAAGCAAATAAATTGGAAAACACGCTTATGATGATACCTATGCACAGAGAACGTTATGCAAAAAGTTATATTTCCACATCCCATTAACTTACATCAGCGACAGTGTTGACTCCCATAATGATATTTTTTTCAGACTTGCATAATACCCAATACAAGTAAAAAACAGGAAGTGGGTCTTGTGTAATGACTTACATAAGATCGCTATTACCGAGACTAGATACAGATCCGTAAAAATAAAGCAAAACCCAGCCGATGCAACAAGAGCAATTGAACTTATTTACTAACCGGTATTTCCATTGTCACGTACAAGTGTGCGATAGCGGCGCAGTTAAAAAACTATCGAATGCCGAGTCTGCTTAGTGCCTTATATATCGCACATTCTCTCCAGGCGAGAGGCTAAGAGCAATTACTTTCTTCAGCGGTCACTGGCGTACGTAAGACGCTGCAGGCACTCGGTGTTAGTGTCCGCACTATTGTAAGTCGAAGACATCTTATAGAATTAGGTCATCTCTCAATCGATGTAACTTAATTAGAAATTGAATGAAAAATTACAGATTTTTTTTAAGAATAATAATGGTAGGTTGCTTTTAATGTATGTTTGCAACTATTTATGTATAAAAAACGTTTTTAAAGTATATAAACCTTATATATTAAGAATTTATTTCCGTTTTCATTGTTTCGCCAAGTCGTTAGTTTGGCATTTGGCTAATTATTTCTTAACCAATTCTAGATACTTTATATTAGATAATGATTTTATGAATCAATTAAAGGGCAGCCTTAATGCTTCAACGAATTACTTTCTGTTACTTAAATATGCCATAGATAGATTTGTTTATTGCTGTTAAGTAATGAACTTATTTATTTCTTTTATAAGGATTACTGGCGTGCGTTCATCGGTATAGCCAGACTAGTTTTGACTTGGGTTCTTTAATCATAAGCTGACGCGACCATTTATTATCAAATTTCATTATTAATTTTTAAATTAAGCATCTTATTAATTACTTAAAGACGAATGAGTTTGTTGACCTACTAAAGTGGCTTTTTCTCTATCGACCTCAAAAAAGTATTATGTTTGTAAATATTTTTAAATAAGATATTTATAAATTATAGTAGGTATCAACAGTTTTTATCAATAACGCACGCGCACGTACCTACTAACGTAATACAAAATCACCTTGTAGGAACAGTATTTACTACTTTATTAGATCATCGATTTACTTGCTTTATGTAAAAATTAGAGCCAACGATAGAGGAAATGCTTATTTATATTATACATTTCCTTAAAACGTTAATAATATACGGATAACCGAGAGGTTGAGGTCACCACGCCAAACACACTGGGCGCGACGCGTCGCGGGTTCGGACCCCACGTAGGACAAGCATTTCAGTGATCCTCAAATGTTTGTCCTGAGTCTGGGTCTTTGTGCACGTGATTTGTATGTTTGTGAAACCCTCCGCGATACAAGGATTAAATTCAATAGCGCGGGAGTCGTTTTTTAAAAGAAAACATGTATGTTCCTGTGTGAACCGACTCTTGTAAAACGGCGTTATCCAATAGTTAGAATAGCGTCCCCGGAAGTCCTCCCTCTTTAGCGCAAAATGAGCGAAGGAAAGTGAGTGACGGAAATTCTATGAAGATATGTAGATACTCACATGTTATATCTGCGATGTTATTCTTAGACATTTTTCACGGCTTTAGTAAAAACAAAATAACGTTTTTAACGTCGTAATGGCAAGTGACTGCGTGCGATGCCTCAAGGGGTAGCGCGCCCTTTTTAAGACGCGGCATAACTTAATGGGTTAAGTTTTACTCTAGTAGATAAGATTGGTAATAAAATTCTCTGTAATATTTTGATTCATAACAACGCCGTCGCTACTCTTTCACTATAAATTGACCCCTGTAACCTGTAGGTAGATTTCAGTGAAAGATATGTAATATGATCCAAGTTTCATGGATATAAAAATAAAAGTTACATACCTAATTATATTATTTACACCATATTATTTTTGTAATTCTGTACCCAAAAGTAAAAACAGAAACGTAGATATTAATTAGGCTCTGCTTTCGGCTGTAGGATGAAGACAATATTCTTCTGGCAACACTTTTAGGGGAATCAATCAAGTGTCTGGAATGGAAATGTAAACAGCTGGATCCATACAATCTTGAAAACTTTATCTTTTTATTATTCCTTTTTTACTCTTCATTCCATCGATCTATCGACCCATTATAGAACTGAAATCTACAAGTTACTTTTTACCAATGATATAATAACGATATGATCGTAGAGCAGTCACATTTAAAATCTGTTCACGATAACGTGAAGAAACCAGTGTGAAAAAGTAGAAGTTCTTGATGATCATTAAAATAAATTCATATTACGTTACCATATAAAAACGTATTTTTGCACCTACTGCATACGAGCCCTATGGTATCGATCTTCATACAAGTGGTTGATAAGATTTCGAAATAGGTAAAAAGTGAGAAAAGAATGACAAAACAGTATTATCTGTAAAAATATATTTTCTTTATCCATGACTGCTCATGTTTCATTGGTAAATTAAATATAAATACAAAAACATGACTCGGAAACTCGTATTAATTTTGTTTTGACTTGAGAGGTAGCAATGTCTTAATTTATATTGAAATTATCTGGACTTTAAAAGAGACTGCGACCCCTGAGTTTGTTTCGGCATTTCTTCTCAGGGCAGTCAGATAGGAAAAGTAGACTCCAGCGTTCTCAAAAGAAGACATGTTAAAGTGATGCTATATCCTACAAATTATTTCATTTCATTTGGACTGCATGGATAGCCTAGAGATTAGGGTTGCCACGCAAAACGTAAAAGCGATTTGTCGCGGGTTCGATACCCGCGTAGGAAAATCATCTTGATCCGAATGCTTGTCCTGTGTCTGAGTGTATGTGTGCATGTGACTTGAATGTTGAAATGACAATCTCCATACCATGTGCGAGCTACTATTAAACAGCCACGACAGGCAGCAGGGTAAACACCATTAAGAGAGGCTAGGGGTGTTACCGTGGCGCGATACCGATTTTAACATCACGGGTACCAAACATAGAGCGGGTTTTCTCTCTGGTCCTTATTATGCCTTAGTAGTAGTGTATGTAAGTAAGTAATCAATATGTACACAGTATGGGAACGGCTAGCTCAGGTGCTATCTAAATGTGTGTAAATCATAATCAATGGCTTTTGATAAGTATTTGTGCACATTTCATTTGTTTAAGTACTAAAAAAGGTAAACAATCTTGGTTGTCCACAATCCTATAATAAAACAAGTAAAAACAAAAAATAAAATATGCCACTGATAATAATCATTAAGTAGTTTGTTTATTTAATACTATGTTTGTACAAAGACACACCAAGATGTAGACTCTCTATTATAAGAATGTTTTAATTTCTTCATGTAATAGAATAATTATGTCACAAACACCTTTCTATTCATGACATGGGTGTCAATTACAGTTTTATTTTTCTACATATAATTTGCTAACAAAATAAAACTGTGGTTATGTTGCAAGTGTTTTAATTAATAAAAAACAAATGTTACATATTTATTTATAACTGTAGAAGCATGTCATGTAGATTTAATATGAATACGGGGATTTTTACACTTAATCTATTTAAAAGTTAATAATAATACAATTTATTTTATAGTTTAAACTCTCATTCTATCAGAAAGCACTCTAACAATGGATCCAGAACCTCCAATATTAAATGCTTTTTCATGCCACAGCAACAAGTGCCCACTGGAACCTTCAGAAGGGCATTCAAACCCACGGTAAATATACTTCATTAAGATGTCAACATCATCTAATTCCAAGTTGCCAACTGCCTCCTCTATTTGGGTAGATTTTATAGCAAGCAGGACCTTCAATGTCAGCGCCAAAGCATTATCCTGAAAATAGGAGTTATTTAACTTTTACCCATTCATGTGTTTGTTATGTGTTTCATTAAATTAGATTAATTGCTCCACTGATGTCTTATCGCACAACATCCTAATATTATTGGTAAAATCATAAATCAAAAAATTCTTCAGTGGATTATATTATATTTCAACTCACTTTAATTTGTTGGTTTGATGATCCTAATGGAGCATTGCTCAACACTACTTTCAATGCATCGGTGAATCTGCCTGTATTATAGAGTTAAGGAATAAAAATGGTTTTAAACACAACAATAACTAAAATACTATCAAAAACATATTGGAAATCTTTCACATTTCTTTGTCTACATTCCCATTTCATAGTGCAGCTCTAAATAATTGTGAAAATCAATATCTAAGTTACAATTGTTATGCTGTCTATAGTATTTAATTAATATAATACAACTACTGATAAGAATAAGGACTTAGGAATGAATCATAATTCGTGGATAATGGTAATAGACAAGATATCCGCCATGACACAAATAGTAGTCAAAGCTTAGATATTACTAACGTACCGCAAACGAATTTATCAATAGATATTGTATTAAAACTCTTTGAAAAGGATATTGATTGAGTAAAGCGCAAACTTCTCCTTCATCCGGCCCCGTAGGAATCGATTGCTCAGCCTCGTCGTCTCTAAAGTTATCTTCATTGTATTGATCGATGTCAATTTTACGAAAAGCAGAGCTTGATGTATTTTTTGCCATATTGATAAATCACAATTTGTAAAAAACGCTTTAAACTTCTAGCTAGAAGTACAAAACTTTATAATGTTTTCCTGTGTGACACACAAAATTAATGACACTACTGACACATCACTGACAAACAAAGGACAAGTGACAGATTGCGGGTTCGATGGTAACTAGAACGTCGCAAATTGGGAAGTTGAAAAGAAAGAAACTCATACAATATACATATTTTCGTTGATATCGAAGTGTAAAATATTTTTGATATATTTTTTATAAAATCAAAATTACTATACTTATTATAATTTTTAAATATCTACCTGTAACTACTACTGCCTATAACTAATAAACTTAATATATACATTTAAACCATTGTACCACAGTCAAACCATTACAACGGTTTGGTGGGGTTTAGTTAATAAGTTACCCACCTTTTTGTTTAAAGATAAATAATAAAATTCTTGAATTCGCTAATCTAGTCAAAGAACCATGGCAGAACAATGGTAGTGTTGCTTATTATGTACTACTTACTAGTCTGTGAGTTTTAGATTCGCGTAATTAATGCAATACAATGACACTTTTTTATTTTTGCTTTTACACATTTTTTAACTTTTTAATTTTTTAGTTGGCAAGTGGCTTTAGAAATGTCGTAAATAAATACTCATTTGTCATAATGTCATATACTCACTCATTGTCAGTGCGTCAAACGTATTGCAAAATATCAGTGAATCTCTCTAAATCTTTTCTTTAACACTTAACCGAGTTGCTTTATCTTTACGTTTCATTGATCAAATATTTTTTACCACAATGACAATGGGTGATGAACTGCCTGTTACTTCTTTAGTTTTACCCGTTCTCATACGTCCCGTTTTAACCCAGGTATGTGTGTTGTATTCAATTTGTTTTAGAAATGTATGTTACCTATTGCAACGTAATATGCTTTATATATGGATAGCATTTTAATAGTACTAAAACAAATTATAACGTTAGCAGCTTGTAATTGTTGTGTGCGTCTTGAATGCCTCATATTGTTTATCATGGTAAGGTAGTGTAGCTTGTTAATTAAAAGTGAATTGTTGATCAAAAATACTTGAGCAAACCTTGCGAAATTATGACATATACGTTGAAAAGTACGCTAGATTTTATGTAGATGAAATTGACGAAATATGATATTCTTGAATATATGAACATTCTTGTATAAAGCTATTTCTTTTAATTCTAGCTAGAGAAGTATGACTTGGGAGCGTCGCAGACACTTCGTGCTGCGCTTACTAAGGCTGAAGCAGCAGTGCCTGGCCTCAATTATGATTTGGTAGCAGGGATTATGAGAAGAGCCGATATACCTGTCAACATGAATGAGAGTCTGTTACGTCTCCAAGGAACACTGACTGAAGCTGAATGTATGTACTTTTCTGGTGATTAGGGCTTTAATACTAATGATGGTCATGTTCATTATTAATACACTAATTGTTAAATTAGCCACATAATTTGAATGGATATTAATCAATAGCTTTTTAAAATCAAGGGTGTGAATCATCATCAAGAAGCCCATTCACTAAAAAAATACATCAATCAAAAGTCTTGTTTTGCTGTTACAGGTGCTGACTTAAGATTGAACAGGTCTGAAGAAGCATTCCAGGAATTAAACAAGAAGTCAACTGCTCTGAAGAAAATATTGAGTCGCATTCCAGATGAAATTACAGATCGTAAGACATTTTTGGAGACTATCAAGTTAGTAACAATCCATTCTATTATGCAAATAGTATATTATATGTAGTAACTTTGTGTTCAAACCTCCTTGGCATTTTTGTTATTACTTAACTTATATTGAAATAATGTGTTGTAAGTTATTACTATACTTTAATTATAGAGAAATAGCTTCGGCCATCAAGAAGCTGCTTGATGCTGTGAATGAAGTATCTACATACACTCCAGGAGCTGGTAAACAAGTGTTGGAACAGAGAAAGCGAGAGTTTGTCAAGTATTCAAAGAGGTTTTCTAACACACTGAAAGAATATTTTAAGGAGGGACAGTGAGTATTTGTTTTTATCTAGCCAACTATGCTCCATACAAAACTGTAGAATATAAAGATTTGAATTTTTGTATCTTAACATATATTATATGATAATAATGCTAAATGCCAAGTTGTCAGTAAAGTTTAGCTGAAAATGTTTTTCTTCTAAGCACATGTATTGAGGACTACCCCGAGTTTCTGGTGTTGATATGAATATTAATTAATCTTATCATTGCATAGTTTATCAGTTTTGTTGAAACATACTATATAGTCACAAAAACATTTATCAATTCTCTCATTTTGTTATAATGATATTAGTATGTACAAACTATTTTAATAGTTATGTGATGTTTTTAGTTACGGATGTTTCAATAAAATTGTATAATAGTTTTTTTTTATTGGGACCTCTGTTGATAATATTCGGAATTTGAATTTTAAACCAATCTAATTAATTTTCTTTCATTTCAGGGCTAATGCAGTTTTTGTCAGTGCTTTGTATCTGATACACCAAACAAATCAGATTCTTTACACTGTTAAAAGTAAGTCTGAGTAAGATTGTTATGTTATACATAGTATGATACAGTATTTAAAATAATACTTGAGTTTATTGTATAATAAGAAAACTAATAAAACCTGTCCTTATAAAAATCAAGTTTATCATACCCAAACTATCATGTTTAACCACTGGGCACTGAAATATTTTTTTTTTTGGTATTATTTTTGACTGGCAGGGACATTAATATATTTTATTTAGTGAAAGAAAACAATATGTAAATAATATAGTACACTTATATTATTGTAGCTCTATCTGCATACTAATGTATCATTATTTCCTTACATTATATAGTTGTTTATATGATTTTTAAACCATTAAATTATTGTGAAGTACATTAATGTTACAATTTACATTCTATTTTTTTAATTTTTATTGACAGTAAGTTGTCTGTTGTAATCAAACACAATTGCCTAAAAAGATATAAAAAAGTAAAGATTTTGCTGGAATCAGTAATGAAGATTATTTTTTTTTTTGTTTTGAAGAGATAAAGTTGTACAGTATAAGTAGCATTGTTGTTTATGCTTTTTAGGTAACTAGTTGTTTACATTTAATAATAATGTGGCACATAATTTTATTGTATGAATATTGACTTCCATGGCATTCCTCAAATGACTGTATGTTCAATAGTGTCATAGTCGCATTCTGTATTATTATATAGCATAGCACAGGGTAAATACACGTTCTCCATTGTGATTTCTACTAGGGTCATTGTTAGAAGCTTAGAATATTATTTCTGTTTATAATCAGATACATTTGACCTTCATCTTATGTCATCCCATAGACGCATTCAATATAGATTTATTGATAGAAAGATCTTTTAAAAAATCTGTCTCTTGTACTTAAGAACGCGTTTAGACCAAACCTAGGTGTAGAAAACCCAGAGCCTAACAGAAAAATCATAACTCTGGTGTTTACTTAAATATTTTAGGCAATTTTTTTAACTATTAGACAGTGTATTTGTCGTCTAACTGGCTGAAATCACGGTTGGTGTAAACGTGTCCTTAGGTTTATTTTACACTTTACAAAGGTACTTTTGTCTCGTAAAGCAAAATCTGTTTTTGTTCGCTTCTTATGTTATTCTGAACTTTATCCATGAGGTAAAAACCTGTGTTTGTTAAATATTAAATTAATTTTATTGCATAGAATCGCCGTAGTGGCTTCGTATTATATTGTATTTGTTATTAAATTAACAATAAAGTGCAATTGTAAAGGTTTTACTGTATTTATTTTTTATCCATCCCAGTGCGTATTTTAAATTCTGTGTTTATTTTATTGTAATAGGAACGTTTTGTCCGTATTATCTCATGTGGATGTCTTTTCTTAAAGCTTAATGTACCCATATCTCAAATTTTATAAAAATCGAAAAAGCATTGTTGTGCAAGTTTGGATAGAGAACGCATTTTAACGTCTTTATTGAACGTTAATATGTTCAATAAGAATTGTCTGGCTTTCATTTTCTGTATAAATTTGGTGAGTAACTTCTAACTGCCTTAACAGATTTTATTACTTCATTGCATTGTTTATGTTATCGGAAGCCTTATTCAAAACTTTAGGACTATTTTTCTTGAACCTAAACAAACTTTACTTAGTTGTTAAGTTCCTATAGCGACAAATACTTTGCTAATAAGAGATAAGGGAGGAGAATGACCTACATTTAAAAGAAAATCTTGAAATATTATATAAATCTATTTTTACAAACTGAGATAAAGAGAATGGCCAACCTTCGAAAAATATTTACAGTTAAAATGTGGGTATACTAACTTTCTTGTTTAAGTATGTGCGAATTTATATTTATTTAATTAAGAGTGGCTTTGTTGTCTGTACGCGACCCAGCCGGCTGCGCCCCGTCACTTCACGGCTAAGGACCATGTGGAGTCCGAGGCTAGTCGGAGAGTGCCGAAAAATTTCGCGTGAGTAAGTAGTTATATTTTTTTTTAAGTTAAGATTTAAGATCCTTAATACCTTACCAATTTTAATGACTCATGATTGTAGGTATATCTACATTCTACATTTATTCCAAATTTCTAGAGATTAAAGTATTAAAGTCAAATAGAAAGATGAATGAATGAAATGGTTTTGTAAAGATGACTGATACGGGACTCCGTTAAAATTACAAAGTAAGCAAAATTAGATTAGGTATTCTAGAAACTTATTATACGGGATTTATAGCACTTTAGCGAAGAAAGTGCTTAGCATATTCACCGATTGGAATAGGTATCTACACTATCTACCTACTTACACTATTTAAATTATTCTCTAATTGACCTTACCTGCATTTTCCATATTAATTACTAGCTGTTGCCCGCGACTTTGTCCCTGTGGGTAGAAGATATAAGTTATGATTTATACCTGCCCTATTTTTTTCACATTTTCCGTTGTATCTTCGCTCCTATTAGTCGCAGCGTGATGGTTTATAGCCTAAAATCTTCCTCGATGAATGTTCTATTCAACACAAAAAGAATTTTTCAATTTGGACCAGTAATTCCTGAGATTAGCGCGTTCAAACAAACAAACACTTCAGCTTTATATATTAGTATATATAGATTTTGTTTAAATATATTCTATTAATTTTGCGATACTTAAAAAAAGGGGTTCACTTAAGATGGCCTAGGTTTTATGGTTCAGTATCCAAAGGGAAGAACGTAATGATGTCACGAGTTAGGAAGGGTATTCAGCTACCTACCTATTATTCGGTTTCTAATCGGCTATTTTCTAATATTTAGAAATTACGTACGTTTTTAACATTTATTGGTAGCAAACCAAAGTGGTTGTGGACTTGTAAAAAAAAATGTATTTTGCGCGGAATATCGGGCTCTTCGGCCGTAAGCGATGTTTGAAAGAACATATTCGGAATCCGGCCAAATAGTAATTTGAGTCAACTTTAGTAAAGAAGGGGAACCCTCTAACTAAGGCTCCGCTGTTAATCCGTACGTCTGTCACCAGGCTGTATATCACATAGTAAGAGTCTTGAAATTATCACAGATTCTGTATTTTTGCTTCAGCTACAACAACAAGTAAGATACGGCTATGGCTACTAAATAGTTATTGGTAGTATGGCTATATATATATTCCACTCACACTTGACTGAGTTTAATAGTTCTAAACATATTTTTTGAATTTGCTTATTGAGATCAACGGGAAATGATTTGAACCATACTCCATTTTCTTACAAGAGAGGATCCCAATTTTGGTTTCTTTTAATACAAACATATTTTAAATAAATAACCGATTGATTTATTTTAGTGGTACCTAATACCTACCTTATTTTGGTATTACATTAAAAAAAAATACCTGTAAGATAACATCAGAAAGGAGCTTGTTAAAACAAATTTGTAACACATTTGTGTTTAGGTATTTGATGAGATATATTATTCTGATTCTTTTAATTTTTCGTTCCACTCCATGTTTATATTGTGGATAAGAGGAACGAAAGTTTGTATATATTTGTGTTTCTATCTATAGTAATATCTATACTCTATACTTACTATTTACTTTTACTTTTATTTACTAATATATAAAGCTGAAGAGTTTGTTTGTTTGAACGCGCTAATCTCAGGAACTACTGGTTCGAATTGAAAAATTATTTTTGTGTTGAATAGACCATTTGTCAAGGAAGGCTATAGGCTTTATAACATCACGCTGCGACTAATAGGAGCGAAGATACAATGGAAAATGTGGAAAAAACGGGGAAAAATATTCATTTTTAAGGGCTTCCGTTGAGTGCCCTGCGAAAGCAGTTCAAGATCTTCTAACCACCTGGACGAAATCGCGGTTAACAGCTAGTCTATGATATTTCTCAAAGGAATACAAAAGAAATAGTTTCTCAGTGAGAGTTCGTGGGAACAAAGCAAGGTTTTCGGTGGTTGAAGGCGGTGGCTGGTGTCAGTGAAAGAGTCTGTTAAAATGATATCGTGATCGGGTTTAATGGGTCATGAAGCCTGCGTTGCGATTCGTCTCGTCGTGCAGCCGCGGACAATGGCTGGTCGTGCCCGATGCCCTCGGCGCCCCTCCGCGCCGCCTGCCCGTGACACTTGACACAGGAACCCGCACTCCACGACCTCCAAATATTTCCGCGTACACCTTTTTTATCTCAAAACGTGGACTACCTACCTACGCATCAATTTACTGACCCAAGGTAAAAACGGCATCATCGACTTTAAAATTAGGAATGAAAAAAATGTAAGAACACAACATTATAGGTGGATTTCTCGACTTCGTATTTAAAATTGACCTGTTTTTTTTTTCGAAAACAATTTCTATTCCATACAATCTTATAAGGACATTTTATGTTGTCAAATGGCATGGCAAAATATGACTTAGTATCTACTAGAGCCCTGACGGGTTTGAAGTTTTTGGACTTTGGTCCTATGTCCGCACCCTGACCTCTGAGCTCATTCTCGCTAGTCGAGTCCTAATGACCAAGGTTTCTAGGATAAAACTGTTGAAGAAAGCTGTTGCTATGTGTATGCTAAGTTCTTTAAATAGTAACTATTTGTGCCGTTATAGTCTTACGCCTGATCGGCGTAAATTTACAGTGTCTTTTTCTTTCTGCTTACAGAGTGTTATAATTAATCTAAGTTTCTTGATTATAACACATCTTTTTCAGTAGGTTTTTCAATTACTCTTTATTTATCACTTAGATGTCCCTTGCTCAGGTTTAGGTATGCAGGTAGGCAATCTCTACATGGTAATTTTGAAAAGAGTAAACAAATAAAATATTAATTATGGCCAAACCATCTCTCCATCTCTAGTATGTACCAACTTAAATACAATACAATGGCAAACTTTCTTTCCAGACCAAGCTTCAATGTACCTTTGCCTACTTCTTATGACACCGAAGCCTAACAATGAGTCAATCACACGGATCTGTTAAAATATTCATAGCTTTAAAGCGGAGGCGTAATCGATTTTAACTTCGAAGTACAGTTGGTACTGCGCCGGCGCCGCACTCACTAGATGAAAGTATATGATATTATGGTGCCATTTAATACGTACTTCGATCGTGATCCATACTGTCATGTCGCCGGCCAGAAGGTTTCTTTGATTTCCAGCCATATGTTTTTATCCGGTTCCATGTATGATGATATTGATGGTATTTAAAGTTTGGTGTACCTATATGGCAAAATGAATGCTTACATGGACAGGAAGAAATAGTTCATATTCATCTATCTCACAGCTGCTATGTTTTAGCATTATTATTGGAGTCCGTTGCAGGAACACCGAAACACTTGTTCTGAATTTCCCACTACGTCTAATGGCCTGCGATTCATGTTCCGTATCGATTAAAGACGAAGCAGTTATTATCACAGATCGCAGACATTAATAGGGTAGTTAATCATTGATCATTCTACGATAGTGGGTTGATTTTTGATAACCAGGTTCACAGATAATATTTTTCTTTAGTACGACTCTAATAAATTGAAGGAAAGGTTTCAGAAAAGAACTATTTACTATAAAGGTAGGATATTCAGAAAAAATACATACCTATTAAGTTAATAAAACAGATAAAAATCACATTCAATATAAAACTAGACGTTCGCTATAAAAGCAGATAATATGTAAAGTGGGACGATGGATTGGTCTTATGTGTTACCATTTATTTCCACTTACATATTAGCATCACAGACTTCAAAAAAAGCTGTTTGTTGATGCAACACATTTTGAATGTATGGTCCAGGCCATCCCGTAATTGTTGCACATCAATCTCCGTTCGTAGTTGCAAAAACAAAGCATTTGTTACTGAAGACATTATGATTCGGTTACCGAAGCTGTTATCATGATTTATACCGACCATTCAAATTGGTACATTATTCAGGACGAAATGCATAAAAGTTCAACGACGAATCAAATTCACAATTCAGGACGGATGCCGATAATGTTCAAAGAGTAAGTGGCGTACGTACGCTTTCAAGTGCCCCTATCTAAATAGGCATTGGCTATCTGTTACATGATAACAGAATGCTCAATTGAATGTAATTCATTGAGCATTGTTGCTTGCTTAGCAATTAATTATATTTAAACATGTTGAATACGTGCATGGGTATCAAATATGTTATGAAATAATAGAAAACTTAGTTACGAAAATAAAAAAACCGCGACACAATATTTGTCTTTGAATACCTTCGCATGTATAAGTGAGAGCGTGTTTTGGGAATCATGGATGCATCTTCATCATTTATAATCGGTTGTTGACTGTATACCAGACGCGTGCATGTATAATTTATATGTCCATGTCTAGATTTCCCGTTTAATGAATAGAAAATCTAGGAAGATGTTGATGGACACCGGTAGGTATCACATAAATTTCCTTAAATGTTTCCACGAGTTGATAAATTTCCATGTATCAGTAGACAGATGTGTCGATGAAAAGTTTGACGGTATAGCAACCGGGCTATATCAGTCATTGTCTTTAATATAATCACTGATTAAATATTAATGGAGCATCTGCCGGCTGGCGAGGTTGGCGGGGCAGGCGGGGCGGCGTCGGGGCGCGGGCCACCGTCGCCGTGTCGCATATGCAATGGCGTCTCATGCTGCCATCTTCAAGCAAATCGATGGTAATAAGACCCACGCTGAATAATGTGATGTTTTGACGGGTCAAGTGTCTGTTTGTCGATCGCTATTTATTTCAAAGATAAAGATTTTTTGTTGATTTTGATTCGGGCTTATATTTTTTTATCTTAAACTGCACGGGAACGCCATTAATATTGGATAATATAAAATGTATGCAATTATATCTATCATCAGAAAACATTGACATGCATTATTATATTATCAAGGTTAGGTCAGAAGATGTGCTGGTTGAAGTGGGACAAAGTTAACCATTTCCTTATTCAGCATCTTAAAGTATCTTGCCCTTGAGATAGGCAGTTTACGAAATATTGTTACAAACTCTTTATTTCCTACCTGACTGTTTATATTTGCATTCATTGTTAAATTTAAATCTTGCTTATATTCTGGCTTGACGACAATTTCCAATACATAAATAAATAAAGCGGTTGATTTCTACGCTTAACTTACATTTTTTTTGAGTTAACTAAACTTAACATTTTCTTACCAATGTTGATTAATATTAATGACTGGTTCTATATTAATCTGATTAATTAAAAAAAAAAAACTATAACTCAGTGATCAATCAATAGGGGTGGACAAGTATTGTGCAACTGTGACGAGTAGTGTTATTCCCACAAGCGGAATGATTCCCACAGCTCCCACGAGGGTCACTGGTGAGACAATATTGTGAGTGTCAGTGGCTGTGGCGCGTTGCGGCGGCGCGGCGGCCGGCATCTGCTCCCTGTCGTGGGAGTGCGTGCGGAAACCGATCGCACCATCGCGCCAACAATAACACACAAATCAACGAGCCGCCCGTGGCAGGTCGGCTGCCTCACCCCTCTGGAAGCTGTGGGAACCGAACAATTAATAATATCATTCGCAAATCCCCATCTAAATCTAAACAAACCATACTCGAGTGCGATGTGGGGTGGGATAATGGGTAAACCTTTGTATACAAGTAGGTACACTGACCGGAAGCATTTTTTGTGGTACGCTTGATTCAATTACTGCTAGTCGTGTATTTAATGAAAATTAGATATTTTCATCATCGTTATTTCGCGTTTAGCTCACAGAAATAGTTTAATTAATTAATTATTTAAAGTGTATAAAACCACATGCTTAGAAAGTCCATCGTCAGTAGAACAGATCGTGCTTAACATTTTACAATTGCATATGTTTAGTATTTAGATACATCTAACGAAACTTGTATTATACTGTAGAGTTCGTTTCGCCGTTTCTTCACTAGTGCTAGAAAACTTAGGAAGCGGAGAAGAGTGGCTGATTCGGGGTACTGTCTGTAGTACTGTCAAAAAGTGGTACTTTGTAGACTAACTTAAATATGTTTTTGTTTTGATTTACATCGACCACTCTTGCCGTTTGTCATTTCAACATTCTCATAATTTTCATTATTTCGGCCCAGTTTCTTGTTTCCACTGATCTCTGATTTTTTTATAAATATTTTCTTAACCCATCCTGGACTTTTTAGCTACTTAAAAAAGATTTAAGCCTTCCGAAGAAATGTTCTTAATTTTTGAACCTTCCTCAATTACGACTGCCTATATACAATTATTTACGACTAGCTGTTGCCCGCGACTTCGTCCACGTGGTTAGAATTTTTCCCGCTTTTTTTCACATTTTCCATTCTATCTTCGCTTCTATTAGTCGCAGCGTGATGTTATAGATATAGGCTATAGCCTTCCTTGATAAATGGTCTATCCAACACAAAAATAATTTTTCAATTCGAACCAGTAGTTCCTGAGATTAGCGCGTTCAAACAAACAAACTCTTCAGCTTTATATATTAGTATAGATATAGATTTTTTTCCAAAGAGGTCATAAGTTTAGAGGATAACAGGTATTCACCAAATTATTGCTATTTTCGTATTTTTATTACATTAGAATAGAAGAGAAGAGAATCTTTATAATCATAATGTGTGGTATAGCTTTAGGTGTATAAGATGTGTTAGATCTAAATATGTTGTTTATGTAATGCACTTATATAATATGGTGACATTTGTTAAACCACGAACAATAAAACTTTTTTATTGCTCTACAATTGTCGAACAAAAAATGCTAATTAATTAAATGACGGATTCGGGTTAATATGTTTCGTGGGGGTGGATCCACCACCTGACGCCGCCGCACCCGCGCCGTGATGAGCTGTGCGTGACCACAGTAAGCGCGTGCGCATGAGCGATACAATCATTTTACATTTTAATACTCGGTAAGTAACTGTGCTCGGGGATATGTAATTTAGAACTAATGGCGTTCAGTAATTTCCTTGTTAAGCTTGATGTAATAGTTTTACTTTGCTCTCTTATAATATAATTAGATAATATATTTTTCTATATTAAATGGGAACTTAATTTTTCATATTTCAAATTCAAATTCTTATTATATCGTAAAGTGCCAACTATGCCTGAACTTTTTTCTACCTTCCAAAAATCATCGTAACATGTGGGATGTTATAATTTCAATTAAGTAATTAGATTGTGAAATTGCAAGTTAAAGTTAAATTGAGAATAAAATGTCAATGCAAGTGAATGGTAACAGAAAGAACATCACAGTTAATACTACAGGGTAAATAGATACCGAGTGAGTAGTGTTACGGGCCATAAGTTTTTCGATTAGATCGCGCGTGCCGCCTGCGCCGGCGCAACTGTCAGCAGTCGCGTGTCCGCTTAATAAGCTCTTAATGAAATTAACGACTGTGCCATATTGATGGGGATGACCAACAAAAACGTAACAATTACAAATTTAGTATGTTGTTTGATACGCTACCCTCTGTTGTTATTAATGTTAATGTTACCTGCACGCTTGTTGCACTACATCGGAAATGAAAACGTATTAAACCACGAATGATTTATGTTGTTAACTGGGTTCCAATTTAATAATGGTTATTTGGGGAATATTCCTAGGGTACTTACAAATGTAAGTGTTGACAAAGAGGGAGTGAGTCAGTCATCAATTACTTAGTCAACTTTTTTCTCGGACTTACGGCTGAATCCACAAATGTAAATCAGTTTCATGTCGCAGCCAAGTCTTATGGGTACTATCAATTGCCAGCCGAAAGGTGTAACGTGGATACAAGTTCATTTGAGAACCTCTTAAAAATAAAATTGTTTATGATGTCTCCGAAACTTTCCATTAACATGAGAAGATAACGATTTTTACGGAACATAGTTCGAACAAGGAACCTTTTTAATATTTCCAACCAAGACCATGATTTCTATGCGCCCTATCTGATTTCCACGTTCTACATTCGAGTTGTAAGTTATGCTATCGCTTTAGAATAAAGCTTTTCTTTGTAAATATTATCGAGGGACGCACATGGGTGGTGTTTATTTACGGGTTGCTTAATGTTCCTTAGGCGCTGCGTCGCAGGCCGGTGCGAGTCGCCGTAAGACGGGTGGATAAGTGAATGAACACGTGCGCTCTCGCAAACACAAGTGTGGCAGTGTTCACACCGGCTCCTTTCAGAACCTGATTAGATAAGCCGGACACCCCGCCTGGCTGGGGTAATTAGTTACCTATAGCGATTGAAAAGTCGAGCCACTGCTGTTTACATAGCACCACATTTGACACCAGCAGCCTAACAACCAACACACAGACCAACGTAACTGTATTTACTCATTCGTGGTGTCAATGTATACTTACTTACCTTTATTGTACTTATTATTATCCTTTACTGTGCCATATGAAAGTTATGGACTCATACCTAGATCTTTCTAAAATACGAAAGAATAAAGATTTATACTAATGAGCACAAAAAAAACTAGAAGATTTAATAATTGGCAAGTTTTATAAGATTTTTCTAAGCGTCTTTTGTTTCTAAGCTTTCAAGTATTTTGGTAGTTTATGTTGATCTGACTTTAGATAAAGCATACTTTGTTTCAGGTAGGTATAACCCGCATTTAGGGGAGGTGGACTATATTTATCCATGTAAGGGTGACACTAACACATGTGGTTCACTGAGGTGACTCTACTAAGTGGATATTTCTACGCAGTAATATTTCATGTGAACTGTTAAAATCATTTAATTTATTTTATCTTAATGTAATGGAAATGTTTTACCTGTCTGAAACGGGGATTGTGGGTGTGGTGGCTTGGACTTGCGAGAAAGTAGTTTACATGGCAAACATATAAAATTACTATAATATAAGTAAAGTTTCATGAAAATTCATGTCGCAGATTAGTGTAACACTAAGATGCACATTATAGTATACTATAAAATCAATAAACCCAAGCCTCTACCCGTGCCGCAATGATTAAGTACACCAAATACTCGGTCACATGAGAGTATTTCCCCGTTACGTTACTTTATGAATATTCAATATAAAAGATTTATTGAATATTTGTGTTAATGGTAATGCAAGTTATTTTAAGTGCTCCACATCGTGTGATCTGGAGACGGATCGCGCTCACCACACGTGCACACCTGCCCGCAGCTTCCGATTGAGAACTTTGAAAGGGAGAGCCGTTCGGTTGAACGCAGCCAGTCATCGTTATTCCCTCAAACAATGTATACTGGTTTATAATTAATTCAACATACATATGCACTACTTTTTTAACAAGTTTCTATTGTTATCTAGCGATCGATTTTTTCGAGTCGTACGATCTAACTGCTATTCTGAATTAACGTGATATATTGTTGCCGTTGACAATGACTGTTGTACCAGGGGTCGTGTTTAAAATAAACATTTTAACTTATTTTATTATGTGTATAAAACTGTATCGGAATATAGGTACATTGCTCGCACGATTCTACTAACGATATATGGTTTTTATTTTACTTCTCTGAACTAACTTAACGGTATTATTTAAGAATCAGAAATGCATATATTTATTAAAAACTAGCTGTTGCCCGCGACTTCGTCCCCGTGGGTAAAAGATATAAGTTATGATTTATACCTGCCCTGCTTTTTTTCACATTTTCCATTGTATCTTCGCTCCTATTAGTCGCAGTGTGATGGTTTATAGCCTAAAGCCTTCCTCAATGAAAGGTCTATTCAACACAAAAATAATTTTTCAATTTGGACCAGTAGTTCCTGAGATTAGCGCGTTCAAACAAACAAACAAACAAACAAACTCTTCAGCTTTATATATTAGTATAGATAAATATCTTAAAACTATGTACTTGATATTTTCTGCAGCCTTCTTTTAGTGCATAAATAAAAATAGGAGAACCATGTACGGGATTCTATCAATACTTTTGTCATTTAAGTTGGACAGTCATATAAGTAGTGTGACTATTACAAGCAAAATATGTGTTCTGAATGTAACTAACGTGCTAACGTAAAAACGTGCTTTAAACAATCTGTATGTAACGATTATGAGAACTATAAATGTGTTTCTAGTGGGATGCCCAGTAGCCGGTAGATCCCCAACAAACCAGAGCGGTTAAATTGGACGGATCACATTGCTATGTCAATAAGTCATCGGAAGTTGTAGGCAGGTGTGTTTAATGTACAATATCCTATTGCTTCACTTCACGAAAATGGTGTGTTTCATCCGTTATCGGTACAATGCCCACACCAAGTCTTCCATATTCAATGTGCGCGCCTCGGCACATGTACCTATGCAAATAAAATCAAGTTATAGGTACCGAAGTCGCCGGTACTCGCTCCTACTCCGGATGTGAGGACTTCAAATACAAATCGTATTTACCTTAGAGGCGAGGGCACATACAACACGTGCTCGGCACATAGGTGTTCAGGTAAAGGGGGAGCGTACAGCTGTTTCCACAAGAGAAACATTAAACCACGCCTGCTCGACTCGCCTTGTGCAACACTCCAAGAATTAACGTTCAGATTTGTTGATGTCGTCACAAAAAATAAAGCTCTGTAAGCTTTTTCATAAATTAATGATCTGAGTGTACATTTCTTCAGAAACTTATACATTAAAAATCTTTTTGAACCTATAGAAAATACTCTTATCCTGCTTCATTCAAGACTCTGCCCTTTAAATGGATAAATTCAAATGACTGGTATTTTAATATATTTTAAATTAAGTACTTAGTCCCTAACCAACCTACCTACAAAATAGTGTATTAAAATAAAACACGAAAATATATAAAAAGCGTTATTTATTTTGATAGATGGCAGAAACAGTATCGATGTTCAACAATTAGTCACATTGTGTGTCGGGGTGCCTTCAAGCGAAGGCGAATTTCTTCGAAAGTGAGACCATTTACAGCGTTACAACAACCTGCGAGGATTCTATTGTCAGCGAAGGATCAGACGCACAGCTGCCGGCGCGCGGCGGCTGCGGGGAACTGCAATTTGCATCAACGGCAATTGGTATCAAGTTACAGATTTAGAAACATTATTGCGAATGACTATTTGCTGTTTATAGCATACAGTGCCGCATCAGGTAAAAAAATAACGGATTAAGGTGATACTTTCGAAGAGTTCTTAAGTGATATACTTATTATAAGTGTCCGAATCGAATCCTTACTTTACCATGTCTATCGGAGACCACGAGAGTTAATAACTTATATTTCCATGTAAGTGTACTTAGCTTCAAAATCACCTTCTAAATTCCTAAATCGGGTAAACTTATTTTCATTAAGTTCTATAAAAGATGAATGAACGGTCGTTGTGATTTTATTTTACGACATTTTTTGTACACTATACCGGGAATTTATATGAACGACATTTATTTATTTTGTCGCATAAAAAATCTGATTCATTGTGCTCACCGTACTACCTGTGCGTCAGCACATGCCAGTTTTTGTGCGAATACTTAGTTAAAGAATGCTTTGTGAGGGGTTATGTGCCGCTATGACATACCTACAGCACATTTTGAACGTTTATAATATTTTTAAGTTATTATTCCCGAGCTATTTAAATGATGTCCAGAAATTTCTAGAAATCGTTTTCTTCTCGCATTAGCATGAGGTTGCGTAAAACGTCGCCAGATCTGTTGCACAGATAAGCGCGCTCGTAGCTCAGGCCCTGAACTCAGCTAACCTAATTGACAAGCGGTGCCCGCGCACGCGCACACATCATCGATCAACTTGACCACCTCACAATCGAGTTACGAAATTCACATTCGTCTAGATATTGATCCTGTACAATTACCGTAACAGCTGGAGCTGGACAAGTTCCATTACAAGGAAGTTAAAAGGCATTTAGGTAATGTTTTGTTGTCAGTATCTATGCAATATCGACATCTGAGAATGTATTCCAAGATGTCGATATTTATTGTGTATCGACGAATGACTGTAATTCTAGTAAAAAGGATTTTCTTTTATATTTTTCAATATTGAGACATATTATTACTAGTGGTTATGATAATAAACCAACCAACTACACATAATTATTTAGATATATACCATTTCTTGGTAGCGGCGACGTTAACCCAATAACAGTGAAATTTATTATTTACTGCGATATTTATGGGACTAGTTATATGAATATAGAACTGGCCACTATTTCCGCAATTCTGCATCGATTACAAACAATAGGACAAGTGGCCAGGGTGGAGCCGGTGCTGGCGTTTGCTCGTTCCAAATCCACAAGTACCTAGGTCCTAGAGACAAGCGAGATGGCGCGTGCCCGCGCCGCCTGCGCCTGCGCTCTATGCTGCTCTCCTCAGCGCGCGCGCGCTTTATGTCAATTACTTCACAAGCTACGTCAGTGCGACTCAGGTGACACTTTATCGCTAAAAAAATGTATAGGCTTCTGTTAAACTGATTCTCTGAATAGCCTAGACCGCATCACATTACCATGAAGTGATACATTATGATTCATTAATGTAGACAGATGTGGTCTAGAAAAAATCTATCTTCAAATACATCAATTATTAAAACATTGACCGTAAACACTTTAAAACAAATAACGGACTTTTTTGTACCTCTTATTTGCTTTTTAATTGGCGATTATTTCGTAGGTAAAATATTTTTGACTTTTAAACTCGACTTAACTTATCCAACATACAGGCTCAACATATAAATGCTTATATATGCTTAAAACGTAACTTGAGAGATGCCAAGTCGATTTATTTATATTCCGTTACGATGTGGACTTCTACAGGTATGATCAAAGTGTATGAGTTGGTAATGAAGGCAGAAATGAATGGTTGAATGCAGCACGAGTCAAAACTGGAGAGTTACGTCAATATATCTTATTAGCACATAGCAGTGGATGACATGTCGCTCGTCGCCTCGGACGGAGGAACAATCGGCAAGCGGCGCCCGCGCACCGATCTGATCTGCACTCCTGCCAGGCAGCGCGAGTCATGAACGCACAGCGTTTTACGTGAGTAATGTCTATGTTGAAACTATGATAGAAATAGTAACCCGGGAAGTAATTTACGAAAAGTGATATCTCTTATGGATTTATCAGGCTACAATTGTTAGTCGACTCAAATAAAAAAGTATATATTCATTTGTTATCATTATAGCGCACTACAGTGTAAAGCCAATATGTGAGAGACTTCTAAAATTGCGATGACAGTGGCAACTGTCTGCGGATGCATATTGAAATTAAATTTAGTAATTCATGGAAATTAAGTAAAATAGGTCTCTGTAAGAAAATAAAACATTTCAATAGTTGTATTTCCGCTTCAGCTCTTAACCTGTGCAGTTCTCTAAGCGCTGTGGTATTGCTTACAATCGTTTCCTGCACGCAATGCGCAATATTATACGTACATCATTATTTCTTGTTACTGACAGCGCAGATATCTGAGTGAAGATGTTAACTGACGCGTTCTCGTTATTATATTGTTACAAAATACACTTCATTTCTGTTCTATATTTTTTGTGCGATTTAAACTTGACAATCAGTTGGTTTGATGGACGTTAATCGGTGAGAAATAGCTTGTGTAGTCGAGCGAAGAATTCTAGACCTTTATTAGTAACCGATTGAAGAGTGCGACGTGTTTGTGCCTTTACTCTCAGTATGAATCAACTTAGCAGGTTTCTGCGGAAGAAACCTATATATTGCTAATGAGCTAGTAAATTTTCGGTATAAATCCATGATGATTTTGATAACGAAAACGTGACGTACAGGAAGCAATTGAAGCAGTATAATTGTAATGCGTAGGTATAGAATCGTGAAAACGGAGCCGGTTATTATACGAACAAGAATCGCGAGCGACGACCAGTAAGTACGAGCGGTAGGACCGAACATGACTAATGAACTGATTACGCTTAAGGCGTCTCGTAGGAAAGCGGCAGGCGTCAAGTACTCATTGATCCAGACTATCAGATTCATTCATAGCGTATTTGTCTGTTCGACGTTCATTCCATGATGTTAATTGCATGACGTTAGTTGTTGGTATTGGATCAGCTATCGACAGATACTGGCTGTAAACACGTCGTCTATATCGCAACAATCTATTTATAATCACCGGCCGGCGAGACCACTGTGTGTTAAATGTCTGATATTTACGATTACGAGCCGAGACGCCGGCTCTAGTGCCGTTTGTTATAAACTAAAATTAAACGTATCGATACTTTGACTAGTCTATTAAAATATGCACCTCAGGGTAACGTAATCTAGAGGGAAAACTACTTTTTACTGATTTTAATGTTAAAGCCTTATTTTGTTATTTTTTTTGGCCTTACCACCTACGAGGATGCCAGCGTATAAAATAGTAAGTAAGTCCTGTCTGGTAATATCTTCAAAAAGTTTATATAATTTTTATAATTAGCAACATGGAAATGACAGAGCCAATTACTTTGGAAATTATAATTTCACTAAACTGGAGTTGAAACCAAAATTCTTAAAGAACAGCATATATTCCATTTACATAAAACAGCTACAATCTTGTTTAAAATTATTGTAATAAAATGTAACCTTCGGAAAAACAACCTAATTTGCTCGTTGAAGTCTTTTATAAGGAAACTAAATACGTGCATACTATTGCGATTGCAAAATTCGTAATAATGTGTTTGAGTATATAATTATCACTTGTACATCATTATTTTATATGCAGTAGAAGTTATCGACATGATTGTTAGGTAAGGCACTAATCTGGGAACGATTAGCGCACCCGCGGCCGCGGCGCTGCGACGGCGCGCGCACGTGCGCGGCCAGCCGGTGAGTAAGCTCGCGCTCCTACTTTACACAGATAACTTTGTTTATCGAAATAAACTCCCCTTACATCGAAAGCCTTATTACCTGTACATATGGTCCAATTTTGATTAATGTCTTGTCGTGACATATGCAAATATGAAATTGTCGCTGCACTGGCCCTTAGCACAACTATCTCTAGACTGTCACGCAAACAAAATCCAAGTAAACAACTGTTCAGAAAATGTGTCTTGGGTATTGTAATTGTAATAATTGTAAGCAGTGTAGGATAATTGACCACCTGTTTTTGTTATATTTTGCTAATGCAATACCTTCACATTCTTGTAATAGGAGTGGATTCTAAATATAGGCATACGTACCTGTACACTACCTGCGAATAATTAGTGTATATACGAGTTCTCACGTAAACTTATTACTTTTTTTAGGAAGTTAGTTAGGAAGATACTTAAAAACAAGATATTTTATTATTTTGTCATATGGCAACATATAGCATCATATATGCTACTTTGGGCGACTATTAAGATACTTGTATCAAGGGACAAACGAATTATGTCCTAGAATCATATCAAAAAAAAGCGAAGAAGAAGACTAAAATAATAACATCCAGGATAGAGTCGAACTATATCGGATGCTAAATAATCTATTTTGCATTCGATGAAATTGCTTTGTTTATTTGAAATGAACAAAGAAACATATTTTACAGAATAAAATAAAATAATTTAAAATGCTTACTTACGTTACGTCACACACATCCCTCGGGATGACCTCAAAGCCGGCTGCGACGGTTACTTTTACGTAACACAATGAAAATGAATAAATGGTGGGCAGAAAAAAGCGCGATAGATAGGTACAAAGCTTCACAGATGCGCAGTGTGCTGATACTGTCACCTGCGCGTACGCACGTGCGCAGCGCCGCAGAAAAACACGCCGTGACGTCAGTATTGCAAAGCCACGCACACACCACCGAGACAACGCTATACCCTAATAGCACTAGACATCGTAATCTTGTTTTTGTCTGTTGATTCAAAAAATAGTATTCAGTTTTCTAAGTGATTCAGGTTTGTTTATGTCAACGGATATACCTGTCAAGTGTGATTAATCTGATCACCACAGATGTACAGATGTGCGTATTAAGCAGCGCTCGTATCTGTCCAGTTATTCAGACGAAAGTATGCGGGTTATTTGTTGTGTGTCAAACAATAACTAACATTGAGATACCAAAGTCCAAACCTGTAAATTAAAATTTACTGGCGAACTATATACTTAAAGGTTTTTTTATAGAGATGTGTAGAGAATTAAACGGATAGCTGTTTACAAAAAGTGATAAATAACGTGTAGTTCCACCGGCGTGTTACCTGCGCAGATGCATTAGCAACGCTCATCACATCACTGTTCCGACCACCCCTTCACTCCACCATGCGTGCTAGTTTCAATTAATTTTCATTAACCAATATCCATTTACGTTCCCTAATGAATTTAAGATGATTCTACGCTATTTTGTTACTTTCGAAGTGAATTAATAAATATTTAATTAAAATATCTATTGTGTTTTTTTCTTTCTTGTTTGTTTCTTCTTATTTCTTTTATAGAACTGAACCCAAGATTGTGACGTTTGTATGTGCCATCTAACCGGCTTTTTAGGAAAAATTTACATAATATATGTATATATAGACTCTACAATGCAATTTCTTTTGTACCTTTTATATTTATTTTTGCAACGGTTGAAAAAGGTCTTTGTCACACCTTCGTCGGATTAAAGAGTTATGTAACCAAATCGTTTTATTATTGTCGGTTTATATTATCAAACGCATTTAGAGTAAGCGCTACCCGTTATTACAGTTCTGATCCCCTCATTAAGGGACAATCGAAAATTTGAATAATAATATACCAAATAAAAATATTCTCATGAGTGTACCAGCTCCAGAATTGCTTCAGTTCAAGTTCACAGGGGAGAGCGATTAGGTCTCAACAAAACATTCACTCAAGACGAACAAAAGGAAATTGCACCTATTATTATGAGGCTGTTATAATTCTGGGTTCGCAAATCAATTCCATCAAAGGGTTCAAAGTTAATCATCGCTATAATTTTCTAAAAACTGCTTCTAGCTTTGTTACTGAACTCATTTTTTTTTAAAAGCATTACACTACATTTTTCTGGAAGTATGACTACATGATGATACAAGAAAAACTAAAAATGCAACACAACATTTAGGTAAATAGTAAATTTAAATAGTTTTATCAGGATTTAATGAAATCCCTAGCGCAGTACGAATGGCAATTACCCGCCTCTTTGTCAAGTGAGATAAAGGGCCTGGCAGTGCGACATTAAATAAAAGATAGAAAGTGGCTTTATTTCACTACAAGAATAGATTCAAGGAGCTAATTTACCACTCGTTTATATCGTGCAACTAGTTAGAATACAGTTTTGGTCTTATTGTATCGCGTCTGGTTCGCGATGTAGGAAACAATTGTATTGGTATTTTAGTTTTGTTAATTATTTTACGTTGTTGTTGTTAATAAATTAATAATTGTATATGGTGTAAAAGTACTTACACTTTTTAATGCATGTACAAATTAACTCAAAAAATTAAAATTTTCAGTTATATAATCGTGTATTTTATAAGTGAGTGAAAGAAAACTCTCATGGGAAAACTCTTCTTTTTTTCTTCGTTAAAGAGCTTTTATTGTTAATAAGGCTGTTTCATTAAATTGACACTAATGTAAGTAAAGCCTTCATTGTGTTAAGTAAATATAGTAAGCACGGAGGGCGCGCGGCGCTTCGGGCGCGGCACAGTTCGGCGGCGCGGCGCGGCGGCGGCTTCGCAGCGCGCCGATAAAGCCTGCGCCACGTTAGCGCTAAGTGAGCCCCGATAGCCGCTGACGAGTCAATCGCGCCCACGCAAACTGTCGCCGTCGCTGTCTTTAATAACGTCGGTACTCGGTACCTACCCCCGTCCCAAACAAACTCACAACGATTTCATTTAAATCAGTTTCATTGTTTAACTTTTGTACAGAATGCGGCTTAGCAACTGCTGTTCGTTACTAAAATTGTTTCACATTTTCCATTAAATTGTTTTGTTTGTTTGCATTTTAATGCGAGCATTCAGCGTCTATTTCGTTATCAAACTTTAAGTCAAGACCTTTGTTGTAGGGTGGTGTAATGATACATTGCGAATCTTACTCTTGATTTAGGTCTATAGGCCTACATCAATACCTAAACAGCCAATTACTATCATCCATACTAATATTAATATTATAAAGTGAAGGCTCTGTTTGTTCGTATTTTTGAAAGGGTAATTAGGTATAGGAACCACTGGTCCAATTTGAAAAAATATTTCAGCGTTAGTCCATTTATTGAGAAATGCTGTAGAATATGTTATATACCATCAGGACATGATTAAAACGAACAGTTGACAAAAACGAGGAGAAGTTATCTAAACATATGATCCGATTTTTTGAATTCCATAATTATACCTTCATTACGACTTGTTGTTATGAAGGTACTGAGGTGGTTCTACAAAGCGACATCTCTATACATAGGTATATATCAATGTAATAAACTGTAGATTGCTACTAAAAATAGATTTTATTAATTAATTAATAGAAGGTACTTATTACACGTTTGATTGATAAAACAAAACCTTATCGAATATATTGTCCAGTGTCTATAAATTAAAGTCTAAAGCTCTCGCTTGAAAATGTATTCCATATTTACTTGTGTGTGCGATGGAGTTTAAATAATTAACTGCCTTTTAAGTTATTCTTTTAGTCTTTATTTGTGCACACAAAAGAGAAATGCAAGCGCGATTACATGTTAAATGCGCTTATGGCGGCAAAGGAGCCGCCGGGCGGGCGTAGGAGCCCTAATGCAGTGTCTATGTACGCGGATAGCTCGCGGCTATCTCCGTCGCCGCCTGCGCCCGCGCCGCTACTCACACAGAATTACAATCGATAGCCCTTACGACGATACTCCCAAGATCTTATTTAAAAGCCTCACTAATCACCCTCGCTACCTTACGCGGTTCGAGAAAATTACGTTCTTGCGAAATGTAAATAAATAGCAAATATTGTGTGGTTAACTCTAAAGCATGAATTTAGAACAGGTCAAACACTGATTGCACAGCATGTATCATCAAAAATTGCAAATATTACATAGTGAAGCAAGCGAACATTATACTTAGTGTCAGGCGGTACTCTTTTATCGTTAGAGAGCTAAAACAATTGAATGTAAAAGACTCCTCAACAAAACGCTGTTTCACAACATGACGATGGGCGAAGTAGGTACCTATACGTATTCATTAATTGAAAACCGTCTTTGAGATGGCGTGTGGCAATAACGCCAGCAAGCCACAATTATCTCGTCACAGTTCCGAGATCAATCAAACCATATCACGTTATGTGGGTCATTAATTACTGTAAACAGTAATTACTTTAATTATTCTTGACAGTCTTTGTGTAAAGTCGTGAAGTCGCCGCACGCCGTCGAAGGTCGGAGTGGTGTCTATTACAAAGAGGACTCGTTCTGCTGCCCTGTCTAACGTAACAGTACTTCAGAATAGGGTACTTACTTATCATTGCTCAATTCATATACACTTAGTGCGAATAAACTGTCATTCTATCAAGTCCATAACAAAAGTAAAGTAATATTCTAAAATGATTTAACATTTGTAGTAAGTATCAAAATCAGTATGCTGCAAGATTGAGAAAATACTTTAAATTAACGAAGGCCTTTTTGCAATTATAGACATCGTTAAAGCTTGCGGGTGTTTTTTTTTTCTGAAAATGGATAGAATAAGTGTATAACATTAAACTACATATAATTATATCTCAAAAGGCTTAAGTTTATAACACATCTAACGAATACAGTCTTTTTTTAGAAATTCGCCTCACACTTATTTCCTTGTTTTTTGTTGCTTGAACACTTTTTGCTTTAGCGGGTAAACGCTAAATTGCTACCTTTTTGATTATAGAGGTATTACCGGCGGGATACGGTAACCAACAAGGTGCTAATTTTGATGTTTTGTTGTAACGTTCAACACATTATTTTGATAAACTGCGCAGTTTAACTATCTTGTTACTGAATGATTCATTTCGGACGAGCTTATTTTAATTTGGTACAGTAATTGCGTTTAGGCACGGGCGTATGTGTAATACATTGCATTGATTAGCGGCCTGGCTGTATGTGTTGCTGGCCGGGTCGCTGGTGTGCGTGTGCGCGTGTTGCTTCGCGCGCTGTCAAAGCACCCCGTCAGGTGATCTTTGGGTCCGTGACTCAACAGTTACACTAACGAACCGGTGCACGTTGCGGCGCGTGCTTCATTGTGCCGTATTATCTATCATTATCTCGGTTAGCCTAGATACAGACGTATTCAATAACGCATGTAGCAATATGAAATGTAAAACAATAAACTTTTAATAAAGAGAATGCTTACCGCAACTTCTTGTGTTGAACCGGATTAATAAGTTGCGCAACTTCGATCGTCGTGTCATGAGAGGTTGCTACAGGCATAGCTGCGGGTCAGCACTGGAATACAATACTTTAAACATTAATTGTTCTATTGTAATTGTGCAATTTAATTATTATTCGAATGTAATGTTTGTAACTATGTACTGGTTCAGGTTAGATTTAGCTATGTGTTCGCACATTCAGGCTGTTTCGTTTAAACAGTACCGTAGCAGGTGGAAATAAATCACCGACAGATTAAAGATACTCACCTAGTCCGGCGAGCTAACCGTTAAAGGCCCATGATTAATTCCATTATGTTCAGTTTATGATACTTATCAATAGTTATTATGTTTCATTAGCGTTGTAAACTATCTGTACCGTCAAAACGATCCATCAAGGTGTTAAGTAGAATCATCGGTGCTTTCGGGGCACAAGGTACCCATCGAGTGTGTTTATTAAGCGTTGAAGCCCGCTCTGTAACACCTGCCATAGATATCCAATCGAACCATATGAGGCGATGGCACATTCATCACGACGGTAAATCATCGCTAAAGCTACAGGATGATCACTTCTTGATTGAACTTTAACTCTTGTACTTGTACACTTAATCCACTGATGGATTTATTATTTACGGGTGATTTTCTAAAATCTTTTTTTTAATCACCTAACCGTCTCTAATTTTGATAAAAAACATATTATGAATTAAGAAAACAAAAGAAATCTCTCTGGGTAGCGGTAACACATTTGTGTTCAAAATCTTCAAATATTAATCCATATTCATCATCAGAGAAAGACCTGTTGGTCACATGGGAATTCAGATACCAATAATATGGTTTCCAGGATCTTTCATCTAATAAATTACCAAAAATTATGTTATAGTTTACAATAATTTCTCGCTTAAGTTGATCATCCTGTAAAACGTTTTTCTATCAATCCGATGACGAATCGAAAAGTCAATCTCACACATTATTAAGATAGATACAACTGATACCCGATTCGATTCATATTTTAATAACGTTAGTTTTACAAATAAAACAATAGAATGAACAAATTGTTATCATATTTTTTAATTATTGATCAGCTCTGTGTTTTCAAAAAATTGTAAGAAACTAGCTGAAAAAACTAATTATTTTGTCTTTTCTTATGTTTGTTATAAAAAAACGTTTTCGTTTGACAGAATAGTCAAATAAGGAGTTGCTTCATCTTTCTATATTAAAATAGTTTATAATGTAAGTACAAGAGCGCATGAAAACAGATTTAGGAAAACTGAAAATATAAACACTTTTTTAATTTATTAAATAAATAAAAACAAATTTCCTAACAAGTGACAATTCCGTTATTGCGTTACTTGTACAGTTGGAGGTGTTGAGTAGTTGGTCCTGCGTGACTGGACTCGGGCGGATGAGGACAGGCCGCGCATGCCCCGTTCTTTCGCTATCAGCACACGCACGCCGCCGCGCCGCCCGCCTGCCGCCGCCATGAAAGCCTCCGTAGTGCAAATTATTGCTCCAATACTTGGGTCCGTTTCATTCCGGTCTGCGCTCATGCAAAGGATGATCCCAAACCATTAGTCACGATCAGAAGATTAATAATATTTTATGCGGTGTCGCAGTTGTTATCGAAGCGAATGAGGTGACTTTTTCACAACGCGCTATGTGTACCGATACGGAGAAGGAGGCTAAGTTCGGCATCACGATGTCGCTACTCAACTTTCGACTACGGCTGTCGATTAAGAATCACTTGCGACAACACCGGGTTGATCGATGTAGCCCTTGGCATTTGTGCGACATAACTGTACACTTTATAACAAACAGATGACACAGATAGCACTCGGCACAGTTATGAGTGTTGCCCGATTGACACAATGTTTATATTGATTAATCATGAAGCTTGTACTCAGACTCATAGGTAATGAGGCTGTAGCCGAGGCACAGCTCGCAGAGATTAGCAGTAGGTGGGTAATCTCACAGAGGCGGTACGTGGAATTTGCCAGGTACTTTTATCCAGATGCCTTTTAAATCTGCAACGTGAAGGCATTTCTGGTCGTACGTATAAACAACCGTAAAACGGGTAGCCTCTTCTTAATAAGCTTAACATGAGAACGGGTTGTGGCGACCGCACGTGGATAACCGCCGTAGCTGGCGGCACATCAAAGCAAACACTCGTTTAAGCCAATTGTGCGTGCCGGCGCGCGCGCAACTACAACGTGTAATTATACGGTTATAGGGCGCACCCCCGCGCTCCACGCTCGCTCGCCGCTCAGCGCCCCATCACCGCGATCTTAAAAAACAACCATCTGTTGTACCGCAGCCAGGATAACGCCTGCTGGGTCAGTAATTGACCGCCAACATTGTGTTTTCTATATTAACTTTTTTAAATGATTAAGAAAGAGTGAATTGTCATTATAGTTGGCGTTTCCTAATTTATGTGATTTGAAAAATACACATATTTAAACAAATGTTTATTCCATTTTGTATTTAAAGTTTCGGTGAAAGTAATTTTAAACAAGCTAGGAGACCCGATTTATTTTAAACTGTTAAATTAAATTAAGAAAAACATATGAGATGTTGTTCTCGTCATCAACAAAAGTTAAAATGTTGTAAATTATAAATCCCTAATATTAGCTTTGTTTGTACAAACATAAATCAATAACTGATATTTGTTTTCCCAATTTCAATAAATTGGAAAATAAACATATAATTAAAATAGGTGGCTATAATTATTTTTTACTTGTAATGATATATTCGAAGCATTGTGAAAAAACGGGCTCCTACTGTAACGTAATATTAGTGTTATTAATAGCATAATTTAAATCAATTTCCGCCGCTCGGGCTAACCCTTTTAGTGAGGGCGTTACAATCATTTATGTTTCATAATAGTGTGTAATCGCCTTGTGATCTGTGGCGCTGGCACCAGCTGTGATTCTAACGCTGCCTCTATTTTGGTCCACCTTGATGGCTGTTATGAACCGTAGCAATTATAAGTAGTCCGGAATAATGTGGTATCTAATGAAAATATAATGGCATTTATAATAACGCCATGAAGAATGGTCTTTTTATTATCTACCTTCTATCTCTTTTTTTATTAACAGGTCTGTCAGTAATCAGGTTTCACACAGTAAAGTGCATAAATTGTTCGCTAGCAATAAAACATCGTGTGAATCTTTGAGACATCTGGCGATCGGAAGAGAGTCTGGTTGTTTTAATGTCACGTTTAAGGAACTCGAGTAATAAAGTAATTTAAATCAGGTGGTCGTGTAAGGCATTGTGCTTATAACATGGGCACCACGTGCTGCAGCCGACAATAGTGTGGCTGGCCTTAGTGCATTGTTCCGGCAGTAAAGCACGGCAGCGGAGCCGGCCGCGCGCCGCGCCCGCCGCGCCTGCCTCGCAGGTGCCGCAAACATCCTTGTTTTAAAATGAAAGTCGATTGTTTGTGTTTTATGATTACTGCTCTAGACTTTACTGTACATTTCTTAATTATTTATTCGTGAGAATATTTAAGTTGAAGTGTAATAAGAAGTATGCTAGTATGTTTAACAAGATCCAACAAACAAACTATGTCGATAGTTTTGTTGGACATTGCAATCCATTCTTATCATGTACCTGTTTAATAAATAAATAAATAATAGTAACCTTAACCAAAAAAGAGACTTCTCTAAATTAATGTATTTTTCTAAATATTTCGTGATCTGAAATTCCATTTAATTAGGAAAGACAGAAACGTATTAGGAAAAAAGAGTCTGAATGCAAAGAAGTCCCAAAATTCCCCAAGTTTGTTCTTCCCAAGTTTTTTCACTTTTTACCAAATGAATTAATTGGACGAATTGAATCGCAAATAAAATAATGGGATGATGACATAGTAAAATTTTAATATCGATCGCGGTCGTAACTATTAGATGCTATCTATTACGTAGATAAACTATTAATAATTCTCGGACCATCAATCACCGTAAGGTCAAAGCTGCACGCGGAAACGGAATGTTCACTCTTAGCAGTTTTTACGAATTGTTTTTGTATCATTAAGTATGGAAGTGTACCGGCCGACGTTGGTGGGCGCCGGAGTGACACGTAGCAACGGATTATTTCGACGGACTATTTATAATGTGGGCCTCGGAGACGCGGATTGCGGACGATGGAATCTGCTCCTTTGTCATTGGAGCAACCTGTTCTCTCGGGTTGGAGCTCACGGCGAGCACAATGTAATATAACGGGCCACCTGATTAACCGCCATTCCGGCCGGCTATGCAGATATCGAGTGCCGGCAAGCCGCGCACCACCGCCGCCGCCCGCGCCGCGCCGATCACTGATCATATTAATTTCAAATGATAGATTGCCTTTATATTGGTAATGCCTTATTATGATAAAGATAAGAGCATCAAGGTTACTGAACTTTCTACGGCTTAAAATAGAGGCGGGCACGATACTGTACTTGTGTAGATGATGCTCCTACGATCGATAAAGCACTGTGGGAACGGATCTCACAAGCTCTGAATATTTTTTATATGTCCGTACGTACTCATCATAACCGGCACCATTTACGTTTCCTTCTTTCATTTTTTGTTTCGGGTTTTTCAAGCGCGACACTGTAGCAGGTGAAGGGATCAGAATTTCACACGAGTTATGTTCATTCAGAAACTATTATCTATGAGGAACCTTAGTTAAAACACATTCCGAAAGTTTTATTATAGATTAGTGAAGTAACTGACATTACTTCTCTGGGTAGTCAGATAAGAAATATTGACTCCAGCGGTCTCAAAAAAAGACATATGAAAGTGACGATATATCATACTAGCAGCATAATAAATTCTTTAGGGGTTAATTTCAGCTTATAAGAAAATATTAAAGAAAATTTAAATTTATTTTTCGTACTTTCGAGCAGGTTTAAAACATTCCGATTCTGAACTACAAAAAAGAACTATAATATTAAATAGTTTTAACTCTCCACGTATAAATCACAACAATTTGTTTACAATGAACTTGTTAAGTAGTTCTCAGGCAAAACAGGAGACGGAATCACCCCTTAATCCCATTCCATCAATATGTAACACTTGTAAAAAACAGCACCTTTGCAACATCCGCTGTCAATTCTCACGAGACAGGTAGCTGCTTCCGTCGACGCTTTTATTAAACACTCTGAGGATAATCATTACAGTGTGCAATGTAGGATATGGTAGCAGTACCGGTCAGGTAACATTCTCGAGCTGTGATTCAAGCAAATTGTATCACAGCTAATGAGACAGGCCTATCTGAGCTGTAAGCGCAAGGTTTTGATACCGATGTGTTCTAGAACTGGTGACCGAAACTAGGTCAAAGTTCGGGCAAAGTTCTCATTTAATTTATGGAATATTTAATTATTATTAATGATTTTGTGGTTAATATTTAAATATTTTCATACAACACCATTATATTCTCAAATTAGGCAAAGATTGTATTATGAGTGCAATATAACAAATAAACATACCTATATTATAAATTGCGATATAGATTATTATAGAAAAATAACACCCAAATACGGATCAACATAAACATTTGGACTGGGTGGGAATCGAACTCACGGCCTCTGTTATAGCAACCAGGGCCAATAATCCACTAGACCAGCAGGCCATGTAACCATGTACTAGTTGGGTAAGAGCTTATTTACGAATGAATGGGCTTATTACAGAGTAGAGTCAGGATAGAGCTTACAGATCAGATAAATACAAGTCGTAATAGATCTTTATATAAAGTATTGAGCAAAGTGATGCTGGTGTAATGTTCTTAAGTACATTTATAACTTTTAATATGGTCTGTGACTGAATAAATGTAATTAGTAACCCTCAGAACAGAGCCATCCTATCAAATTACCATACCTGTTTGATTTTCATGAATGCAAATTCCGGGTTGCTCATCTACATGTGCCTACGAAATTATAATATTCACAACGTCTTAGAAACTGTAACAATTAAGTATTATTTATTTAAATTATATTCCGACTTATATTTACAAAATATGCACATACGGTTAGTTGCAGTGTTATGCAAAAAATACGTGCATAAATTGCATAAGTAATTGAGGAAGTAATTTGACAGGTCACCTTAGTACAGGAACGGGTTCACAGCAACAAGTTGTAGTCACGCAGACGAAACGGGGAGCGCCTGGGAGCCGGCTACGCGCTTATACTGTGCTCGCTCTCCATTGTACACGCCAATGCATGAAAGGACGCACTTTTGTGCATTTTTTAGCGTAATAATTAAAAAAGGTTACGTATTTTCACGTAAATATTGCTGTGTTTTTTGTAATAATAATTTTGCAGGCTTTGGAAAAGTTTAATTTTGGAAGAGGTCTTGAAACTGGAATTTATTTTATTAACAACAGCATATCGTAAAACTAAATATTAAAATGCATGTAAATTTATATAAAAAATATAAAGACTAAAAAAGAATTGTATTGGCAGGATACAGAGCAGGACCGCACAGAATGGAGAGTTCTCGTTTCGGAGGCCAAGACTCACTTCGGGTCGCTGAGCCGAGAAAGATATTTTTTTTTTTTAAGTTAAAAAAGAATCGAAAACTTATTAATACCTCACAGTAGGCCATTTCTGAACAGCACGAGTATGGTTACGCACATGAATATTAGTTGGTCGGTGCGGCGAGGTACTTCCAACCCTCCATGCATCCGCGCTCGGTGATCTATTGTTTGCCGGGAGAAATGAAACGAGAAAAAACCTCGTTCCCAAATGCATCGTGAGAATACATGAAATGTGCTCCCAATTCACTAAGCTGTGCAATAGTGGGAATCAATAAATATCATGTTACACGAACTGGCCGTCGCCGCACAGCTTCGCCTTGTAAGTCTTGTTACCTACTCGTTAGTTCTTTCGAATGTTCGCCAATTAACTTTGTATTTTTTCAAGATAAATTCGCAGTTGAATGAATTTTACAGCCTTTTTTTCGTTCAAAATACGAGAAGATTAAAGTGGCATTACTTGTTTATTTTTTTTATTAAAACCCATATTTCTAAAATCAGTACAAATTTTTCAATATTTATATTCATATTCTAAATAAATTTTAAATGTTGTGGTATACCAAACCGAGAAATACCACATGGGCTCTAACGAGTTGTTTTTTGTTTTCGGATAAACACATCCGTGTTTTTGTATGTTTTTTTTTAACTCTAACAAGTGTTCCGTAACTCTCTCAAAAAACAAAGACATTTAAATAAAAAAGTTCCTTCTTAAAAAGTTCAGAGGTAAATATGCGGATGTTTTTTTGATCCCAAAACTAGCACCAACTTGCAAAATGTACCTAAACTATACATTGCTACTACACTTCCAGCATCTTTTGAAACCTACAAGAATGTCTGATATAAACTATGCCCAATAACGACATCCATCAAAATCGTTATTAAAGGCGCCTTTCAAGTACAAAAGCAGATTAAGAATTGTTGCTTGTATGTATTAGTCCCAAAACAAGCTATCGTTCGGTACCACCGAATGATATCCGCATAGCGTGCACAGTGTCAAGGTGAGGGGTAGCGTGGCGCGGTGGTGGCGCGTTGGTGTTGCGCCACGGTGCGCACGCGCCGCCGCGCCGCCGCCTCTCGCCTGACTCATGCCCAAGGATTCCTGTTTTGTACCGACCGACCACCACACCACTATCGCCGTAACATTATGCCCAAACGATCTGCCAACGCATTGTCTTTGAACTTACTGTTTGGCGATAAATGTCAGTGCTGATTTACAGTTGTTCAGTCCCGACTACGACTGGCGCTTGGCGCGCCGTTTTCAAAATAAGTATTACATTAATTTCATAATTGGTCTCCAGATTATTATACAGGCCAGACTATTTTTTTCGTTGAACAAACGTTTTAAAATAAATGATCCAACATAATTGTTGGTGTTATCAACATGGAGATTTTGTTTTCAAGTAGCGTTGGTCTGAAGTTATGGATTTAAAATTATCATAATAATTGTTTAATATTAATTAATATAATTGTTTAAACCAGTTAACAACTACCGTATATAATAATAAAAAGGTCATGAGATCTTAACTAAGCTCAACCCACACACGGTGTTGCAAATGCACACTATTTGTATTCGGAGCCCATACACCACACTGTTCATATTATTTTCTCGACTAGATATCATTTGTCACAATTAAAAGTTTGTCATTCACCCAATATAGTATTGAGATGAATCTTGACTTGATTTATATATCATCATAAAATGTTGGCGAGTGCGACGGCTGATGCGTGGAGACGCGCGCCTGCGCAGGTACACTACGTAGCGATCTTGATTAATATTTATGATTCAATTCTTTGTACCTCTCGTGAATTACATATGACAGTGCGGTACACAGAGCCCGGCTGACCGTAATTTGATAAATCGGTTTAGGCAAACTCTTAAGTATTAGCGATTCGCAACGCATTTCCACGGCCTGAGGTAGGTGTTCAAGAGTCGTAAAATCAACATAAAGCATGATTAAATGTAACAGTAAATAACATATAAATAAATTTATATTTAAAATTGCTTTCACCTATTTATTTCGTCGTCTTATTTATGTCGTCGCTGGAAGTGTGTATCCGCGAGTCCGTCCGAACGGACTTCAATTTACAGCGCGCCGTCGTTTCCATTTTCGTGTGTATTCCGGGGTAAAATGCCCCTAAAAAACCCTTGAGAAACGTATGGAACATACAAAAAAAAATAACCGATTTGATCAATTCATTTTTGAGTTATGCTGTTATATCAGTATAAACACGTACACACTTAGACACACAATGCATTTAATTCTTATTTTAAGTTCTTCGGCTTATTGATATGAAAGTAACAATTGTCGCAGCTTGCTGCAGCAGCCCACCCACTTTGCGTCATCTGATAGAACAACTTTCTCGGTTTTTTTGTTCAATTTCAAAGGGTAATCCAATCTGACAAGCACGAATGATTTGCGACAATTGTCAATCATGTACCTACTTACAAATAAATCTGAGATGCGAATAATTACCTAAATACTTATGCAAATTCTCGCACGTGGTGCCATTAGAAAGTTGGAAGAAAATAGTGGGTTGTACTGAGTGATGGACAGATGATAGGTGAGTGTGGAGTGTCGACATGGAAGTCCGGTCGTCATGCGGCATCGCGGTGTGCGCGGCCGGGCCACGGTAGCCGGGTCTCATAAACAAACGCTCCTGTTTGACAGATACAATCAGCGTCCGCGCGCCGACGATTGTCAGCGCTCCATTCTATTGTGACAGCCCGAACTATGCCAAAAAGAAAAGTCATTACAATTAACCGGTTACATTTTAGATCACTTAAGTATAACACTAGACGAATAAGGTGTACATCTACGTGCTATATCTCTAACATGCTGCCATGCACCGTTCATCACTTATGAGACTGTCACTACAAATAAGGTAGAATTTTTCATGAGTGCCAGTATTGATTTGTGAATAAATTGTAATTGTTTTTAAAGATTACAAAACTGCCACCTTTTAGCTAGCAACACCAAAAATGGTATTATAATATTATAGATTGTCATCCTAGGTTTCCAGCGGCATGGTTCACAGGAAGCCAAGCCATGTCACGAAGTGCACCCATAACGTTTAGTCTTATCATAACGTCCTTTGTTTCATACAGTCAACATTTATACTCTAGATTTACGAGATAATATTAGAATTACTCAGTATTTTATGTGAGAAGAGAACTATTCAGATATCAGCACAAGTGCATAATGTCTAAAATTTATGTCCGGTTTCAGGAGGACAGAAACAAAGGTTTTATTAACTATTATTATCAACACAATGTAATATTTAATGGTAATAAAAGGCTCCGTTAGCTTGTTATTTATGGGTCGATCGACTACCGTCGGCGGTGACGAAAGCAGACCACGTCGTGATCAACAGCGCTCAAAAATCAATGCTAAACACAGTTGTCTCAAGCTTATCTTTACGACTGGATTGTACGGGTACCCACTTACAACGGAATTTTAATTCATCATGAATTTTTTGTCTTATCTGACCTATTAAGGTTGTACCAAAGAGTATTTTATAAATAATGACTATAGTGTCGCATGATGGTATTTGAAACGTATACCGGATGTTATATGCAATGTCACGCGTAACAATTTATTTTATTGTATTTCTTTTCTTCGACTGTGATTTTAAGTTACTGTCCCAAAATTAACACCTGTTAAATTCCTGAATAATTTGAAAGATCTTGAAAATATTATTTTCTTATGCTTGGTTATTCTTTAAAATAAAAAAATGCCCATTCATGTCTGATTCTGACTTCAAATATCAAATCGATAAGTACCTCTACTTGGTTTGGATACAAATGATATTTGAGTATATTGCTACTTACAAAACTAATTCGCACTAAACGTTATTTATTTTACTACATTGACCTACTTAAAGCAGGTGCCTTCACGTGTTACAAGCTAACTAGAAAGCTGCAACTTGCTACAAGTCGGTAGTTAAACGTACAAAATGTATTAGTGCGGTGCTTGTAATCGATCGACTAATAACCTGTTGCTAGTTACGCGTAGTCGTGACCTTTACCCTATCATTCACTGCGGCGCTCGTTAATGGTTTTCATTAATAAAACACTCATACATATATAATATGTAGTTGTATTAAGAGTTTGTATCACTGTTATATCCTTTAATTAGAATATGGTACATAATGTAAGTTTTCAGATAACTTGTAACTGTGACTATGAATTAGGGTATTTAAAAAAAAAATAAGTCTCAACATTAATACCTTTTCTTTTAATACACGGCCGCGCCTCAGCTACTAGGTACTTCGTAATTTTTGTAGTTGTAAAAATAAATAGATCAAAAGAACTCTTCATAACAATAATTATAAGAAAAAGTCCTCTCGACGAGGATGGGATTCGAACCCACGCGTGCAGAGCACATTGGATTAGCAGTCCAACGCCTTAACCTCTCGGCCACCTCGTCATGTATGCTGCTTGCTGAAACATATATTCTCTAGTACTACCCGAGGTCTACATGTATATGTATAACCTGCCTCTTGATTTTAAAAAGTATATTACCTTATTACCTTATTTTGAATAATGTTCTGCTTTGAATTAAAAAAATATGTATTAATTCCAGTCAATTTGTTAAGCATTCTAATAATATCAGAGCGGTAGAATGCCAGACGTATTCCCAATGTACCTAACTATATAGTTTATGGTCCTAGACTATATTATTGCTGATCATGTGATATCCGGACTGGGTTCTTATCTTTATTGCCATTCTATCTTTGTTCATGTTTGCCTTCTATCTATATGTCAATTTAAAATCAAAATATACGCATATGAGATGGAATCAATTGTATGGCAATTGTTTATATAGTTCGTTATCTGAGCTTCCGGAGTAGAGGGATTTGTTCAATGTAAGCATGTTGCTAGTTAACCATTTTAGCGTTTCCTAATAGGTCTCTCCTTACAAAAGTTATGAAGCACTTAATTCTGATAAAAAGTAGTAAACCTTATTTGCAAATTTGGTTTTTGTCTTAATAATCTAAGTCAATCAATCTGCTTCAAAAGAGACATTTTTCTGATGAAATCTGAATTTACATATATAATGAGGCCGAGCATGACCGGCCACAAAGGTCACAGCAGTCTTCTGGAGCATTCGCTGCATGGCTTAGTAATGCGTGTCCACATTCTCGTTCGCCACGCACGTACCGCTGCCTTCCCGAATATTTTCTCGTAGGTGATAGAAAAAATCAAAGGACTAATGTTGCGGGGGTTGTTCGCGCACGGTCAACAATTTACATTCCTCACGATTTGAGGTCGGCATGCCGCAGGGTCGGGTCGATTTCTACATGACAAAAGAAATCATTAGGAATTTACGGAAACCCGCGTGCTTCCATGGTGTAATTGTTCAATCCACTGGACTTTTTGTGGAAAAAGGAATGCATTTTCAATTCACGAGGTTGTTTTGTTGTTATAATCTGATGTGGGCCCGAGTTAAACAAATAGCTTGGAGTAAGGGGGCGGGCGTCGGTCGGCGCGGGCGAAGGATCAGGAGGTCACGCAGCGTGTAGCGGTTGCCAGATTACTGGTGGCAGCGTCGTGCACCCTCTACCGCACTACCGGAACTATTTGACTTCTGATAGACTTTAGCTTATGTACAATTGACATTAAGCCGATTTACCTATTTTAACGATGTTAAATGCTTTGTTTAAGGTAATAGCTTTGACTTTTTGCACAGCATTTTTTTTGTTATTGATATAAAAAGGAATTAAGAGGTATAATTTTTTAAGGCTTTTTTAGAAAACCATAAAAAATGTGATAGAGAATTATTTTCATTCTGCTTTTGGAATGTTTTCTAAAATGCAGAACAATCAATGTTAAACAAACCAATACAGCTCATTTGGATTCTGTAGGACTCAGATTTTTAAAGATCTGATGTAGATTGCCCGGAATGCGGTTACATCAGGCTATTGTTTCAGTTTATTGACTTTGCTGAGATAAGTGAGCTATTAGTTCGCGATCGTTCTCCACAAATTTGGCAATACGTTGGAGTTGCTTCGTGCAGGATTAATGGATTAATGACGAGATGTCGCAGTAGCGGCCCGGGGCTCGCTCTCGCCGGACACTGGTGTATGATTTGATTGTACCTATATGTAATTATTCTAACCATTCTGTTAGGCAGTTTTTTTGCAACGAAGGTATTACTTCTGATTTAAAAGTACCAACTCGGATTCTAGCCTGGCCTAGCCTGACGTAAATTTAATGTCGATCTTCCGGACTTCCTCTACTTTTGATACTCTATCTATAGATACCTTTTTTATTCAAGACAGATTCAGGTTGTTCAGATTCATATTTTGTAAAGTATCTTAAAAGGTATCATTAGATATAAAAATCATATCTTGATTTTTTATATCTAAGTCTTAGTATGAAAATCCCCATCCTCACATTCCTCTTAAAAGTTGTTTTGTTTTAAAATGAAAGATTAAAAATGTTAATATGATTTTTAATCATTCAGCTTAAAACAAAACAACATCGCTGTTTACCTGAAATATCGTCAAGTTAGAGTTCTAAATTTAATTAGGTATTACGTAACGGCGATTTGGTAGGTAGGGGAAGACACGCCCACATTTCAGAAAGGGTTGTTAGCGTTACCTAGGTATTATATAATAAACGAACGAGACTGCCCTACACAGGGCCAAATTCAATAAGACGAAAGTTAATTCATTTAAAAAATATTTTTCATTTTAATTTAACATGACAATCCTAAAATAGATTAATAATAATCAAGATACAAACCTAGTATCATACAATGACAAATCATAATTACACGTTTGTATATCACAAATTTTATCTGCACAACGTACAAAATTATTAAATGAAGTTATCTAATACATCATCACACTTAGCTTGGGGCTACAAAAACGCTAATGGCGCTTGGACACGTGAACAACTATGGTCCCGAAGCCTTGAACAAATATTAAAAAATGTAAACCCGCTTTTTTATCTACATCTTTCTGTCTTCTTTATTTAAATGTTTTTATTTTTGTTAAACTACCTGCTAACACAAATAACTAGGCAATAGTATACTTGCACAAGATTATGTGAGTTCATTTGTTAAATATATCAACCTCTCTGTTTTATTTATTTTATTAAATTTAATAATTAAATTAGGTGTCTCAAAAAAAATCTAACCAAAAATTGCCGCAAGGATTACACTGAAATTCACTTTTCATTATTTAAATACCGAATCCTAATTGCAAGTGATTCTCTTTTAACACATTTGTGAAACTTGTATCACTTTATTTAATCATGCTAATTATTGGAACCAGTGAAAATAATCGTTTTCTATTAGGTATTATTTTATTGCTCCTATTCATGGTAAAAAATGCTTTAATATATAATCATACATAATATTTGTATATGATACAGGTAAAAATAATGAAAATACCAAAATTTTATCAACAGGAACATTAGTAATATAATCCAACCACAAAAATAGAAGTGCTAAAAAGAATGCTCCAGGTGAGGCTCGAACTCACAACCCCGGCATTGCTCACGAACACTGTCTTATAAGTACCGTGCGCTAACCAATTGCGCCACTGGAGCGATGCTCGGGCTGTCGAAATTACAATATACTTGCCACGAGCCCCCTCCCGCCCCTCGACCCTTGCCTCTTGCCGCTCTATCCATTCATGAGGAAGTCGAGTAGTTGAATGACTAACAATATTGCGTCATAATTTATGTAAATGATGATTTTACAGCGTTGGCAACGAATCATGGTCTTTAACACATGTCTGATAAGCAGTTATATCAAATAACTTTAATTGTTACTAATGGAACCACTGAAGCGGTGAAACCGCTTTGTTATCTTGTATCTATGTACACCAATAGTTTACATTTGGCACCGAGTTGTTAGAATTTTATCACAGTTATTTTTTTGTTATTGCATCGAACTGTACTTATTATCTTTTAACAGTTTATGTTGTAATTCACAACAATTTATGTACCTACCCAATTACGTATGCTATGTAGATTTAACTTATAAAATCGAAATCGACTGATTAAATGAACCAATTTAAGGAAGACAGTGAATAAAGGTAAATTCGTTGACGAGGCCTTAGCCCAATTGTGGGCCAATGTAAGTTGACTATAATATTATAGTTACTAGTAGCAATTGGATACAAGAATAAAATAATTTTGATTAGATAATTAAATATAATTGATGAAGGTAGTTACCGATATAATAATTTATTTCAACAGTTACAATTTATTGAATTTATATTATGGGAGAATTGGAAGGTATCACGTATGTTGAAACAAGTAGCAATTAACACCGTTAATTAACATAACTTTGTTTCTGTCTGTACACAAAATAGATGCGTATTAGGAATCAAAGAGGTTTATCAAATAACCGACTTTTTATATAAGGTATTGAAAGAGGTAAGTAGGTACAGTTTTTGATTATGTATAACAAAGAAGGTTGCATTGTGTAAACAAAAATGTGATTTATTTTGATTATATTGAAATAACGCTGTTCACCGTATCGTAATATTAATTATATCATAAAACAGTCCTTATTCTCATTTTTTTTTTATAATTTGGAAGTTTTTTACCATCCATGATCCATGGTACACTTTATAGCGCTAGCTATACTCAAAGATTTAGCGAATACAGTTTCATAGAACTGTTAAAGTTGTAACGAGTAGCCGTGCAGCCCGACCCGGCCGAGCCGGCAGCGCTCCGGCGCGCGGCGCACACCCGCGCTTGCGGCCATTCGATTAGCGCACCACAATGATATGTTAATGGCCTATCGAGAAATACTTATAGTTTATTGTTCACCGCACATCCTGCTACCAGCCAGAGAAACATCGCTGCAAGCACCATTACCTATAAAGTTAGTACTTAAGCTCCCTTTACCTATAATTATTTCGTTCCTATGTATGCAATATCGTAAAATGTAGCTATGTATTTACATTGAAAACAATCTATGAATACATCAATAAAACCAAACAAACTCTTCACGGTTCATTACAGCATTGTAAATGAAATAACTCCTGAATCGATTTTATCTTAGTAACAGCATGAAGATCATAGAAAAACCTAGCTGTTTTTTTCAGCGAAAGTCACTTTTGTAGAACAGAATTTATACCCGCATTAACACAGTGCCGTTGTGACTTAAGAATCATTAAATAAACAGAGTTAAGAGTACGTAACCTCCGGTTCTTGTGTTGTGAACTGTCTGTTAAAGTCAATTAATTTAGTTAGTTATCGACGTTAGTTAAATAGCAGCGTTGACCATTGTGAACCGAAGGTATAAGAGGCATCAAGTATCTTACAACTTCAATTAAACCTCAGATAAGCACGTGTAACGCAATTCATGCAAGACTTGCGTCGATTGAGGCGGGCTAATGGTATTGAGTAGAAATATCGAGCGGCGGCAAACTGACTGATCAGACCGATTGAGCAGGACAATTGCCCTTAATGAAAGTAATTAACACGACGCGATCGGCCGGCATCGATAGCGGCCGCCATGCCACGTTGCGCCTGCGCACCGCTGTTCAACTGGCCGCACGCCCGACACTACAATATGAGCCTAAATCAACCCACACATGCTCAGATTTAATTACAAAATAAATCACTTTTCTATTACTACTAATTCACTCGATACCGATGCTAATAATTTACAAGGCGCTAAAGATGCCAAAGCTATGCTCAAGTGTCACAAACCATCATATTCTGTGTTGTATTAGTATTATTGATATTGTTCTCGACGTAAGGTGTAAGTTTCTCAACGCAATTTCAATTGAAGAACAGGTAGAGGTGCTCTTTTTTTCTGTGCTCATTCAAGCCGTTCAAATGCCCAAAATCAGCTGATTCAGGTAAACATAATGTTGAAAGAGTATTGGCATTGGTTTGGTTAAGACGATTTAGAGCAATGTGCTGACTGCGTGAGAAAGTGGGTTTTACTCAAATCATAATAAAATGTACCTAAGACGGGACGACATTTGAGCAACATAATAAATATAGGTAGAGCTTTCGAGGTTCTCACAAGGTGTAAGTTTAGCCTTCGTAAAGATATTGTATTTATGTGATTGGACAATTTGGCGTATGTGCAAGCCTGGAAAAAGATGCAAAATTTTGAAGGTCAGCTGGATTACGCTATTATTGTACGATGTAGAACTAGAACCCAAATAGCACAGTACTTTGCCAGTTAAGGTATAGTCAAAACGGAGGAGAATTGATTTTGTTAGAGCTGTAAAAAATCGGCAAAAATACGCATTCGAAATCCATGAGGATATACAGGGATAACGACCATTTTTATCTAAAATTAAGACGAAGCTAATAAAACGGAGTAAAAATAAACAAGTCGTACCTATGTAAAACTTGTTATTATTGTGACAAACTTCAAATAATTCGTGGAATACGAACGGGCGAGCAATACATTTACCCACCTTTGTTTGCCCACATTTTCCAATATCAAGATGTGTGTAGATCAAGGTTACGGCTGCATTTATCTTTTATGGGCACTGTAAATCAAGAACAAATTTATCGATAAAATGGTATAAAGCTAACAGTGCGACTTGTTGATGTATTTGTTTATGATATTCTACAGATATCTATGCATATGTAAACATATAGAATAAATATTAACTACGTCCCAGCCGAACTATTCAAGGTTACTTGTGAGTTGGTATATCTGCTCTGTTACACTTTTTCGGTTACTCTGTTGAGCGAACTGAAGATTGTTGTGATTAATAGTTATTGAACTATAAAGTTAAATATATTTAATAGTTGAATAAGATGTATCTGAATATTTGAAGTCAGGTGGTAATCAGATTTTTAGCTGAGCTTAGTGCTAAAGGTTTAAAGGCACGAGCACGGGCGTGTCGTGTGGAAGTGTCGGGTTTAAATGGGCCATCGGTATGCGACAACGCCCCGCTTGCAATGTGTTGACCAGCACTTTATCAAGGTTGCCGTAAGCACGTGACGAGCGCTATTGAAATGTTATCGAACTGCAAATTACATCCCAAAATGTCACGTGTGCCAACTCAAGATATATTTTTGTAAGACGGTGATATAATATGTGAGGTAAATGAAATATAACACCCTTCTATCAAGCAACTCTAATAAAATTAATGTTATGAAATTGATTTCATGTTGTGATTGTTTTAAATTTGCTTCTGGTGCATTAAATGTACACCTGTGCCATTTGGGAGGCGTTGATATAATTAATTGTTTTTGATACCTAACTGCCACATAATCTTACTGTAAGTTTCAGATTTTTTTTATTAAATATAGTTTGTGGGAGTCAAATATTCGACCATACCTTTAAATACGATCTGTTAGGAATCAACATACCGTCGTTAAGGCATACTCATATCACCGACGTAATGGTTCAAGAGACAATAAAAATAAGATCGAGTTCGGCCAGCAAATATAAAAGAATTCCTCGGCAAACGATGAATGAATCGGAGCATCATTCTCAAACGAGCATGTAGTTCGTTTTGTTTGATTATATGTGAGTAATGAAAAAGCGCGTCTGGTCTCAGGTGCACACCTGTTGAGGCGCCGAGGCCGTGGGATTCATCTCCAGGTAAGGAGACGCGCAAAAACTTATGTATTGTACTTACGGTCCTGTGCGCAACCAACATCTAGTGCGGAGTACGATCTCTCTTGCATCGTGAGAAGTCACCCAATGGTCAATTGTACTGTTTGTGAATAATTAAAATCAAATAAGTATCACATTGACAATAAATCACGTATCATATTCAAAATAATTTAAAGTTGACATGTACATACCAAAACGTTTATAATTTGTAGAGAACCAGCCTCTTTCACATTAAATAAGGTTTTTTTAAGCTCAAACGAATTTCTTCTGGTTTACTGTGATTTTGCAGAATGACCGAGTTCCAATAAAGCATTTGAAAGGCACAATTCTCTGAAAGATTTCAATCTGATTTATCCAATAGATCCCTCACAAGACTCTTCTTCCTATATTGTTCTAAGGATGGTTTGAACATGGATCGGATTTGACGACTTCCATACTTTTATTTTAACAGAATGTCACCCACTACACTTGCTGTGTTTTTATATTCTCACAAATAGAAAGTAGTATCTCGTAGCCTGTGAAACCTGTGTGATATGCAGATCTTCGACACGATTTTATTTCTTTACCATACAGGGGCGAAACATAAGAAAGCACGAACGCAACGCTTTTATGTGTAGGCAGAGGCCCACTCAGATATGTACGTTCCGTGTTTCAATTTTTGCCCATATCTGGCAGTAGCGGTGTGCCGCCGCGTGTAGACAGATTCAGATATGCTAAGAACGTGCAGGTCGGCGAGCCCGCGCGGCCGCGGCGAGCAGCGCGTGCGCCCGCTCCATGTAGGCGTGAACATCGCGCACCGGCCGCTCTGCTCCTCACCAGATTTATGCGGGGACCTACAGACTACCAGCACTCTGCGCAATGCCACACAAAGCTATAAACCCACTCACGAGTCTGCTAGCCTTCTATCCCACGCACAAAACATCTTTCTCTCAAAAATACCAAATTTTATTTTATCTTTAAAGATTTTTCCTCGCCACAAGGCGTAAATATTCCATTTACCCTACTATTGAATAATCGGGTATGTGTGATTTAATGCGTTGTTGATTTTATCCACATTCCTCGCCGTTGTACAATACGCCGACTGGCGCAATGCGAAATTCCATTAAGGTTTTTGAATACGAATAAAAGGAGATTTTGGAAAAAATCCGACGCTGCACTCGAACAGGTTATTGTTCAAGGTTTAAAGAGGAACAATCGCACTGTTGTGTTTCCAGTTAACCATGACAAATGGCGTTGTTTAGTTTACCTGTGGACTTCTTTGTTGCTTCACTTTTTGCATAATTGTTACAAATGAGATTTGATATAACGAACAGGCCGCGGCTTGAATTCCTTTTGATTTTGCCTTAGATATTACTATTATTAAAAAAAAAACTTCCGTGCAACATACTTCGTAAAACAATAAATAAAAATCTCGTAAAACAATCGCAAGGTCAAAGGTCTTTGAACTCGAAAACAAATGAAGTCACGTGTTCCTCATTATACCTGAGTGTGAAGATTTGTAACAACTATGCAGGTAATGCTTACTCTGCTTCGTCTCTTCTTGCTGATTTGATCGTCTATACCAATACACACGATTGATTACTCACGTTTACTCAAACGTGTGGATACATAACCAATCGAACAAAGATATCGTCAAAGCAATATTAGTAAATTAGCGATAGTTTTTTTACCACTTTAATATGACAACTTAATTTTAGTATATAAGATTATTTCTTAGATTCTATGTATTCCTATAACGATTTATTTACAAACTAGCTGTTGCCCGCGACTTCGTCCGCGTGGTTAGAAGATATAAGTTATGATTTATACATGCACTATTTTTTTTTCGCATTTTCCATTGTATCTTCGCTCCTATTAGTCACAGCGTGATGGTATATAACCTTTCTCGATGAATGGTCTATTCAACACAAAAATAATTTTTCGATTTGGAACAGTAGTTCCTGAGATTAGCGCGTTCAAACAAACAAACAAACAAACTCTTCAGCTTTATATATTAGTATAGATATAGATTCAATAAAATTGATGGCACTATTTATGGGACTTCCAACAGCAGTTTCCAGATTTATAAGTCCTTGAATAGTAGTGAATCTTCCGTGTGTCGCATGTTGATTTAAACTAGCATTTTATCACGTGGGTGCTGATAGGTTGATGCGATCGCGATGAACACGGGGATGCGCGATAATAAAACTGTGTTAGTTGGATAACGCACGTCCGCGGTCCCAACAACGTGCGGATGTCCTCGCGGCTCGCCACCCGATAACGCCGCGCGCCGCAACCTGTCCGAGCCTTATCGATGTGCCTAAGTTTTGTCAACAGCCCTATGCAAATAAAACGTTGCTTCGATTTTATTATTAATCTCAACTTACAATAACTTGATGCAACCCTGAACTGTCAATCATTTAAAGATATGTTGGCTTTGTGTATTTTCACATGTAGATAACAAAATTCCCGATGCAATACGCATATTAGTCGCTTGCTACGTATAGCAAGGGAAACTTTGACACACAATATACCAGAACAGCGCATACGTTTATAGCAAAACAAACAATATTCTATGACAACCTATAGTTACAGGTTTCATATATTAACATAGTTATGTGCAAAGCAATTCAGTTTACTATCGCATCGTAAATGGTGTCACTATTTGTTTATAGCGGCTGGCGATCACGGAGGCGGGTATTGACAATGACATTGGCTGTTGGTTACGAATGACCGACCGTTGCTCTGTTAGAATATAATGTAGCTGGCTGTCACACTACTAGCTTAGTTAAACTCACAAAGTTGCAGCTTACGAGTGATGGGATGAGAGATAGTCGCAAATACTTGAAGGTCGCGGTAAGTGGGTCGATGCGAGGCACTTCCGGCCGCGTGGACGGCACGTGCTCGCAGGATGCGCATATGCGCAGGCGCCGTTCCTTAACGCTGCAACTATGTTGCTAGTGTGCCCCCATGCTTTACACTAGATTAGTTGTAATGTATATGTATCGTACCGTACCGTAAAGTAACTAATTATAATCTTATTTTCTAATATTATAGTCTCTCCTCCCCTGTTTCTTATAATATCGTAGGTGATATGTCACCTCTTTTTGGTGTTTCTAGAACTCCAGTATGTAACCTGTTCCCCATGTTCAGGAGAACTTCCTCTTCGTGCAGCAAGGTCTCTGCCGATATCTGTATGCGTAAGTGAAGGTATTCTATTTTGGGTACGCGACATAGTCGTAAAACATCACAATTTACCATTGAAAAGCTGTTACGAAAGCGCAACATAAGAAGGAATATTTCTTTCCAGTTGTGATAAACGACGACATTCATAAAGGTGAAGAAAAAAAATTAATTCGTGAATTCCTTAAGTTATTGGCACAAAAAGGGAAAATTTAAGACGTGCCAAGTCAGACAATGCGGAGTGGTGTTAATCTTGCCACGATCAATAAACTCTCTGATTACACATTCATGGAATACTTTGTGGCTTGTCCCTCTGAAACGTGTTGCGTATGTACATACGTATGTACGCACACGACTACCTACTTACATTGTAATGTCGTGCTCTGCATATAAGCGTGTGTATCTTTTTAAACTGTTAACGCTACTTTTAGTTGGTTGATACGAAAATTGCTTCCTGGAATCGAAATTGTTGTAAAATGCACCTGAAAAAAAAGAATTATTTAACCTTAAACGTTTATGTAGTAACAGAAGACATCACTCATCAGTGGGATGTTTATTAGTTTATGTCTAAAAGTATTAACCAAAAGCAAATATATCTACTTAAAAAACAAAGGTCTATTAAAACATATTAAACCTAGACAATTTAAAGCCATCAATATAATAAAACGAACCATTCGGCCTGGTTTCTTTTAATTTATATCGCGTATAATTATTGTATTAGTTTGTCGAAATGCGTTACGTTTCCGAGACATATGGGTCAGCAGACGTATAAAAATTCGACCAACTGATCCAGATTGGTAGAAAAAATATGCCAGCTGACCGTTATAGACGTAGTTAATTGTTGTGGGGAGGTGGGCGAGGTGACACGGGCTAAATTGGCACATCTGTCATTGATGCGCACCTAAGGCGGCTCTGAGCAGCCCGCGCTCGCCTCCGCGCCCGCACTGCCCGCCCGCTCGCGTCATCTGTGGAGGGTGCTTTTGTTTTCATATGTGTAATGTTATAATTATGGGGTGGGATTAAAATTATTTATCAACATTTAAATAGCTAAACATGCGATGCCGTAGAAGTATTATGTACGGTTAAGTGAGCGACTACATATGACATCCGTGCATTAATGTAAATGTGTGCTTTAACACAATATTCCATAATTGTTTCTGTTTTTTTTACTACCCTTAAGTGTACATTACAATTTGATGTGATTCAGAATCGGAAGCAGGCTGAAAACGTTCATATAGTTATTTATTTATTATATTTTTTGCATGATGGTATAGGCATAAACCTCTTGAATAAGTGTGGAGACGTTTCAGTTTGATTAGTAGAGAATGACAAGTGCGCTAAGCCTGTTATGTAGTGGGCCCTCGTAAACACTGCACCGTGGGCTAGGTACCTTACTCACTCATTTCATTATTTGTCTAGTATGCAAATGAATGAAGTAAAATATAACTATTATAGAGAGTGCATGCAGTATTCGCGACATTAGCATATCTTTGTAACGTAAATTATGCTAGCAACATTAGATTAGTGACGTGACAAGACAACGCTTACTAAACAGACAATTATTTATGATTATCAAAGAAACAAATCCAACTTGGGTTATACGTGAAAGAAATCAATGGAAATAAAGCCTCTGCTCATACCCATATGAATGAAGTGTGTAAGCCTTTATACGAATGCTTGGCCACGCAGTGCAGCCTCGCCGCGCCGCTCTCACGCAACAAAGTCCCGCATTTGACAACATGTCGCTCTCCATACTCAAATCCGATGACACATCTCAGTTCCTCATCGCTCATATGAAGCGGGTGACCATATAAATGATAATCTCCGATGGTATTTTATCGTTTTATTATTTCACAATAACGCACCAACTTCCCTTAATTTCAGTCAGGTCGCTTTCTATCGGATAGCAGTGTTATTATTCCCACCGTGATTTATGACATTGTTGTAATACTGTAGATAACCGATTAGATATTAATGGCTTTTTAGCATTTGGACAATTCATGCAAACAAGTTTCTACTGTTTGTGCTACAAGCACAGTCAAGATAATAAAGTAATTAACTACCCTGCTGTGTATTTATAGAGTTAGAAATAGTTAAGCCAATGAAAATTACGTGGCTTAAAACACGTTTTCGAATGTGATAAAAGTTCAGGTTTAGGACGTCAGAGATCAGCGACCGTAAACCTCGTAAGGCACACCTGCTCTCTATTCAGAACGCCAAACAGCGAACACAATAAGACCTATTCAAATGTTAAACAAAAATGGCGTTCGATAGACAGCAGCACTATATTGAATTAACTCGAAGGCGGAACAATGCTTACATCGATATCTCTACCTACTTTCTTTTCGAGAAAGACAACAAAGTTCCTTCTTGCGAGGACGCTGACAAGCAAGCCGCGACACAAAGAAGATCGACGGCGGTTGCCCGTAATGCACAAAGGTCAACTCGGCTCGAGATCACCTTACATCGGTCGCGCCGCCGCCCGCACCGCGCGCCTCCGCTCTCCGCGCACCACTATGCATCGTGAGCCGGTGCCCTGCGCTCCGCTATACTTTTGTGAGCCGAAGACGACGAGTATTATCGCGCGATCTGGGAGCGGAGATGCTTCTCATAATGCGTCCAGATAAACCCGCTTTGTGTCGTGTGCTCTCTATAACAAGAACAATATTCCATGAAAGGAGTGCGCATCGCAACAGGTACATGCCCCCGCGATTATCTACTAGTTTAGGTGACGTGTGATCGCCTCTTTACAATTCCTTAACTAATTTTTTTTCTTGGATAACAATTCAAAACTTACCAAGACTTGCTCTACAGAGTCCTCAAAATGGAGACGCCAGTAAATTCTTTGTTTGTATACATAGAAGAGTCGTTGTCGTTGTTGTAGTGAAATGTCGTTGTCTTGAGTATTATTATTACTAAACACGTAAAAGGACGATGGAAGATGAATATTTAAATGTTTACAAAACAAATGCAAAATAAACTGATATCGGCGCTTATGAATCAAACTTGTAGTTGTGACTGGGCGCATGCGCCACGAGCCACGACACGTTTAGAAGCACTGAATTAAACAATCACGGCTGACTCATAATACCGGTTGGCTATAAAGACAACTGAAATAATCTTTGTCTAGTCTATTTCTCAGACAAAACGCCATGTTACTACGATAGCATAATTTAACATTGTTTTATACTTACTCCCAATGCCTAAACAACATTATCGCTGATTCATAAATTGCTCCGAACTGCAATTCCAAATCATCCAATTCGTATCTATCGCTCGCTACTTTTCAGGAAGTACCAACACAATTGTGAATATGTTTGCTTCTGTGCATGATGCAAGAATATCCCGATTGATGATCTATTTGAGAAATAGAAGGATTTCAGATGTCTTGTTTATTTTACGTGATCCCAGCAAAGAGATGTAAGTCGGCGAAACAAATTGCACAAAATGTATTATCGGCCTGTTTATGTGTCGTGGTGTGTGGTGCGGTGCAGCGAGGCAGCGAGGCAGCGACGCAGCGGCGCAGCGCTGCGCTGGTACGCTGGTACCTGCGGCGTGCAATGTGGAGCATGCGATAGAGCGGCCCACCCAGCGCGGCTGCACCAACAAAGGCAACGCGACCGTGAAGTGAACGCATTCACGCAATCTGCGAACCAACCCTAATAAGTTATCTACCTACCCGCTGTCTGTACGCCGGCCACACTCTGACACACTACCTTCATGCTACTTTATACGTACTGATCTCCCAACACTACCGGCCACTGCGGTTCTACGTAACTATTTTATGATGTTACATTATGGATGGATGAGGCTGAGATAACAAAATGAGCTTCTTATAATCGCTACACGCGAGGTAGTATCTCCTACATGTTTGGAATTTATTTGATAGCTCGCTATATGGGAGTCATAAACACACGGCGGATATTGTAGCCGTGTCTCAATTAGTGATCCGTCTTCTGCTGAATGATATCCAAGCCATCGCTTCTACAGCTTAGCATGTGCTTATTCTCTTCATGATATAACCTTTTAAACCATACTTTATAACTTACACAATCATTTTGCAATTATACTTTACCTTAGATATATTACCTAGACTATTAATCACCTTTAGATATTGATCTAATTAACTCTATCTAATGCTAATGGCGTTTTACGAGCAAGCGGCTGTAGGCAAATTGAAGTGATTGAATGTGACATGCAAATAGTATAGGTCTGCATACACTTGTAGCTGCCAAGTGGCGAGAAATTGTGCAGCGAGTTAAAACAGGCCAGTTACGAGTCACCGTCTGTGTGGTACAATTAAATCACAAGAAACAACAGCGCTTGCGCAGCTCCCGAGGGTGCGGCTCGCCTGCGCCCGCTCTTCCGCTCGCCGCGCCACTACTTACCCACTCCGACTCGACGTAAACTACCCATGTTTATAACTTAACTACCTATGTACTTATTAATCTGCTACAATAACTTAATCTTTACGGTTTGTCATAAAATAAATGGTTTTTGTTTAATCTTGGCTTGTGACAGTCGACTTTAGCTTAGTAATATCATGGACACATTAACACCCATATTTATTTTTGTCGACAATATTAAGTTAATGATATTGTAAAGAAATAGAATTCCTGTAACGATTACGTAAGACAAACCTGAACAGCTAATGAGATCTGATTAAGTTATGATGTCAATGAATATAGCTCAAGCGATGCTGCGCGTCAGCGTCGGAGCATTGATTTCACTGTTTCATCGGCGGAGCATCGATTATTGTGATTGCGTAAGCGGCGGCTGAGCTTGTCGATGCCTGCCCGTGCCCGATGCGGCCACTGTGCAAATCGGTCCAATTATGCAAGTGACTCGATTAGAAAATGAGATGGCCTGTGCGATATTTGAACTCGATTGATTTACTTACGTAATGGATGCCGGAAACAATGTCAGAGCTGCATTCTAAGAATAGAATCATTTGAAATTGTTATAAATGTCAATAAGTGTGCCTCACGTATGCTTTGTTTCAACATAATTTTAAATCTTATTGTCATCTAGTCGTATAAAAATCGTACTCTGCTAAAAACCAGAAAATCATCCACATTAGGAATTAGAGGTACATGCACCATATACCTAGTCAATATCTTGTATGAATTTTCGTCTAAATCTGTAATAACATAAAAGTTCTCCGCAATATAAGTAAGGTGGGCACTGCATAAAATAAACAAATGTTATTATGTAAGAGAACGTATTTGAAGCTTGATGTACAGAGGTAGGAGAACCGGTTGCCCGCTCATGCGCATACGCACGTCACGTACTCTCCTACAGCGTACTACATTAGCCGGGGAATTAGCTCGCTTCTTACCATGTTTTAACTTTAATTTGGCTATACGATGAAGATAACGCCCGAATATGTTATTTTAATAAAATACAGACAAAACCTTGAAAACAGGCCGTTCTTTAATTGATTCAATTACATGAGTTATTTGTTCACATCTCTTCTGTCAGTTGGTATATACTTATACATTTTCGAGTCTTACCAGTCTGATGATTATTTTCATAAATCACTAACAATTACATCATAGTTGATAGTAACGGCTACAATTGTTTGAACTTGTGAGAAAATTGAGATGTACGACATAGCTGGCATTACTTTAATCAACAAATGATAGTGTTGTGTGTTTCAATTACGACGTAACCACAGACCACTAACCGAATAATTGCTAAGAAGGCTTCAGTAGTTGACTACTAATACAAATTGCTCTGATTATTATTTATGAGTATTTAAACTATTAACATTTAAGTTAAGCTCTTTATTGCTTTTTAACAGTATACAGTTTATTTTAGGCATAATCCGGTTGATAATATAGTTAAGAATATTAACTATTTTGCATTGACATTATTTTTCCGTAACTATCTGAAAATTATTCTGAAGTTCTGAAAGCATCATTTTGGACACTTGCATAACAGAAAAATTATTTTTGTTATCAGTTTTTGTCACGTGACTGAAATCGGAAGAGCTCATTATTCTCATAAAAGTAAGAGAAAGGTCAAAAACATATGGTTCCGATATTTTTGAATTTCATGAGGGGAGCTAGCTGCGCGCCGGGGTCAACGTTCTGTTTGATGTAAAGGAGGGTTGTCACCGGCGCGGTGCGACGCTCACGTGGGATCACATGTGACGTCCCGACCGCCTTGCCTCGCACTTCGGGAAGCGCCTGCGCAGGTGACGCGCTCCTACAGTCTAATCCTATAACTAAAGTACAGAACAAATCCTCCCGACCTCAGTACGCAATGTTCAACCCAAATGTTATCGCCGTTACCGCAATACTTAGCGGTAATAGATAATTTTAGGCTTATGAACTTTTCAATTTCATGCTTTACGTTCGATTTTCTTTGGTTAATTGGAACACTTGGATTAAGTAAGATAACTAATTATTGTTTGAGTTCTACCTTTAAATTGTTGTTTTGTTTTTACAACTTTAACTGTTACTGCTATTTGCGATTTCAAATATTCGTTTTTTTTTCAAATGAAAACCATTATTTGTAGTTGTCAGTGTACATACACCTACCTAGGCTAGAATTTACAATGAAGTGTTTGACGAAGCTTAGTGACTGGCTTATGATGATGATTTATAACGTTTGCCAATTTTACGATATGTATTGATGTCCTGTTAGATCAGAGCGACACTGACAATAAAATAAACAATAAACAGATAGATGTATGTACGACCAGAGCGATCTTGTTCGCGATATCGGCCGGTGTACGATTTCCTTACAATGATATTTAAATTTTATGGTGCGTTTGCTTGTTAGTCACAACGTAACGTACTATCCCAAAGCTTTTCCAGCCAATGTTTATGATCTTTGATTTACATTTTACCACGAGAATACAAACTATCACGGAATTACTCTTCTTGGAGCGCAGCCTTTTCAGTAGGTGTCGCATTATAATTACAACTTCACTTTGTATAATTTGAAGGTAAACATTGGATCTAATATTCTCTTGCTAAACATCTAAAACTGGATGATGACCTCAGTGTTTAGACTGTTCGGGGTTCAAGTTATTGATGAAGGTGGTTGTCACCGCCACAAGTGGCTCCGAACCATTAGCCGCCGCGGTCGGCCGGCGGCCGCGCCTGTGCTTGTCTCATGCAAACGCCATAATCTTCGCTCCACTGCTCTTTATAATCGCTCAGTATTGTTTCCAACTCCATTATATTGTCAGATATACTCCTTCGATAAATTTAGCCGTCGTTGAGCAATATCATGTTTGATTGAGCGAAACAGGATACCAATCAAGTTAATTTCCTAAAGACTTCAATGTTGCACTCATTTAAATGTATCTTCACTTTATGATTATAGGCGGATGGTCGGAATGTATTCGAAACGAAACATGCGCCGTGCTTGGTGCTTGGTGGCGAGCGATCGCATGATTGAGTGGAAACCTGTGCTATTGCACTTTGTGCTGAGCGACGCTATTCAAAATGATGGACTGAGTCAGTTTATCAGTAGAGACAGACGCAGCGAGCTCGCAGATAGGTGAGGGTGACAGTAATTGACAGGTCGGCGGGCGCAGGACACTTGACGCACGTGCGAGAGCGGACTCGGGCCCCCGCACTAAGCAGGATGTCTTTAAATAGACTAAATGCCTTTGTGAAGGCATGCCCTCCGAAGGGTGGCGGCATCCGGCTCCGATCGCGCACACGATTCGCTTCTAAAGAGGAAACTTATAAATAACTTCTTCAATTATTCTGAACCATTCAACTATAAACATGAAATACTCGTTGCGTCTGAATCAATGCGAGTGCGGCGCGGGCGCACCAGGAGTCGTTTGCGCCGCTACGCTACCGGACCCTTATCGACAATCTTGCCGACACACTGTTTCACGGAATGCCTATTGTTTGATTAATAATATCTGTGAACACCTCGATATATTACTATTTGTCGTAAGTGATGCAACCAGAGGTTCTGAGATTGGCCAGAGTTGGCCTCATTCTGTTGTAAACTTGCTACATTGTTTAAACTCGTAGTATTGTTGTGATTACTGACATGTTCCTTAACCCGAGGAAGAAATTTGGTCTTTACTTATTTAACACTAATCATTTCCATTTTCTTCTTTGGTAGATACTGTTACTACGTTTGATTATAATGTAAAAATATAATATCAAACCTGCTACGTGAGTCTCTCATAACTTTTTCATTTTACTTGCTTCATATTGTACATAAAAGCCCTTTAGAATAAAAATATAAACTCAGGAACCGGAATCAGAATTATAGGTCAAACATTTACTTTGTTGAAATAGGTACATTAGGTGGTAAGTAGAGTATCTTTTGTAATGAAGGCTTGAGTAAACATTCACAGAGGAACGTCGCAATAAATCCGGATCTCGGTGCGGCGGCGAGGGGATCAGGGTGCGAGTACATGCTGCACGTGTTCATGTAAAGGGAGCCGCGGAACTCCTCGCGGGACGTACTCCTGACGTATGTGTATGTATGCCAGCAATGGGAACGTACCTGCGGGCTCAAAGCGCACAAACAAGTGTTTCCGGTCATGGCGCGATATCCGGTGCGGTTGCTCAACTTATCCTACGATTTATCGGCGGATCTTATTACACTTTGAGTGTTATAGTTTCATACAAACAGAACCATACTTATAAACATATTAAGATTTCGCTTTAATTCTTAGAATCGCGTATCCTGCTTAATTAAGGTATTAAGTGATGAGTCTTGCGAAAAATAAAACTGTAAGGTTTTAAATAATTACATTTATGCTTAGCATAATAACAAAGACATAATATCATTAAATAAATGGCTAAATTATCTGGAATTCTGAAAACTTTTATTTTGGATGTTGATATAAAACATGTTACCTACAGTTTAGTTCATAAATACATACGGAACTATTGTTTTTGCGTTGACTATAAAATGTAAACAAACCGGTTTATTAACGAATGTATTGGTTTGGACTTGGGGTCCGAGCATTTATCATAATTTGAATAGAAACAAGTATAAGTAGGGCGCACATTTTCTTCGCCATTGAAGACCAACAACAAAAGCAGTAATTATTATGTAAACTAAGCGATTTTATGTAACGTTTTGTACCTTTTGTCTTACCTTTAAGAGACTTGATAACAAAGCCTTGAATGTTTTTATCCTATTTTGATAAAATTAAGACCCTAATACATTTCTTCCTTATACTACTTAATACACTTCTTCCTTATACTCGATAACAAATGAATGTTCAACATGAAAACCGTTATTCTGACAATAACTTGGCTGTTTATTTTACTTGCAAGTATGTTGGTGTGACTATAATTCGAAGATGAGTTTTCTTTAACTGTTGCCGAGATATTTGTATTTGTTATCATGTGACATACTTAATCTAGAACTTAGAAGGTATGAAATTATTCTTGTTTTCGCTTTAAGTACTGCTCATGTTTATGTATTTTAGACATTTTTTTTAAAAACACTCGAGATGTCTTTTCGAATGTAGGTACGTAAAACTCTATTGTCAACTGGAGTGTAAAGCTGTTTAAGAAGAAAGAAATACAGTTACGGCACCCCGGGCTGGGTTGGCCGAGTAGTGCAAGTCTCGCGTCGCGACCCGCGGCTACAGTCTGCCGCCACACAATAACAACGAGTCCTGCAGGTGACGACTCCTCAATAGCGCTGATTATACTCCATTCAACTACGCGCCATACTCGAACAACCTGTTCCTATTAATAATCAAAAATTCACTTTTATATTAATCAAATGTAAACCCATTCGACGCCGAACGTTAAGTTTATTATAACTCGGTTGGTGCCTTTTTTTTTGGTTTTGCTTACTTTAAATTATTATTATTAACAAAAAGTACACGACGGGTTTACAAACAAATGTATCTGGTTCTATTATCCTACGTTTTAACATAACCATCAAGATGTATAAGTAGTAATACAATAAAGTGATATTTAAGATATTTGGTTACACTTTAGATTTATTGAATGCAATTCTCATATCCGCTTCCGCTGCGTTGTGTCGCGCACGCGCCGCGACTCTCCCTGAGCGTTACTTCCGGAGCTCTTAACTATAACGTCTCATCATCCCCTCACAAAAAAAGGAAATAAATCAAAAGAGATTTACGTACTGACATTTCATTTTGCATTTAATCATTAGTTACAAATAAAATTGAGCAACATTCTTGTACAACCCGACTCTACCAGGAAATAATCTAGGACAAAGTGGTTCGAAGATGTAACATTATAATGGCGGATGTTCACTATTTGTACATAGATAAATATCTTGATAACTATTAGTAATACAAAGGGACGGTATATCTTAGCTTCAAGTCAAGTCTATTCGAGCGAGTCAAGTTCCAGTCAAGTGGCAATGCGTAAGTGCGTTTGCGCCGCAGTCGACGCGCGACGTCGCGCCCGCGCACCCAGAGGAACCATCCCATTGTCTTCCATATCATTAAGGCCATTATATTTGCTTGTTCAAGCGTGCTTTTATCGTTTGTTATTATAACTTTGATCAGTGGCTGACATCTTCATAATGATTTTCAATAATCATTGTTTTATGATTCACAAACAATAGCTGTAATCACAATGCTAATAATAACCTCGACTCTTTTATAATTTGCTTAAACAGAATTGAAAGCAATATCGGGGTTCCTCCAGGTACGTAGGATGTAAAAAGAAAGTAGGTTACAAGAGACTTTCTATTGTTTCACTGCTCACATTAATTGATTATAATGTTTGAACTGTCTATCAACAAGACTATCTAGTACTAATCAACTGTTATGCATCTAGCAAGTTCATGTTAGTAATGGATGCCTATACAATTGTATACATGAATAGGTCTTATTACTTACAATAAACAAGTAATATGCAATAAGAATTCAGATGCATTTTATTGCAATCGATGTAGTTATAGGACACCGAACAACAACACAAGTTCGGTATCAATTTTTGTAATTGATTCCAAATCATATCGCAACAAAACTCCTGACTCAGGCTTAGCAAAGAGGTCAATGACAATGTACGAGAGAGAATTATGTAACAATAAACAACAGTTGAAGTTGTAACCAGACCCTGCATACATTGTAACTTCTATTGATCCATTCATTAATAATTTAGGTTGGAAGCCAACCTACAACTCTCTTTCATCAGGATTAAGAATGGGAGTAATCTAGTCGTGTCTTAATATACATATGTCGTGGCCATATTGTTGAACGGTTTCAGGAAAGCTCAGCTTAAGTATTGATTTCAAGTACTTTACACTGCAATTTACATATGCCGTATATTTAATGTACGCTGAAAAATACTATTATTTATTAAATATTAATATTTCATGAAATTACCCACTCGTCATTTATTACGAGCCCAAAATATCCAGTCCTTCTCAAATCACGGATTTAAGTTCAAGACACGTCAAAGTGATTTACCTTTCTTTAGCACTTAAAATTCGAAGGCCATTAAACCGAACGAGATTTCAACGGAGACGATGGCCCGTAAAAGTTTCGCAAGAGTCGGTCGTAACCCATTTTGGTTATAACTCGCCGTGACGCGCCGAGCTTTTACACGGCGAGCGAAGAAAATAGGGAGACGGGCATCGCCGAAAACAACAATGAGGTACTGTTACCATAATGACACTTTATGAGCACAAACATCGGGCCGCAGCCGAACATGACACGGTCGCGGTCGCGATGCACGAATGTGGTCCGCGCATTGTTTCCGCATTATACCCGTACCGCCAGCAACGAGGACGACATTGATGCCTCGCGGACAAAGGCACCCATTGCAACAGCCGACCCGCCGAGCCGCGGACCCGACCTCCATCCACATTTAGATCAATTCTCTGAAATTGATTTGATCGCTGAACTCATAATTTTCTGACTTCTGAAATGAAACGGTATAGTTAACTATATTCTTCATATACAAACTAAGGCTTGCTGCATTAAATTGGACTATACCGACTTGTAAATTGTGCAAAAAGTCACTAAGAAATGTAACTAGTTCACATAAACATTATTCAGTTTACATGAGATATGATAATCTAGTTGTACTCATGAAAAAAATGTATTTAATAAATTATGTGGCGACCTCGTGGACAGACAATGAAGAAATTGTACAAAAAAGTTTTTGTAAGAATTCCAATAAGAAATTACTTTACTTTAATTTTATAAGGCTCCTTTGGTGTTGTTTAATTTAGGGAAACTAGTAAATAGCAATGGTTTGTATGATACATTACGCGTGTTTAACGTGGAAATACAGAACAAGATACTTGCTTTAGAGCATTGTGTGCTTCGGACATGTATGTTTATATTTAACAATTTCTTTCGTGTAAGTGAAATGATATAATTGTGTTGCTGAGGGGTATCCCAATATAATACCTACCTGGGTAGACCCAATATAATACCTACTTTAGTTTGAGGAGATTGTAATGTCTTAATTGGTGGGCATGGTGAAATTACTGTAAATTCTTCGAATATTTTCCTTTACTTTTACTGTGGGTTATTGTTCAGATCCGTGGTCGCGAAACCACACAACGAAGATTTTATTATGTAAAAAATAAGTTTTGGTACCGTTCAACCTAGTTCTTGACAGCGTCTTTACGTCCGGGATGATGGAGCTGTAAATAAATACTTACACAGCCACAAAATTGGATGATTTTACTCGTACTATATTCGTGTAAACGATTATAGCTTTAAATTGAGACATAAACTTTCTGCTTTCTTGTAACTTTCTTCATTAATGACTTTGTGGTGAAGGATCATTGTGGGTCAGCGAAATATCCTCTTAGTAATTGTGTACACGTAGTACCTATGCTAGGTAAAGTACAGTTTGATAGGGTATGAGACCACATAGTCGAGCTCGGTGGGCGGTCGATAACATGACACGTATCAACATTAGCTTACACGAGGACCGCAGCGTCGCCGCTCACCGTCCAACGCACGCAATGTTCTCTGAACAAAGTGACGTAGTGTGGCTGGCGCTATGAGCACAAGAGCGCTGGCCGTGTGGTCCTGCACTTAACGCTGTGCTCAGCAGTGAGTCCCTGCCACTAACTAATATGACAACATGAGTATTAAATTCACTACTATATTGCAAATACCACAACTCTTGTTTTGCTCTTTTGTTTCATAAATGGCATCGGTGCACGAAACAAACGTTAATTGCCCAAAGGAGATGGCTCTAGAACATGATCGTCCTAAACAACGTAGATTCCATAAAAACAATTCTAAAATTTATAAAATCATAAAAATAGAATATTATTGTCAAACTAGATAATTATAACGATATGCAAAAGAACATCAACATAGTGTTTGTGTGTGTTCATGTAGAGCGCGCGTGGGCCAGGTGTGCGCAACAATCTCGGCAGTTGTCGCTGCGCACGCGCACCCTCGGTGCGCTTTTAATAAATTTCAGTACCTATAAAAAAGGATCTATCAAAAGATGGCGACGCTAAATCAACCGGTGTTCGGGTGCAGCTATGCAGCGCTCGGCGGGCGCGGATCGCTCGCCCTCCGCGAACAAAACACCGTTTGTTAGGTGTGCAAACAAGTTCTGATTAAATGAAAAGGTGTCCCGGAACGGGTGTGTCCGACGTTTGCTCAAAGTAATTACATTTCATTTGATATTTGTGTTTAAATGCATACAAACTGCCGGTTCAATGGAACAGTTACCTAATTAACTTTCAGGGCCAAAAGCTCATAGAGGCTAAAATATATATGAGTGTCGTTATTGCCATATCCGTATTTAGAAGCAGTGAATTATTAATTGCACTCGTAACCTACATCTAGATCTAACCTCTATCTGCTTAACAAACAAATACATATTATTAAGTGACCCTAAGCGATCGGTTTTTCTTTTGTCAATACGGAACTATGTACACACCTTAAAGAAATTATACATGAAGTAATAATAGTGCCCCGTTTTATAGCAGATAAAAAATAACAATGTAACCGTTATTCGTCACTTACGGTTCTGTTAATCCTGTACCGAATGATCTACTTGTTCGAGCCTGCGCCGGCGCATTGGATGCAGCTGTCCCCGCGACCCCAGGTCTCCTCTGCCCCTTCGTACCGTAACACTATAAATACTATTTCGGGCTAAGAAATGCAAAAAAAATCTTTAACGGTGAGATTTTTGTAAAAAAATATCGAATGTGGGAAACTGACTATTTCTGTTTCCCTAGATTGCAATTTTATTGTTACACGTTGTAACGGAATCAATGAATTTCATACTTAGACGAGACAAGATGCACATGTCAGGAGTGTGACGTCATCCTATTTAGGAGATGAACATTATTGTTCTGTTCATTTAGAGCATCTTTGTATAAGGCTCTATTCTTATAGATATCGCTATAGTTTCTGAAATAAAAACCTTTGAGAATATATGAGAAATTAAAGTTAAATTTTGTAAAGTATTCTATTAACATGTATTTATTCTTAAAGAATAACTTGTAGTTTCTTACCGATTCTTCGCCATGAGAATTACACTTTAGAGCCGTGCATCTAAAGTCTGTAGATTATTTTAACGCTTGAAAAGCGTGCCTATTTGATATAAAAACGTTTGAGAACATGTTTCCTTTTAAATATCTATATTGTCAGCTGAATCTGGCAGCAGCAACTGGTCGTATAGGTGACAATAGGACTGAGAAAACTGATCACTTTGTCTTGTAGTTGTAACTTTATAAAAGTACTAGCCTTTCGCCCGCGTCGAGGTCGGTTATATCGCGTTTCCAAGAGAACTCTTCGAAAGTCCGAGATATAAACTATCCTATGTTCTTTCTCAAGGTCAACTCTATATCTGTACCAAATTTCATTAAAATCATTTCAGTGGTTTAGACGTGAAAGCGTAACAGACAGACAGAGTTACTTTCGCATTTATAATATTAGTAGGGATGTAGAAACTAGAAAGGTAGTGCTACGCTAATTAAGATGTTTACAGACTTACGCTAATTAACTTGAAGATAATCCACTTCATAAATATTTAATTATGTGCTTTAGATGCTCATGACTCAGGTGGTATATTCTAAACAATTGTAGAACGTTATTACACGTTATATTTTTGTATTACTAAATTATGTGTTGTGTAAATAATAAATATTAATTTAACGAGTTCTGCCATCACAGTATGAAAATAATTTGTTGAACTTAAAATAATCTCAAATTGTGAATTACTTAAATCTAACATTGATAAAAATTTACATCTTAGTTCTATTTGCATCCCAATTGTCATTAATTACAAACTATGCATGAATATTTATTTAAATCTATAATATTAATAGGTAAAAGTTCGTTAAAGTATGTACGTACCTATACATTTGCCGATATAAATAGTTGGTATACGAGAAGGCCGTAAGTCGCTTGTCGCAGGGAATGCGCGAGGGGTGAAAGGTGGTCGGTGCGCGGTGACGCACCGGCCGCGTAGCGTGTGCCGAAATCTCAGCTGTTGCTGCGACAGACTATACAGCGTGATGTATTTATAACATGTACTATTTTACAAACATTCCTTTAATTATTGTCAAAATACTAGTTCACTGTTCACTACATTAATTTGAGAAAATATAAATTTTCGCACAGGTAAAATTAATTTATGTAGAGTAAAATGGAAGTATTTTACATTCATAACTATCTTAATTAAAAATAAATGAGTTTTTTGTTTATTATAGTAACGACAAACGGTGGATATTTTGGAAAATAATGGAAATAATAAATTTAATACAACTATCTTAAACGTATATTATCCAATACTATCATTTATTTTATTTTAATCCTTTTTACTTGATATTCTGATTGATCGATTTGTAGTAATTTTAATTAAATTTAATTATAAGAACTATGTGCGCCAGTCAAAACTGGAATGTAATAAATAATCATACCCACAGACGTAGAGCACCCTGTACAACGCTCAATCCATCTGTATTAAAAGTGTTTATAAAAGCGTTGAATGGCCCTGTGCGCTTTATATAGAAAACTCTACAGCTATGCCATTATTTAAAATTAAACTACTCACCTACCTGCAGGCAAAGCTGCCGGGCACAAAATGGTGTAAGGGCAGGACAATTTTCGGTACAATTTTGAACTTTAAAGACTAATATTTATTTTTACCAAAGTCCTATGAGTACACCGATTTCAAACCATATATTAAGGATCTTAAAGTTGATCTTTGCTATACTACATGCCGCGACGTAATAACTGAAATACAGACGTCTTACTTTCAAAATGTCAGCGATGCTGCGAACGAACCTCTACTTATGACCTTTTTGCTTTTGAGGATGCAAACAATGAATGGGGGAGACCCTAATCGTGTCGGTTATATTTCCAAAAGGCACTAGGTGTTCTTGTTTCGCTGGAGTTTAGTAGGGGTTGGTTTGGCGTTTAGGGCGTTTGATTGCGGGACGGCGGCTCCATGCAGATGTGCGATTCGGGTACAGACATGTGATTCTGCACGCGCAGCCAGCTGCTGGCATAGCTGTGCACTGATTCAATACAATGCAGGGTCGGACTCGGCTCGTGGGTGCCTACGCTTTGTATAACATTTTATGTGCAGGCAAGCTCTACAAACAATGATACAAATCCATACAACAACAATGGTAGGTATCACTCAGGTGTGCCATGGGTCTCAGTCGTTAGTTCGTCATAATAATAATGCAGATAATGGTTGGATATAATAGATAAAACTTTATGTCTTACTAAGACATTGCCTTTAGCAGAAAATTACGTAGATTTATGTCTTAATTAGAACTAACAGCTGTTTAACAACCGTCAATGATCGTTCAATGAATTTATTAAAGTATTAATTTAAAACAACAAAAAATATGAAATAAAAAAAAAATAGTTAATCGGAGTCCTGCCAAAGGTTAAAAATAGTCCGTACCTATATAAAACTCATTTGTATGTAATGTATGCGAGAAATTAACCGCCAATTGTGTGACATTGAGAGCGCTGTATGGCAGTATGGCACCACCTGCCCCGGGCGGCGCGGCGCCCCTGTCCATCGCTATTTCCGCCATACTCCTGGCGGCATAGCGCACGGCCGGGCGGCCCCTGCGCTCGTGCCGCGACCGTTACGCACGCGCCCCTGCCCCCGCGGCCGAGCACCTGGCCGCCGCGCAGCCGCCCCGACACCCGACACACATCACACTTGTTCACAACGAACATATCATCACACCCATGTATCTAGTTAGCATTTATTACATAATACTTCATTACCTCCATTTACGAACAACAGTTTTCAGATACCATTCCTGATGATTATATCGCAAACAAATTAATATGAAGTAGTACTTTCAATTGAACTTATTTAGAAACTTTTGTTATTTTAATAAACGATGTAAACAAGGTGATACCAATATAGCAGATGATTAAAGGAGCAAGGCAATTTTAATTTAATAATGAGTGCTCATTAAGTACTTGTCCATTATCAATGCTATATTTATTTCAATAAAACGATGTCTAATGTTGTTTACCATCAACCATCTTCCGCTGTTTTGTTTACGTTTCCCAGGCGTGAATGGTGATAACGTTTCATTCACAGGGACCCAAAATAATTAGTTAATGAGTGACGATCTGTTTGTCGTTGGCACTTGGAGCCACCGCTCCCACCACTCACAGTGCCGAAAGCAAGTAATGACACGATAATGAAGAGGTATCACTTCGCCTTACCGGGTATTATTGTTGACGATCGATCGAAGTGATTAGTCACAGATTTATTAAATACAATCGAGATGTTGATGTCAATTACACGTCGATCCCTTGACACATATGCGGGCTGAGTCACGAGGTACATTTCACCTCGCGCCGTGCTCCTCGTCATCATGATACCGATGACCAACTTGAACGTTGAACTTGCAAGCACAGCAGTATTTACGGTGAAATCATTCCTGATGGCCTTGCTTATTCATACGAATCGTATTCCTTTGTATTCTGAAATCTCTTTTGTGATGAAACAATTTTTAAATCAAATTTCTCTCTTACTCTCTCTTGCTGTCTTCTTAGTAATCTTGAACTACGCCAATTCCGTATACGTATATTCCGTATTACGATACCGAATCTACATAATTTGGTCCGCGGCTCTCGGGAGGAAAAGTAACTTTCCAACTCGTAACCCATTTTAAGAAAATTATGTCCTCAAACTCTAAAAAGTAGAACAAAAGAAAAAGTCGCTTATTATGTCGTCGTGACAATCGGCAACGTCACGGTCAAGGTTCATGTATTGTGATTTAGCACGTACCTAAGCAGACGCTGATCGGATGGTTTTTATCCGCAGCAAGAGAGAGATGCTCTGTATTAGTGCATATTAGCCGACTCGACCGGTTCATGCAGATAGCACCTTACTTTTGCGCCTGTGAACTTGTTCCTGTGAGAAAACCCAAATTGCCCAGCGAACAGTCTGACCTGTGGGAATTAACACTGGGAGCATAAAAAATATCACAAAGACTTTGTGGACTTTATGTTTCCGCGTTGGGAAGGGGTTGTAAAAATATCTTGTTTGGTTTGATACACACAAGGAAATGTTTTTGTTAACGATCTGCAATATAAACTGGTTCTCAGCCTTCCCGGTTGCCGAATATTATTATTACAATACTGATCCTAACGGATCGTGTGATTTTCGCAGTGGACATCTTGATTCTGCATCTTGAATGTTCCGGTAGTTCTCTATTGTTTGCTCTCTTTTTAATGTAAAGTAAAATGGATAATAAAAAGCTCCTGTCTCACATGAATTACACATAATGCACGTATTGCTTCTCTGATACTCTGATACTCCGATGAACACACTGTACTAATACATAAGCTCTACAAGTATCACTTCGATAAATAATTGAAGAAACTTGTCTGTACTTGTTCAAATACCTTTCGATACATGAAAGCTGAATCAACATTACTTTTAATATAACACGCAGCTATTAAACATGTATGACTATAAATCTTCAGTTCCGATCATTTTAAAAGGCAAGTGTATGAAGTGTGTGTGAGATATGCAAATAATATTCTTGCCGTGTACTTGTAGTTAGGTGCGATAAGACTTTATTCTTATGTAACATTGGTTGAGTGGCAAAAAACTGAAAAGGAAACGATTCTTAACAGGAAGGAGGGCAAGGTCGTGAAGCCGATAGCTTAGTCCAAACAATTTATAATAACTAGTCGTGTGTCATCGCGGTTTCAAGTGACATGCCATTTTGGCTAACTAGGTCGTACTTATGCGTCTAAACTATTCCGACTACTGTTGCTTTCCGATCAGATTTCATTATCTACGAATCCTAAATGCGACGTATCGTAAGACGCGTTCTTTGTTGCATTTCGTCGTAATTTAATATTCGTCACTACTTGCACTCAATGACTTCCTTGACGTCGCTTACTTCACGTAGAAAACTCATATTTCTTTTCAGTACCTAAAATTACAAGCAGTCTAATGACAGGTACGCAATAAATAAAATTTATATAATTTGTGTAATATTATCCATGCGTGTACTCGCGTGTTCTCAAACTGCTTATTCTTTTATTCCTACAATCCATTGCAAATTGCTATAGGTATTTAATTTGACATTCCTGTATTGAAACTCACTCTGAAGTAACGGAAACTGATCATATCTCAAGCGGCTTGCGGAGATGGAAATGTTTATTTTGGTACTTACATTGAATTATGAATAACTTATATCTTATCTCAACGACAACTTGTAAAACATATCGTATTCTACCTATCTACTAGGTAAACTTCAGCCTTACAGTTGATTAATATATTTTTCGGGATATTGATAATGTATGTAGCTATTAAGATAAGTGGGTTTTGCATGCTTATTTAAAAAAGAAAACTTTTATTTTAACTAAAATTAATAACTTTTAGAAAAGAAGGCACATCTATAGCAAAAATATACGGTGCTGGTCGTCAATTATATTATGCAGCTCTATTTGTAACGTTCATCGGTATCTATAATTTTCATAAGGCCTATAAATGGCAAATTTTATTTGCATTTCTGATTTGGTACAAGAAACGTCGTTCAGCTGCCGCTGATGTCGTCAAGTTGAATTTACAATAGAAGGAACCGAACAAAGGTATCAGAAGCATTTCAAAAAACGACATTGGTTCAGTTCAAAGGTGCTTAACCCCAAGTTTAGTGCAAAAAATGGTTTGATTTGCAGCGAGAGCGTTGATACCGGCGCGATGGAGAAGCTGGGCATATCGCACTGAAGGCAGCGGTTCCGGCGCGCCGGGTGCGGAGGCGCAGGTGCCGGCCGCCCCGCGCCGCGCCGCGCCGCCATTGGCCGCGGCCCCGCGCCCTCCGCCGATTGGGTATGGCGCACGTGCGAGGCCTACCCGCCGCCACCTGGCCGCGCCGCTGACGGGGAGCGCTTTATAAGCGCGAGGCCTTCCCTCACCGCACCACTCGAGCTCAGGACGCCGACGAGTGCACGTACACCTCTGTCGCGCCCCGAACACTACGCCGTCTACGCGACTACGACGACAACTTGTGATGTTTGGACTGTTACGATTATAGTGATTTTGTGAAACGTTTTATAAACATATTTTTGAAGAACTCTATTAAGTGTTAGTGAATATTGTGCAAGATGCTCGTGGAGGACTCACAGACCACTCGGGCTTTGATGACGAAGAAGTACGCACATTGTCCGCTGAAGAAGCGGCCAGTGCTGGTGCGGGAGGAGCGGCCGGCGACACCGCCCACTACGCCGCCTCACCCCGCCCACCTGGCCACGCGACTTTACTACGATTATCACTGTAAGTATCGTGTTTATGTGATTACTATTTTTTTAAAATCATCTTGATTCATTCGCAAAAATGTTGAAACATTTGTATTGGATAAAATGCCCTTTCTCTAAAATTTTAAACCCAAAGCTTTGATACAAGTTTAACAAATATATTTCTTGCATAATAAAAATGAGACTTCAGTAATTTTACACATTATAATAAATACAAGATTGTTTAGTGAATAACTTAATTTAAATAGTCGGAATATAGCTATAGAACTATAACTAATCTTTGTTTAATATTGTCTACAGGTGACACGGAAAATGATGAACCAGAAAATCTTAGTACTAAACCCGAAGACCTATCAAAAACTGGCAACTACCCAAGCAAGGCTTCATCACCCGTTTCAACTGCAGCAGTTAAGATGGAACCTCGCGAATGGCCTCAACAGCAATTGGAGTATTTGGCCGCATGTCGTACACGACTGGAGCCCGCTCCCGCAGAGCTCGCGCGCCCCACACCACAGTACGCCTACTTGCCGACGTTGTACGCTCCTTACCCGCTGGAGGAGCTGTACCCGGCAGCGCCTTCATTGTCACCACCTGCGCACCCGCAACTCTATGCGCACTACTCGCCTGCTTCACCACCGTCCTCCGTCTCGCCGCCACCTTGCCCTGAAGACTTACGCTCACCTGGATCAGTCTCCTCTGATTCAGGAATATCTGTATCGGCTCCGCGACGACCTCGTTACCAGTGCCCCGATTGCGCAAAGTCCTACTCAACATATTCTGGTCTCTCAAAACACCAACAATACCACTGTGCCGCGGCTGAAGGAAGCCTGGCACGGAAATCTTTCAGCTGCAAGTACTGCGCTAAGGTTTACACTTCGCTGGGAGCACTCAAGATGCACATTCGTACTCACACATTGCCGTGCAAGTGCCATCTCTGCGGCAAGGCGTTCTCGCGGCCATGGCTGCTGCAGGGACACATCCGCACTCACACCGGAGAGAAACCATTCTCCTGCCATCATTGTCGCCGCGCTTTCGCAGACCGGTCGAATTTGCGCGCTCATCTTCAAACCCATTCAGACGTAAAGAAGTACTCGTGCTCAGGGTGCGGGAAGACGTTCTCGCGCATGTCCCTGCTGAGCAAGCACCTGGAGGGCGGGTGCGGCGTGCCCGGCGCGGCGCCCTACGAGTACCGGCCCGAGGCGCTGCCCGCGCCGCACTCGCACCAGCCGCTGCCGCCGCCCGCTCCTGTGCACGCCTATTGAAAAGACTGAGCCCCGCAGGATTCTCGATCTCGTATTTAGTACATTCTCTAAATGTAAGCGACGACGCATCTAGCTTAAAGACGCTCTAGTTATAGTATTTAAAATTAAATTATTTTTGTAAATCTTTAAATCTCATTGTGTGTAAATTTATATTTCTACGTTTCAAGTATAGGGGACCAATGTAAATTTAGACTTTCTAAAATGAGTTAGACTTAAGTTACTGTAAGGTAATATTTAGTCACGTCGATCGTGGCTTCGCTAGTCATATGGCATTTGCCGAGTGTCATACACTTTTTAAAAATATATTCGTATCCTAAGCCATGTACAAAGTGCCTTAAGTATAAATGATTAATATATTCTGAAGAAAGTATAACATTATGCTGTTATTTTAATGTATTGTATTAAAATAATACTTATCAATGAGGCTATAGTTAAGCCGTTTGTCGAATTGCGTTCCTTTCTGTTACCTCCATACACAGAAAATTAAACATGTCATAAACTGAAGTTATTGTATTTTTATGATTCCCTAACCCTCTGATTCCCCTGCGCACTGGGCACTATCAGTTTTAAACATCCAATAAAAAGCAATTAAGTATTCGTCATAAAAAGTCATCTACAGCAGATTTTAGATATAGCCATATTTTTTTCTGCGGAATCAGATATTTGCCATTTTCTGATTTCATCTCAGAGAACGTTAATGTTCCATGATTTCTTTAAAATTAAATAATAACTAGGTGAATGAACTTAAATGTTGAAGGCAGTTCATCAACTTTTCTTTATAAGAAACTATGATTCTTTAATTATCGTATCCAATTAGAAAAGGCAATATTAAAAAACAAAAAGAGTTATCATGAATTTAAAAAAAACAGTGTTACTTAGTAATCACTTATAAGTAACCTTGTATTAGTTCTAGCAAAATAAACAATGGCGCATCAAAACCTAAACTATAAGCAATGTTTTAATAGGCAACAAAGTCCGCGTCGCGTCTACTTAAAACACAATTTGTGGTTCGGTAAGTGGTTATTTAGCGGCAGCGAGTTTATCGAGACAATAGCGCAAAGCACCGGTCTGATGTGGGTCGAGCATTAGACGGTGGGCGCCACGCCGCCGCCGCCGGTCACCCGGCCACGAGGTCACCACCCGGCCCGCACCGCCGCCGCTGCGCCATGCGCCACCTCCCTATCCCTAATTAATGAAAACACAACATTCATACAAGTCATCATAACTGCATCCTAGAATATTTCATGATCTGCGCTTTTCAGACGGAGATTAGCAGATTACCCACAATTAAGCACCTATGTGGAGGCAAAACAGTAATGTTCAAAAATTATGGCTACCGTTATAACTACGTAACTCTCCTAGTTGCAGGCAGTTAGAAGAAAATACAACTAACAGTTCACATAATGAGGCAGCGGACTGGATACCAGAGTCTCGCTTGACGTTCTTAATATCTAAGTAGCCAGTTTAACAGTCTTACTTTTTTGTAAATAGCCACATTCAGATCTATGATTAAACACTTACGTTTCTCCTATGAATTACTAAATGTCTTCTTTTGATACCGTTGTGACATATTTTTCAGCACATGGATGTGTTCTTTAACTATGTATACCTAAACATGAACATGAAAGTCACTTTTAGATTGCTATTGCTAAAACTTACTACACAAGTTACGAGGAAATGTCTACCACATTAAACTTTAAATTTAAGGAAAGTAGAAAAAATATCGATGACTATACTACTGTCTCATTTTAAATATGTAGCGATCATATTCATGTCGACATCAAGATTCTCTAAAACTTATTGCAATATGTAAACTAAGAGATAAAATCTGACCACTGAATTCCCAATAGGCTTTAGTCAGAAGTAAAACGTAGCCGTTCCGATACAACACGAAGCAGTGCTTGTAATGCGGCATGTAAAGCACTGACTCATACAATGAACAAACATTTAAAGTTTAATTGACAACATAATCCAATAAGTTTATCGGAACGTAACGCAGATCATGTCGCTTACGGTACGAAAGTTGTCCAATAAGATAATGATCTCTCGGCTGACCTCTGACCCTGTCAGGCAAGTTCACGTTTCTCAAACGTCAAATGCTCACTATTGGCACTTTTCTATCGAATTGTTTCAGATTGAGATGTTATCATGCGACGGTTTTGTAACTAATATTGTTACAATTAAGTAACACGACATACTTCAATCGTAGCGACATCTATTGACGAATAGTCACATATACGTTACAAAAAATTTATGTTCAAATTTGATTGAAAGTGTTGAATACGGTTCCATGCATCACCATTTATCTTAGTAGGAATCTATTTTTTTTTTTAAATGTGAACTGTTGTCGTTGTAAGTCATCATTATGATAATTGATGAGTATTCCTAAGCCTAATCTAGGAGGCTAGTTAAGTTACGTTAATGATTGTACGAGGACATGCGGTTGCCATTTAAGAGAAAATACACATTATCTTATACGAATGCCAATTAGTGGTAGTCAGTGAAGACGTGTTGTTCTCGAGCGCGAATGCGTGTGCGACTCGCGGTGATTGGTCGCCGACGACCACCGCGGCGCGCGGCGAGCGGCGCGTGCTCCGCGTACCCGCACTGCGGCCAATCCAATGCATTCTCATTAATTAATTCTGTTCCTATTTGCATCGTGATTATCTAATCCGATATCGATCGCTGATATGCGGTACCAATTAGAGTTCACACCTAATAGTCTAATAGAACTTTGAACTTTTCTATTAGTTATAAGTTATAAGCGATCGCCTTAAAGATAACGCGAACGGGTTTCAACACTAATTTGACCTCGTTCGAGAAGAGCTTTGGTATTGTTATGTTTAATTATTTATATCTTTTTAACTAGGAACATAATTAATGTAGTTTGGAGATTCGAAGTAGATAATAATATGAACGTGTGCTCGTAGGTACTTGGTCGTGAAATACCTAAACCAATTTACGGCGTTGCGCAAGGAGGTTCGTCGCGGCGTTACCGTGCTTTGTGAGTCGGCGTCTCGGCCGAGCGGGGATGAGGCCGCGCCGCGTCGCGTCGCACGTAAATATCTAGATCCGTCTAGATTTAGGGCTGGCGGCGGCAATGGACCAAGTCAAGCTGCAGCGATAAGCATGATTTGTAACGTCGCGCGTCGGCGCGTGCGCACAAATAAATGTGATTTCAATGCGCACCTCTCAATAAATTACCTAACCCACTCTTGATATGACATTGTAACGATTTATAATCTCCTCACACACTCGATACATTTAGATGTTAAGGATTTCCGCCTGTAAACCTTTGTTCGGAACATGTTGTGACGACAACGTTCTATCCCATCCGTCTTCTGGGACAACCAGTGCAGTACCATTTTAATCCACTGATATTTTATCCATTAGATATATTTCATAAATACTGTTTAGTAACTACTCATAATAGTGTTGAGTCAATAATAATTAGCTAATAAACAATCTTAGATGTGTGTTGTATGCCCGCGAGTGTCCTTAAAGCGTATTGCTGTTACACAATACTATAATCGTAGCACGATTAATCAATAATACGTACACGGCCAATAAAGTAACTAACAGTTACATACACTAATCACTTTTAATATTGCCGTGTGCAATAAGCAAAAGTTAGTGCAAGGAAACTTATAAAGTGGTCCTTACTAAGATTATATAATTTAGATTAGATTTTATAGCAGAAGTCATGGCTAGCGTGATCGAATACAATATATTATAACTCTTCATGTAGGTACTATGCATTATGTGATTACTGGTATTGGAACAACACAATACACATAATATTTAAACATCAATATCTAGAAAAAACCTAAATAATCAATTAGAATATAATAATTTCAAAGTCACAAATCTATACTTATATTATTATAAAGCTAAAGAGTATGTTTGTTTCTACAAGTCCAGTTTGAAAAATTCCTTCAGTGTTAGTCTATTTATTGGTTAAGGCTTTCGAAATTTCGAATTACTCGTATATACCACCACGCTATCATTAAAAGGAGAGGATCAGAAATGTTACAGTGACGGGGAGCAATAGTATATACTCTAAAACTATAAACCCGATTTCAAAATTTCTTAACATTGAACTTCAAATTGGTAGAAATAAATAGATAATAATAGAATAGAATAGCTATTCTATTCTATTATTAACCACGTGGACAAAGTCGTGCTCTACAGCTATTTTCACGTCACAAACACATTACGATATCATTGCCAGTAATTTATAACTTTGTTAATTGAGTTTGATATCCTTTGGTCCCAGTTTCATAATTACTAATAAATTGCTGAACATAAAACGTTAATTATCATTATCACGATGTAATACTCAGTCAAGTACTTGTCTTTATAAGGTTTAGACACTTATAGAAATGAAAGTTTACATTAGGCACGGATTTTTGTATCACATCTTTTATGATTGCAAGTTCGCAGGTGATGGATGATGTCTTTAGCGCACTGTAATTGTGGTGGTGGTCAAATATGGCGATGAGTCCCACTACTACTGCAGCCAGTGCGTTGTGAGCGTTGTGTGCGGTGTCCCGGAGGCCGCAGAGCAAATGCGGTGCGGAGGTGTGACGGCGGCGGCGACGCGGCCCGACGCGATAAATCCCGCGATCCTGTGCCAATAAGCACGACACAGCGGCCCGTGAGCTATGGATAGCGCTCTCCACATGCCGCGTGGGCGGCGACGTCGCGCTTCAACGACTCTGAAAAGATTATTCACCGGTAGCGATGCTTTGTGGATTCGCGTAAATGGATTCTGATGCTTTATTTCCTTAAGCTTCGAGGCTGTGATTGCGTAATCTTGGTTTTGTATCAACTCGATAAACAGAAGTGAAATAAAAGTAAATATTTATAGTGCTGATGTCTATATTCCATTGTCGTAGATACAATACTGACAATAATACTTTATCACCTAGGAATTCAATGCGGATCTGATAGTAAAAGATAGATTCAAAATGGAATGACAAACCTAGACCTAGCTGTTGCTAACTAGAAATGCGCGAACAAATTTGTTTATTGGTATACTACTGAAATGTGTCGATAATATAAATTAAGTAGAAATAGTTTAAATAAAACATGTTCAATACAGCCCAGGTACAAAAAATCTTTATAACGCCTAGTCCAAGCGCCGGGGCGGTCATTCTTGCTAACAAAAGACATCAACGGGATTGCTACGTTTATGCAAACACAAAATATTCGAGCTTTCTTATATTAAACACGAACAGTTTTCGACACAAGCATCTGTAATATAATCATTTATTATGTAAAATCGGAAGTATAATCTGGTATTTGTAACTTTCATTGTGATTTTTTATTTGATACTAATAAATAAACAAAGATTATGGAAGTGTGTAGGCCGCATGACTCACGTCTTTAGCATGTCGGAGCTCGCAATAAAAACATACTTAAGCATAATACTCGGCAGTTCAGCACCCGCCGCAAACATTAGCATCCGATGTTAATTACGAATCGCCGTCTCTCACTGTAGTTATGCGAACCACATAATAAAATATGCAGACAACTTTTTCCCAGCCATTTTAGTCATATGCATCGTCGGCGATTTCAAAACAGTGCATAAATTCCATTCCTATATATTGCTCAATCTACCCTCACTTTTTAATACTGTAAATTACGATGTGTTGATAAAGTCTGCCGTAACGTATTTAATTCATAGTTCTAGACAATAATAAGCTTTGCTATTTATTATAAAATTATCTGAAGATAGTAAGTAGTAGGCCAGTTAATATACGCAACCCAAAACTCCCGACATAAATGGTTTTCTTAAACGCAATACCTTTAAAAGTTATTTTAACGATTGCATTGTCCCACAATAATACAATGTTACCTGTCGTAAACAAAATAAAATCACGAGAGCATTGAATCCGTTATCAATATGTCTTGAGTGACGTGACATTTATTATATGTAAAACTGTGATACGAATTTAATATGATTACTACAAAGCGCTCGGGGCATGAGTTATTTTTTACATTTCACATCGAGACAGTTACTCGGATCAAATCGAAGCGGTCTTTTGTTCTCGGTTGGTTTCCTTGTACGCTAGAGGGCGCGGGCGTTAATACAATAATCTGGTGTCTGCATAAAAATTAACCGGTGTGTAACGGTACCGCGCGTAGGAGGCGCGCACCTCGCCTCACCTCCGACCCGCGTAAGGCGCGCGTCAGGTTAACGCGCTCCTAGTTATGTCACACCGGTATTACGCTTCTTTGGAACATTATGTAATGAAGACATTATTACCTAATTGGTACAAGCTGGTTCTTTGCCTTTTTGACATAAGTAATACAGTTGCTTTATGTCAACAAGCAAATATGAAAATTTTTATGAGTAACTTGCGCGAGCAGACCTCAAGGTTTCATGCATTGATATGTTTTATTATTGTTTATGAACAATATTTTAAATCGTATTAATTGATTTATGGCATATCCTACATAAGGTAAAATAGGAGCTTGCGCTTCCACCAAAAGGCATGGCATCATCAACTCATAACACAAAATGAGTTCTTAATTAATGGTAATATAATCATTATCTACCAAAGAAATAAAATGATCTTATTCATTTATTACATGAAAGTTAAACATTAATGGTAAATTCTCTTTTACTTTCTTTTTACATTGTGTATCAGGACTTGTGGAACATTAAAAACTTAATCATATCAATTAAATCGGCACCGCTCACTATAAGATGAGATCGTTACACGTGCACGTTTACAAGGAGAAATCAGCACGGAGATATAGTCTCATCATTAAAAGCCATTCGTTAAAACCTACAGACAGTAAAATCTGTAACAAGCAACGTAATAAATGCAATAACAATGAATAAAATGGCAATAATAGCAGGTGAAATCGCGACAGGTCCGGGTCTCGGGTCGTCGTCCGTAATTATAAATAAAATACGGCAACCGTGCGGTGTGCCCGCAGCCGCGCCACCGCGCCGCCGCCCCCGCGAGTCGCGCCGCGTCGCGCCCTGCCGCCTGGCGTCGCACCGCATCGCGCCGCTTCGCCCACCACCCGACACTTACCTGTATCACTTGACTGTTTTCAGAGCACAATAGTGTATTATTGGCCCTATTTGGAGTTTACACACTCATTCCAAATTTTGTTACGAATACAAGCTTGCCCACTAATTCAAGGATGCGGGCGTTATTTGGACCTTGTGTCGTTTAATATAAAACATTTTGTTCATTTCATATTATGGCTGCTTGTACAAATGTACATGATAACGTTTTCATACGAGATTTTATTTATAAGGAAATCAACCAGTCCAATTTTAAGTTTGGACTTTTGATTAAAAAAATATTCTCTACCCACTTTAGCACCATTTTTTTTTCTTAATATCTTCTTAGAAGAAGCTTAACTAACTAAACGGAAGGTTTGGTAAATATCTTTACTTGGTCATCAAATTCCCAAAACTCATTAGGGTATCCATTTCCATTAGCCTAGATGTGTTGTAGGGCGTGACCACGTAAAATATGAAGTAGTCACCTCCATGTGTCGTACCAGTTGATGCATATGAATACGCATCGCCCGTTGTTTTAATTACATGTCCTTGTTAGTGTTATATCAGCGTTATCAGTTATCTAGCCTGACTCCAACTGTCGTGCACATGACGGTTAGAGGAGTGTTTGTACAAAATGTAAAAAGTGGTAGGTAATGTCGACGATAGGGGTAGAGGGTGTGGAGCGGCGGAGCGTGGCGGGCGGTGGCGTACGCGTGCGCGTGCCCGGCCTGCGCGCCGACACACGCCTAGCACGTGCTGAATTCATCATTTTTTCCACTCACTTTCCGTTAGACGTTAAAACACTACAGAACTAACGTTCGCAAACTTATCCGTACGTTGCGTAAACTCTTTGGCACGGTCTCTGATAACCTTTGGCGCTTGCCTCGATGAAGTTAGCGTAGGCGATCTAGTTGTTTGTTCACTGGCCACCCAGTGTGCAGATATTATCCTTCATATTTTTACATGTTTTCTTGTTTTATTAGTATCCTTTATGGGCTTTACAAATATATCAATTATAAGGCCCACGCAGTTGGCCAAAAATAGCACTTTTCATTGTATAATGGAAATCATACTGAACTCTAAGAAGTTGTATTACATCTACGTGGACATTATGTACACAGTAACTTTCTTTCAAGAAATGAAAAATCGAATTCTATGACACTGCATCATAAATTAAATAGTTATAATATATACCAGTATCTTCACATCTTGCCTATTTCTATTTAGAAACAGGTGAATACGCAGTTAAACGGGTGCCCGCATCATTTCCAGAACACATGTAGATAACTTTTAATAAAAGCGCTGAATAGTAAAAACGGTAATTGATGTACTTACCCGACATTATAAAAAAATGTAGACTATTATTTACCATTGACTTCGACTACATTTTACTGAATTACCTACTAGAAAGTTGAGCTAAAAATTAAAATTATTTTCGAAAGACGTTTATTGGGTGATACGTAGTAGGGTGTTTGAATTAATCTGCCCGTCTGAAAGATTTCCAAAAATATCAAACAGATATTTTCCATTTTACAACAATATTAAAAAGTAAGGAAGATTAGAAAAGCACTTAAGATGGTCAAACATATGGTAAAGGTTACTAATAATAGTACTTGCTAGTAAAAAGAGTACTGGTAAGTGACGTCACACGAGATTTTAAATCACTGTACCCCTTTGTTTATTAGATAAAGGAAAAATATTTATTTGTCTATTGACTATTGATTTGACGCTATAACACCTTCAGTACAGGTGGATAGAAAACAAGTTCTATACTTTAAAGCAGGAAGGAGGCAAAGCCGTTGGGTTTAGTCGTTCGCTGGTATTTGGATTGTCATAGCAACATGGGTGACGCTATGGAGGCGCGTCAGGTGTGTCCACGGTGGGTGAGTCCAGCAAGTGCAGGCGCCCGCCGCGGCCACGGTTGAGCGTCGCCGGCAGTTGGCACGCGCCGCGCACGCGACAGGTGGACGTCACGCGCCGTTACCTTACACCCATGCACTAGACTAAGAGTTGCGGTGTCACACTACTTGCCTAGTAAGTAGTTGTTACACAAAAATAACTAATTTTCCGTTTCTAATGTCTAAAGGCTAGCTAAGTACTTCTAGGTCTCAATAAATCGATTTTCCATTATTGTAAATATATTCCATCTACTAACATCAATACTACAGCTAAGTGTGCCCCCCTTGAGAAATGACCGCAACCCGTTACGTTATCTATATGTATAACAAATGTCACATTAAATGTTAATGTCATTTTTAATACCATTTTTAAATGTTACAAAAGTGGATCAATCGTGATGTCATGACAAGTACAAATGAGTCGAATGTTTGACGGGTTTCTGAAGGTCACCGATCCTTACTTTTGAGAGTGGACACGCGGCTCGAGGGACGAGGATGCCTGTCTGAGTGCTTCGAACCCGCAATTTACAGCTTTATCCTCCGTTATTATTCTTAATAACATGTTGCAAGAACAACGACACAGCCAGACAACACGAAATAAATGTTTGAAGTGTTTTTGGTTTATTAATCTTATACCTTAGCTTCCAGGTCACCATACGCAGCATTCTGAATAAATATCTAAGTCCTGAGCGTGATCCGAAGCGTGAGTCCAACTTAATAGTTTTCCGAATAAGGACATAAATCACAAGCCGTGAAGAATGATTCGGGGAACATGAGCCTCACGATAAACAAGTTCAGCGCGTTGTCTTTACATCTCGCATCTTCAGATTAAGATCCTGCCTGTTTACAAAGAATTTGAATTCCTCGGATCGAAAAAAAAACTGTTTAAAACTCATTACATCACCGTTATGGGCCGATAACAGCGTGAAATTTTGGTAATTGGTAATGTAGATGCCTGCGCAGGTTCGGATCTGAAATATACGATGGTATCTTATATTATAATTATTTTACGATATGTAAAGGCTTTCTTGTTCTGACACTCGACATGTAAAGCTTTAAGTCATTACATTTTAATATCTTTATTCGAACAACATTGCCATTCATCATAATAAACTTTTTTGTCTACCTGTAGAAAATCTCTTGTGTCCGAATTATTTTTGTATGTGATATCCAGGATCTAATTAAGGTTGATATCCGTTACTAACATAGTTTTAGTATAACATGCCTATACTAGTTAATTTTATGAACCTATTAAAAAAGTCATCATAGAAGATTGCTCATCAGGCCAATTAAATATTATAGTCGCGATAAGAAATAAAATGTTTCTACTACACGTACCAACAGAAATATTTGCGCTCACATTACGCATTCCTTAGAGTACTCACATTGGTATTTAAAATACCGTATTGAGTGAGTCGCTGGCAGGCGTCGGTGTCCATTACGTTATAATCAATCATCGTGTACGTTCAGGTTTCAATCTGCTTTGCACCGCTTTTGGCCAGGCGAGCCTTTCGACACGGGCGCAATCAATATAGCAGATAAGTGCGATAAGATCCGACGCAGCCTCGCGGCCGTCGTCGTCGCTTTGCAGCGTCCCTCCCCCCCTCTTCGTGCATCCTCGCGCATCCCCCGCCTCTCTCACTCAACTAGCGCAAAGACATCTTCATCCCACAAACCTCTCACTATATGCACTCAGCACCTCTCTGCATCGGCGCTATGCAACAATTGAATGAGTATCTGTTCTGTTGATACGTAAGTGTTAGTTTGCGAATATTTGCAATGTCACGATTCTTGGAATATTTACTAGTAGTCACTGTCACACACTAATGGACACAGTGTTGGCGACGTTTCGTAAACACATCCAGCACTATCAAACGACTAAGATACGAAGACAAGTGCCAGCATCAGTTAACCTTAAAGAATTTGCGTTCATAAGCTAATAATATTAAAACAAATTAAGATCAAGTCAGAACATCACGTTCCTAAAATTTTCCAATTACGGGGACTCAACAGTTGTACAAAAAAATGGAATCCACCGTAATACGACGTAAGTGCATGGCAGTAGCGCGTGCGCAGTGTGATGTGAAGTGCCCTTAACGACTTAAGTGTTGATGTGCGGGAGTGGGATCATTTATTATTTTATCGTATGATTGAATCTTGTTTTTGATTCAATTCATGTTGCAGACAGACATATCTCTGATATTCTTGAAACTACACTGATTCAATTTATATACAGGCTTATCCTTTTGAGACGTTTAAAATGCAACGGTACACATGCATGTTCTTCGAATTAAATACGTGTATAAATTTTTAAATTTAATTTCGCTTATTCTGCAAACGATATGATTTATTACAATAAATCATGTCTCCATCAATCACCAACATATATCTACATATACCAATAAAAAATGCAGTTGAGTATTTTGACTTTCTATATCAGCACAACATATTGCGAGATAGTATTCGTGACAAAGTCAGAATTTTAAGTAACAGGCTCCTCACCTGATATGGTGATGAATAGGTTCATTAGGTGGTATGAGCCGCGCCGCGCATGTGCGCACACCCGATATCGGTCAATCCCACCTACTAACTATTAACATAAGTACATCGCGAGTGGACGAATGTATCACGCTGCGTGTTTATGTGATCATCATTTATATTGAAGCGGGTATGCGGGCACAGGTGCGCACGCGCCGACTTCGCACAGGTAGCCTCCGCAACTCACACCTCACAGCTTCTGTCCACCTGTGTTTTTAAACGCTGACCAATGTTACTAAAACTAAAGATGGACAAAAAATAATTACTTCCACAGATGTTACTGATTAACACTTTTAACCTGAGGGCGCCAAAAAAACACCGATTATATCTTTTAATGTTACGGCCCCGCATCGTGCATTATTAGTTTAATTTAATACTGTTTGGCCATAATTAAAACATAAGTGCAACTTGATCTCCCTTTATTTCAAATAGTTATTTAATAATATTCGAATGGGATAATTAGGTGCCTACCAGCCTCTTAAATAACAATGAGAAATGTTGTTTGAAGCCGATTAGTAATGGAAACTATCCATTAATGAGCGACATGAGACGGCTGCTATCGTCGACAATAAGTTACACGAACATTAGTAAACTAGGGAGTAATTGCGGAGGCGGGCCGATTTCCTAGCTAGTGCCGAAGCAATTAATACTCGCAACGTGATCAACAGTCGGCATGCTCTTCGTTGTACATTGCAGACGTCACAATATACAAATTACTAAATAACTAAATTGTGTTTGTACACACTACATGCACTACATGATATTTAACTTTTTTATAAACGAAGTAAATGTACATACTTCGCGATCCTACCTAATTAAAGAGGAGAAAAAGCTATAACCGTTTATCGATACAAAAGAATAAACAGGAACTAAGGTGATAAGATGACTTGACACGTTATTTAAACTTGGAACAGGTCCATACGTCCGATTTTTTTATTCCTTGTTTGATTGTTGTGTCGGCGTAGTTCCATCCTGTTTTTGCACAGGGACACAAAAAAGATTGCACCATATGGAGTATTATCGACTCTAAAATAGGCTGTTTAATGAACACCGAAAGCATGTGGCCAATTAATTTCTGCTAGCTTTTTTAAATGAACACATTTGGAACGAATTTAAAAAGTGCAACATATTAGGTGTGTTTTTGATAACACAATAAAGTTCACGTCATATGGAGCTACGGCTAAGGATAACGAATAATAATTGTATTTCTGTATGCACAGGTAAGCATTTTAGACTGCGCGAGGAGTTACGACCTTGAATAAATTTCTCCACCTACAGTGCAGGACACATTTGGCTGTTCACACAGTTCGTAACGATTAATCGTATTTGTTATTCAATTTTCCCCGTATTCAAAAGCGCGAATAAATATGCGTGGTAAGTCACAACCTGCTCAAAAGCGGGTTTCTCGACGCGTTGAGGCGACCATCTGGTGGGCGAGAGCTTTTTTTATTTTCCAAACGTGTCGTCTTGGATTCTCGTTTTTTGCACTGGCTGGCGCTCGCTCCTTTTCTTTTTTTATATTGCTGAGGTGCAGTTAACAGGTGGCTGGCTGTGTGCAGGTGAGACCTGAGATTTTAACTCGCGTCAGGTTCACCTGAGTGTGAAAAATTACGCGTGCTACCAGTCCAATTAACATGTTCCATTTTTTATTTACATAAAGGGTAATCAAATTACACATTTTTTTTCTTTTAACCAGATTCAAAATCCTTCAAATGGTTAGGGACACCACCGCTTTTTTGGAACTTTGACACATTTCAATCTATAATGAAGGAAGTCTGGCTTCATTTCCTTGTGCCGCAAAATCACTTCTGTGTAAAAAAAATAAATACTGAATTACTAAACAAACGGTCAAAAATTCTAATGGAACATATTTTTGTATATGTCTATCTTTCTCCTACAAGATTAATGAATCCCCAAAGGGTGTTTATTGAACCTTATTCCCATATCGACAAGCTGTAGGTAACGAATTGTGATAACTAGAATGTTAACTACTGATTAGGTATACGTACATTATTCTGTAAAACCTTTAACAAAAAAAAATACTAACCTTGCTATGACCATTAATTGGACGGGGGAAAAAAAAGTGTTTTTAGCTTATTAGAATTGCTGTTGCAGACAGGACCACTGCCGGATCTAGGGGCTCAGAGGCCCCGAGGCCTCGAGGCAACTAAGGAGTGGGGGCTCGCCTTGGTTCAAGTTATAAAAAATTATCGAGCTTTTTTTAGATGCCTTCTTTGGTGGGTCATAGTGTGGGCCCCTAGGCACTGGCCTAAAGTGCCTTATGGATAATACGACACTCACAGGACCACCTCTCGTTTTGCAACAGCAAGTCTTTCAAATTGCGGTTTTAATGGTAAAAAAAATCTACGGCGGGTTTTTAAATTTGTCATTCAACCACTTGAAATCAATAACCACAATCAGTTGAAAGTGCAATATTATTATAAACTATAAACTAGCATATGAAAGCTCTCCTTTTTTCGGGAATTAGCTCCACTCATCAACCGAAAAGGTCCGAAAGGAACTCCGTTACTAAGGGTCCGCTGCGTGTCCGTCCGTCACCGGACTGTTGCAATTATTGCCATAACTATGGACATTGCTATAAAGATAAAGAAGATATATTTATTTGTATAAACATGTGTAACATAACATAGAAATGTAAATGTGGATGGTAAAAAATTGGGAATGACAGACATAACCCTTAAGTCCAGACATGTTTTGCCACAGTTTAGCATACAAAAATTTAACAAACATAACTATTTTTAAATAAAATTACAAATTAGAACGGTATTAATTGAACATACATATTTTAAAAATATTATTCTATAACTACTTACTATACTAATGTACTACATTAAAAAATCTCTAACACTATAAAAACATTTTTCAATCAGGAACTTTTTAAGTTCCTTTTTAAACAGCTTAGTTTGATAGATTTCTTTAATATATTCTGGAATTTTATTATATATTGCGGGTGCCATACATATCACACTTTTATGTAGTAGTGCAGTTTTTGCTGGGTGCAACTGTAAATCATTTTTATATTTATTTCGCCTACTTCTACAAACACTGTCAGATAAAAGTGGAAACCAATGTGTGTTGTTTCTTACAAATAAGGCTACCTCTAGGATGTATAGGGACGGAAGTGTCAAAATATGGTAATTCTTAAAGAAGGGTTGACAGCTCTCGGTAATTTTAATTTTAAACATAGCCCTTATACAGCGCTTTTGCATTCTAAAAACCATTTCTGTGTTTGTAGAGTTACCCCTAAATATTAAACCATACCTAAGTGACGATTCAATAAGTCCGTAGTATGCCGTCAATAAAACGTCGCTACTTACTGTAGACGAAAGTTTATATAAAACGTAGGATGTGCTACTTATTTTTAAACAGAGTTCTTCAGTATGACATTTCCAATAAATCCTATTGTATATAGTATATAAATGCTAAAACTAAAGATCGAGATTAAACAAAGTTTTTACGGTCAACAATTTAACACTCATCTGATTTGTTTATCTTATCCAATTTATTTTTTATTAGGTACACAGCAGGTGTAGTCACATAAGTCAACACTTTGACTATTACACTAGTACACTTATCATTGTTCTTATCTGTTGAATTTGTTTGTATTGTACAAGAATTAAGAGTTCAATAATCAGCGATGTCGGATCATCCATCATCCATGGTTTTGGGCTTAACCTGTATTAGTGTTGACTTATGTGAAAGCTTGAAAAATTGTGCCTATTACAGAGAGCGTTCTCAATAGGCTCGCAGACCTGCACCGTTAGACTCCAGATCACGACGCGGCGGATTATTTGAGAACACAAAGAGATCGAGTGCCGAGCGACGGACGGACACAATCACTCATAGCGTTGCGTTTGTCATAGAGAGCGAGCGCGACAACGACGCGTCGATCACCGGCCGACACGCTTTGTCAGCCTGCTCCGATTTGTTAACTGCCGCGAGAGCCGACAACTCGAAACCCGAACACCGACAAGCGTACGTAAATATTTCACCCGATAACTATTACATCTACATTTGCTATAAAACTACCCACAAGTGAACAGAACTCTACATCGCCCTAGGTTGCAGCTGAATTGTTTTCGCCAAATTTATTCATCCAATCAAGACAGTTAGATGTGAACTTACGGAACAATAAGGAAAACTGAGCTGAATGGTTATTTCGAAACCATTTCAGAAACTTTCTACCGAGCCGTAGTCATTCGAATTGTCCGCGAGAAGGCTGTAAAAATCGTTCACCCATAAAGTGAAATATAGGTTAAGACGGTCTCTCTCAAAAATTCATTCAAAGTACCGTAATCTCATCCTTTTATTTTGTAATTTCTTCTTACCACCAATTTTGAGCAGTCGTTTAACATTTTAGGGCTCGTTTTATGGTCTTGTGTCTGATGAACATCCTCTTTTATTTCTTGTTTTGACTCCACGAATACGAGTGTTGACCACTTACACAGTACAATGCTTGGCTTTTCGTGTTCATGTCAATGCTACCGCATATTATTTTTGTTTTTTTTTCACCATAACAGTAGATGCTTAAAGCTCGTTGGGCGTCAAAAACATAGAAGGCGTTGCTAGTATGGTGATATGTGCAAAAAAAATTGTTGTTGCTTTACTGCTGTTACTTGTCATTATAAAGTTGTAGATGCATGAGTGCTTTTCGGTGGTTGACATGAATGTTTAGGAAGAACAATAGGTTTGTTAGTTTTAGCGAGCGCGGCTGAGGCGGCCGGCGCGTGCTGGCGGCATATTGTCGGGGCGGTGCTCGGGAGCCGCGCGCCCACGCGCCGCGCCGCTCCGCCAGGAACAGCGCCTTGTCCGTGTCAACGATACGATGCTCAACCGCTTAAATATCTTACTTTCACAATTGTAATAAGCGGACGTCAAGAACTCATCATGTTGGACAACAATAAGGCACGCGGCGGTGTCGGCTACGTGTCTCACTTGTGTGTTGCAAAGACCCTCCATATTATTTTTAATTACAAAAAAATGATTCATGTAATAATCGCAAATTGTAGTGAAAAGTTTTCATTTATTTGACCTATAAGGCTATAAACACCACAGTAAAAGACCTCATTTAATACCTTGTGTCCATATCTACGTAGCTAGGTATTAAGGTAATACCTAGAAATCTTTTTAATACTTCCACAAACTTTCTCAATTAGACATGTACTTAGTATACATTCTCTTCAGAGATATTATTATATTATAATTTTGATGGCTGGCATGATAACTATAGCGTTTAAGATATGCAAATAAAGAACTTTCATTTCGATGTCGGAACAATGGTGATGTATTCGCGGGGGTTTGTCTAGTTGACAGTGGAGATAATAATACGATGAATAATAATGGTGTGAAAGTACAGTAATTTTACACTTGAGCTTTATTATCAGCGATATATGAAAATGAGAATTGGCAAATTGTAAAAATGGCTCTAAGTCTTAGATCTGCCTAATACGGTAGCTATTGGACTACAATTACTCATCAACTACGAATTCAATAAAATAATGAGTAAAATATGAGTGTTTCTTTCTTTCTATATGGCAATAAAATAATGTTTACTTATAATTTTAACTCGTGATTAACATATGATTACAATTACTCTCTACAAATGCAGCAAAATTTTGTGTTTCAAGTAAAAGGTTAACAATACAAAGAGGTTTCGAAAACATTATAATAATGTAGCCGAAACAATGGAATTACAATAATGAAAAGTTGATCATTAAAATCTGTTGGAGTGCCGGTCACGATACATGACACGGTGCGAGCACATCTCACCACGCCCGTTTCCTTCGTCGAACAAGTGAGTGCGCTAATGAAGCCCAGCTAAATATTCATGAAAACAAGAGACCTGCTACCATCTCTTAACATAAAATTGTTCCAGTTGTGAGAGCAAGACGGCGCTCTATACAGGGTAGAGCCATCTATCTCTGACAACAGCAACAATCTTACTATAAGCGTTGATTGTAGAACCTCAGTCATCTACTTGCTCCCAAAACTGGAAGTTAACATTAATGCACGTAGTACTCGCTACAAAAGGACGAGGATGCGTCTAACAAATGCCTACACATGATATGACAGAAACAACCAACACTTAATTGCCAGGACTTTTTAGGTGCTTGATAATGGTTAAATTTATTGGTCGCTCTTAGGCACGGATAATTACAATTGCATTAATATATCCTTTTGTTTTCAATAGTTTATTAGTAGTTTCAATAGTTTAATGAAGCTACAGTAGCCACGTTTGGTTTAAAAATGAAAATAAAGAGCTTTCCTCTTTAAATCATCGTTTATAACGTTTTAAGTCAAAAGAGCTTTTTTCGAAAACTATACGAAAATAGAGCAAAGTTGTTTATTTGTTAGCCGAATCATTCATGGTTTCGAGTCAATACAAGTACTTTATCCCAAAAAGCCTGGCTTGCTCTGTCAACAAAATAAATAAAAGCTTCTATGGGTAAGAGATCTGAGCACTCAAGATTGCAAATCTGTTCAGAGGTCGCGCGGTCCTGCGCTGTTGGCTTGAATGACTCATAAACACCTTGATTTACTGAACACTCTGGAGATTTGTAGTGCATTAATTCCAATGTCGCTGGCCGGAAGATATAATTGAACCGCAACATCACTAGAATGTTTACACTCAGCTAGCGCTGTTCAGCTAGCGCTCCCCACACAAACACCTTGACGTCATGTTGGATTCGACGAACGAATCCAATCGTTAAGTCACGGGTGGCACGAGCGACTGACCAACATAAAAATCTTATCTTTATTATCTCATTGAAAAACGAATGCGAGTAGGTAATACATCTATAAAAGTGACAATATTTATGGCCATGATTTATTGTTGATATATTTTTACGTGTCGTATTTTTGTGTAATCCATCGTAAATGGTTTTACACTCCATGCTTGGAATCGTTTACAAGATATTATGCACAGGTGGTAGAGCCTACATACATGTTACAGCAAACAATAAAACGAAACTGTGCTGTATCTCCATATTCCTGCCCATATATAAAATTAAAAATTTAAATGTAAATAAATCATATAATAAAAATATACGAATATATATGTCTAGCCGGTAATTTAGTAATAGCCCTGCATTTTCATTTATTTTGGCAGTAGAAATATAAATTTAAACTTCCAAAACAGACATTCTGTGAGATATCAACCCTGAAGCTCGCACGTTAAATTGGACTCATATTAATTTTATTACTATTAAAGGGCAAGCCGCAAATCAGCGATTGTAAATGCATACTATGTAATGGGACTATGGATCATACAATATGACCAGTGCCGCAGTGCGTGTATCATTTATACATTAGCAATTTCATACCAAGAAGGTGCAGTTAATCGCCAAAAGGTTTATTGTGATTACATTGACGAAGCTTATTAACACCTGTAGATTCCTATTGAGTATAAAGACGCACACTTATCAAATTGTTTGTTAATTAAATTGGTTTATCGATGACTGTAAAATCCAATCGAATTGCATACAAGTCAGATTGATTACCGTTCTGTAACTTAATAGTGGAAAGGGTTCTGTTGTAACTCTGTAGTTTCCTTGACCGTTTACTCATCTTCTGTAGGTAAAGTATACCTCTTTATACGACGTCATAAATCAATCAATCTTAGTTAAAGTATCTACTAGGCTCTGAGAGACTGCTCGGCGTGCTCGACAAGTAATTAATGCCGCAAACGCCCTCTTAAATTTTGTTTTAACTCTGATCTATAGGAATATAATGAAATACAAAAGTAACATGTTTACGTGCCTATCACAGCATTTACTGCCGTACGTAAGTAACCGGCATGTTTATATTATCATGTTACAATGACTTTCGTTTTCGTGAACACAAATGAAGACCGCGCTGCTCCTCACTCACATCATAACATTTTACTGCAGTTCGTGAAATCTAGTCAACAATCTACGACCAACAACATTACCATACCTAAAATAACCTCGTGAATTATGCAATGTTTTCTCTTTGTGCACCGTTGCAACTGAATCCACATGTGACGTGACGCAACCGTCTCACGTTAAATATCAATGGATGCGTAGTTTTATCTCTTCCACGAATAAAAACATGAGCATAAATAAATTAATATACATATTTTCCCTTTAATAACTGCGCGATGCATTGTGATCGATGATCGTCTTATATCACAAACGCCTGTAATTATTCAGATGAAATCAGACAGTTAAGTCATTATGGTGTGACTAATATGTCTGAGGAAATCTGTGCGCCGCACGAATTATAACAAGCCGTAATGAACAACGTCGATATGTGATACAAATACCAATGGTGAAGGACTCTGAACTTAGACATTCGTTAGTTTCTGTCGATGGCTTCGTTCGATATTACAATATTTGTTAGTTATTCAAAAATATTCGCCCTCGTTATTGACTGTTGCGGCGGCGTGAGCTATTATTGCCAGTTGCTTGAGGAATTCAGTTATAGCGCTATTGATCGACATCTATTTGGGTTCCCAACTTAAGAACAGAGTAAACACCCATTATTATATTAGCGTGTAATAAAAACGAGTCGTGAACTCTGTCCATCGTAGTTTAGTTAAAACCGTTATAAAGATCACGGCCAATTGTTCTACAAAGAATGGCTTTATACATTATTATATGTGCCTTTCTAAATATTATACACTATTGACTTCTCATGTTCCACAATAAGATACGGTAAGATAAACCCATCTCTAATATTTTAGTACCCATCAATTGTAATACCTACCGCATAGTGATGATTACCCGCGAACTTTGACAACCTTTGAGTCCGTAAGATTAGACAAGTACTTATGTATAGGTATTAAAGCTAAAATATTTTCAAATGCCACTTGAATCACATTATACGCAACATCTCAGGAGCATGCAAAACATTCCCCGACAGGTACAAGCAATACATAAGGATTATAGGTCCACTACCTTAAACGTAGTTTGAAGTGTTAGTACCATTGTCACCATTAAAATGACGAAGGGGTGATTTTTACGAGTGTCAATAGGCATTAAGTGCGCGCCGCCAAGTTTATAGAGCCGTAGATTCAGATTAGGTGCCATTAGTAAAGAGCGGGCCTGGACGCGGCTCGTACGCTCCGTATCATTAGCGTCCATAGCAAACAACATTACAACGATAATAGCTCATGAGACCGGTTCTTATCGTGCAATTGATAATGTCTTTTTATATCGCTAAATTTATTTTGTAAATTATCTAGTTTATCCAGGCTAGAGAATCACTACCATTAAATGGAAAAATAATAATCCTTAAGGCAAAGATTTCGACGTTAAATTTGTAACATTTTAAGATTACGCAAATTTATACTTTAATGTTAAACTTGGCAACCACACTACAGAAATCTAAATTAATTTTCATTTTATGCCAGTTGGGCAAAATTGTAACATCTTTCTGATAAGCATGAGTACAATATTATAAAATGTCATTTTCACCGGGAAAACAAATTTCACCAGGATGCGGCAGGCTCATATTGATTATGAAAATTATTGAAAATAAAATAAGTACTGTTACATTTTCTCTGCTAAGATATCAGAGTGGCGCTACTCGAATGTCAGGAGAAAGCAGCGCATAGTGTCAGCCGCAGACCGAAGTCGTGTCGCTTGTTGTTAATTAGCTAGTGTAGGGTGTCGCGGTGACCGCGGCGGCGGTGGCCGTACGGTAACCTGCGGCTGCGGAGCGTAACGCAACACCCCGCACCGATCCTTGCTATGCTGTTATGCTTCCTGAAACTTTTCCTCTTTTCTAATGACTTGTGACATTTTCTACTTCATAATTTTTTATTATGAAGGTTTGCGGAGAGTCAGTTGTTTAAATGGAACATAGTAGGTAGGTTGACTGAAATACATTGACGTAAGTGCTATGGGACAATTATGACTTTAACGAATTACTTTATTTATGTCGAAAGTAATTAGAAAACTAAAAAGATTCCAAATTACAATTTTAGTTAAAAAGTTTCAAGGAATAGCATCATTACTTCGAATACAATAAAAAAACCGAGTAAATTAGCAAAAATAACCTATTTCAGGTCTATTTACAAAAATTATAATCTTCTTAACTCCGTTCGTGATTGCGTCAGCTCATCTAATCTTTGTTAATTTTCATCGATGCATAATTTAAAATTAATGATAGGTATACACAAATGAGTTACGATTAGGTATCTATAACTTCTTTTGTGTCAAAAGCGTGTATCGTGTTAAGTAACAAAGTTGGCTAAGTCACGTTTAACTTATCGATACGGCATCGCAAAAATTACGCAACAACAAAACAATCATGTTCCGATTGTAAAGAAGACGAACGGAGTCACTCACGCTGTTTACTTGCGTCTGTTTCATTGAATAATAGCGATGTTTACTAATCAGCCTCTTTCAATATTCGTTTATATGATCATACAAAATCATGCCCTTTGTTGTTTTCGTTGAACTACTCGACTTATATACTGTTTCTGACATCTGCATTTCACTAGTCGATCTTTATTTGTTTTTTACTTTATTTGTTTATACTGCAGGGTTAAGCCCTCCATTCCCTCTTTCTATTTATCTAGTTCTATGGCCAACACAGGTCAGTATTGTGCGAGAAATTGTATCATCGTGCCTTTAACTCAGCAATCTGAAAATAAAAATATAGAGAAGCAAGAGTCAAGTGCGAGTCGGACTCGCTACACTGAGGGTCTTGCTAGTAAGGTTCATGAGCCATGGCAGATGACTGACAATCCTACAGACCTATATCATGGCCATATAATCAGGGTTCAATTTTTATCCTCTGGATAAGGAACACTTAAAGAGAAGATGATTTACAAATAATTTACATCTAATCTAAAGTAGATAACCTACTATGACCAAAACACATGAATCTTAAAACGAGAGCATCTCAATATTACTTAAACTAAACGCATCGCCATCCACAAAAACATTAATCACTTACTTTTCATCATTAACATAAGTTTTATTTCTACCATAACTTATGCCCGGAAGAAAAGACATCAACGACATCACAAACAAAATGTATCCTATCGTAATAACAATTTGTTCGTAATTGTTATAAAAAGTATCTAGTCCAATCCGTTTAACGATGCTAGTCCATTTCCCACATAGTTGGAGGTCCGTACTAGAAGAAATCGAAGGTGGTTCGGCATAAATCGTGGGAAGATCTACATAGTTAGCAGGCGCGGGATCGGGTCGGCGCGTGTTGCTGCGCCCGCGCCGCCGCCGCCGCCGCCGGGGTGAACGTCTCACTTAACTGTTCTGTGCACCTGAGCTGAGCACCACACCGCCGCCGCTACTTACAACCCACTACTACCTATTAATCCACTATCAATTAAAATGGTTCTAATTTCCTCATTTGCTATGCTCCAAGCTATAACGTTAACGTTGAATAATTAAGTGGATATGGACAACAATTAAATCCACCAGATCCGCCAGATTTCAGTTAAGGATAAAACAAACAGAGCTTAACCTTGTTTTGCAATGCAATACACCTCTATTTATTTTCACAATATAATAAAAATCATCTGATAATATAAAGTGTACAACATTTAAATCTGTAGCAACACGATATCTACACATTGAACAAGGTGATAAATCCTACGTTAGATAGATATGTATCGAAAAATTACGTTGCGCCGGCACAACAATCGAACATCGGCGCTTTTGAGACTCCGTTCCACAAATACTTGGAACAAATATTTTTATAATGAACATACGTTACATGTTTTCTATAAATACTGGCAATTCTTTATATAACAGGTCGTAGGTATGTGGAGGTGTTTGGAGATCAAAACGAGACTGTGAATGTAGGCTATCGGTGAGTATAAACAACACGACTCTTTGTCTCGTTTCTAAGAAACTCTAACGAAATAAAATCTGAATACCATGTTTTTTACAATGTTGCTTTATACTAGCTTATTCGCCTGTCAACTTCCCAAATTAATAGGTGTTATTAATTATAATGCTAATTCCATTTTGTTGTTTTCTGTTAAAATGGAATAACTATTGTTGTAACATTCTAATGATAATTATCAAATACAATGTGGACACTCCAAAAAAGTGTTTGAAATCAATACTGAAGGAAGTAGACTTGACAGTAGGTAGAACAATATATGGCTATAAATATTTTAACATGAGAACTTAAGCTCGTTTTCATCAAGCCAGCCTCTATTATCATTGCCCATTTTAAGACAATACATACAATAATGCGCAAGAGTCGTAACATTACCATAAATAGCCACAAAACACATTTGTAGTCAAGGCTAATTCCTAAAAACCAAACAATGTAGGTAAAGCTTGCCAATGAAGTGAATTGTAGATCGATTGAAAATAGATCGTGTGTCAGCGATCGGGAGGCTTCGGGGCATGATCATCGGTCCACGAGCGCACGCGCACGATCCGCGCACCGGCCGCGGCCCCCGGCGACACTCGCCGTACATACCTAACTATTCTGCTATAGTTCAGCAAAAAATACATTGTCCAGTTATCAACTCTGGCAGTTATTTGATGATTTTATTTTATTTTTATACAAAACATCGTTGTTTAAAACTGTGTATAAATAAAATGTTTAAGAAATAACGGTGTGTATACTTTGCACTACGATAACGAAAAGTTTTCCCGTCTTATTTAACTTACAATTTACAGTATTTTACACGTATTATGTAATGAAAATATAATAAACATCGGTCATCAAAGTTTAAAGAAGGCACGACAAAACGCTCGCATCAAAAGTTCACAAAGAGCTTCGTTTCGAAGATGAACTACTTTATAAACTCACTTTCCTTTAACTAAAACATACGTTTTTGCCTTTAATGGCCCACCATTTCTCAAATTGGCGCTTTTGGACAACACATTTTATTGGTGAAAGTGTATTTTAAGAACAGAAAATAAAACGATTTCCCACTGACCTTTCCTATTGTTTGGCTAGAAACAAAGGAGATCGAAGTAATCGCAATATAAACACGCAATTAATGATTTCTAAAATAATAATTTATGCTCTGAAGTGGCAAACAGCTCGTTATCGAAATCCACAGCTTTTAAATCACATAGTTTTACGATGCTATCAAGTCTGCTTCATGGAATTAGAAATTAAAACTAATAACTACTGAATACTTGCAATACACAGCAACACACACATATATCATGTCTTATTAAGAAATTGTTGTATACAAATATCAGCGACGCCTGTTAACAATTCAATGCATTGCATATTACAAATCAGCTTTTACATTAAGTTGACGCCAATAAATCTCTGACACACTAGTCGCTTGACATTGAATTATGGAAACACAAGGCGCCAGTTGTACGTACAGGTAAAACGTAAGTACGGCATTATGATGAAACATAATTGCCTATTTCATCCAAATGTCCGTCTAAGGTGTCCGAATGTAATTACCAAAAGTCAAAATGGCCCCGCCCACGAGTGCTCTCCCGCGCCGTGAGGTCACCTCCACTGACAACCTGCTCACAAAACCAAATTACACCACTATATTTAGTGGACTGCTTTTTGACTATTATCTTTATTATATGTTTGAAACTTAAAGCTAATTTTTGTTGGTATTGGCAATCTACACGTACAGTTGTGATATATCGATTGGTTTGTAACGGTCTCGCTAACATGTGCCATTACACGAACTCTGTATTGTGTTTCCGACTTTTGAAACGTTCAACTTTTTGCTTTCATTCTCAAAAGGTTGTTTTATTGTTGTTAAAGAATACTGCAAGCACGATTTTCAAGAACAATTTATAAATTCTGTATAATTTTATTAAGAAAAACAATATAAATTATGAATATTGATATCATTAATGTACTTCGCGAGTGTTGTCCAGCCCAAGATTAGCATGCACACATTTCCAGAATGGGTGATCTCACATAAAGCAAATGTACAGAGTGGATGGAGCGCGTAACTCCGGCGGAGTGACAAGACAATAATTGTAGTGGGCCAGTGTACGACGCTCCGCGTATATCTACCGAGACAAATTTACGTTTGCGCCGATGATAGACAAACAATTCAACCGCAAACCTTGCTATTCATTGCACTTGGAATTCTGTAATAAAACTTCATTTGTCGAAATACTATCACATTAATTTCTAACTACTTAGATAGATTATAGCGATAGAGCAGATAAAACAGGAGCCCGGCGAGATATGTATCAAGTGGAGCGGCCGATTAAGTACTAAAGATGTTTAATTTGAGTACTAAAGTATCTCGACTAGGCTTGACAAATGATTAATTATTGCACCGATTGTGTCGTGCACATTTATAGCAAAACATGTTCTAATACACAAGCAGTCATTGCACTCGGCAATATAGTTTGACATTCTTTGATTCAGCGCCTGCTCCACTCAGTTCCATCAATTAGAGTGAGCATTTAATCGGATAATGATGACAGATACCTAATAATCTCGAGACCGTTAAATATTTTAAGCGTTTTAAAATAATAATGGCTGACATTAGTCTCTGCTAGACGTGAATTATTATTAACTATAATACTTTACGTCTGTTTAATCTTCTCGTTTCACGTAGCGTCAACTCAACTATATAATATTCGAAAGTATCATTTTTATGACGATTTGCTAAAGGAGTAAATGTCTGCTGGAAAGTAAAACAAGATCATAAAGTATTTGTAATTTATAGCTGCATCCTGATTATAAAAGTTGGTGATCGTCGTCTGCATGGTTTAGCCACTTTTACCTTTGTTTATTAACTGCACTACACTTCTGTGAATTACAAGAAGTAGATTATCGAACGCGAACAGATATACGGTACAATACATCTTAACTAACATATGTATACGTGTACGTAAGTAAGTTAGTATCAGAACTAAAATAACGAATAATACTAAAGTAAGAAAAAACACACTGCTGTCTTAGATGACGTTAAAACCATACGGGTTTTTTTTAAGAATTAAAAAGCCATCTTTTATGAAAATACGTTACCTTTTTAGTAAAAACATTAAATCATTTTTAAATTAAATATAGAATATTTGTTTAAAAAACAATGTAAGTGGCATTTAAAATAAGTAGAAAAGCATCAAACGTTTAGACCAGTTAGGTCTTTTATTTTTAATAACAACCCTAACAATAGAGATCGACTAATGGCAACCTAAAAACACCGGCCATTTACTTTTTAGATCACAGCTTAAAACATCACGACATTGTCTCGTTTGAAAAGTAGATCGTATCGTAAGATCAGTGAGTGGTGCGGAGTGCGGCTCCCGCGCAGCCCGGGCGCGCATGCGCAGTGCCCGCGCCCGCGCCCGCGTCCGCCGACAAGTGAACGCAATCTCTAATTGAATCAGTCGCTAGTCATCGCCACCGGCATGCACTATGTAGGGACCACATCTTACTAATTTTTTAACTACTACAAAGAAGTTTAATTAATTGAATTAAAGCTCCTCATATGAAAAAAATCGAGAGCTTTGGAAAAAAAGTGCAGTCACGCGTTACAGTAAATCATGATTGGCATTGACCATTTACTAATCAAGCATTTGCACATTTTCATCGTTATGTAATCAACGAAATGATGCATATCGTTAACTAGACTTGAAATATATATTAGACGTTTAATAAAACGTAACAAATAAAAGATAAGAATTTGCTTTCCGACGGAATTTCATTCTTGACATTTATCTTTAAAGTCAAAAATCATGTCCGTATAAAAACTATGGTGTGGTTTCCCGCTCATAGTTTGACATCACTTTCAGTTGACGAAATTATGATTTCTTCCGCGTTATCTCATCAACAGATTTAGAAGAATCCTTGATGCAATCGCGATAGCGCCGACAATAAGCGGCTGTGAGTGCTTCAGTAGTAGCTAGCGCATAACCAGCTAGTGAGCTTTCGAGCTGCTGTACTTTACATCGTAAGAATCTTGTACGATAGGAGCATGAGGACATTAATTAAGACTCGGAATTAAGTCCAAACAGATACTAATCCATCAAAAAAATATCATCTTTAAAGTCAAGTCTCACTCTTAATTCGTTTGCGATCAAACCATCAACAGATTTGTAATACGAACTAATTTATGTGTAATTCTAAATCATATTTATATACCTATAAGTACGAACAATCATTTAACAATGTGTTTTCTGTCACTTTTCGAAAGCAACATTAGCATACAAACCTACACATCATTGACTTGATAAGTAGATACGTAGGTACCAACACGCGCGTGGATTTGTTACAAGCCGGTGATAATTATTATTGGCCGACAAATCTTCACTTAAGGGAACCGTTACTCGTGTTTTGTTGCAGTGAAAACATTCATTACTTCATTTGCATACAATGGCTTGGTGCCAAAAAATATTGGAGTGTAAACGCTTGCCATGAACGCTTTTATGAAAGTTCTCTTTAGATCTTTTATTATGGGTACGTATATTATATAGGTATGTGTATAATATGACGACATAATACTAGATGTGTTTGTAACTGTTGTTTGTACATACATACTATATATATGTATGCATTTTGTACTTTTTTATTCAACATTTTTATAAAGTTAGACATAGCTTTCAGCCGCATTTTTAGAACAAGCTTTTTTAATACAGACTTTTAAGTGATAGTAACTGTCGTGAGAATGATTCATTATTAAATGATGTAACGGTTTACTCACGCGTATTTATCGGGGTAGCCCGACTAGTTTCGGACCCAACCGGAGTCCTTAATCATGAGCAGACGCGGCGGGATCGCGAGTCGAACTTACGAAACTAGTCGGGCTACCCCGATAAATACGCGTGAGTAAACCGTTACATCATTTAATACAGACTTTTAAGTACTGAAAAGCCAAACTTTGACAGAAAATTTAATGTCTTTCGAGAAAAAATAACAGACAGCCGGTATAATTTGTTTTATACATGTCACATCACGTATATCTAGAAGTGCGAAGCAAATATGACAAAGAGCATTAAGCATGCACGACATTGTAATCAATGGCTATTAAGTATTAATTTAAATAATTTTAATATTTAAGTACATTATTTTCGAAAAAATACATCATAAAAATAACTATTATAAACCAGTAATATAATTATACTTAGTAGCAGTAACTTAATACATGCCATTTCTAAATTTTACAAAGCTCTATCTTACGCATTGACAATATGTAGATTAGAATAGATAGCCCGTTTACATATGGACCTGCTATTAATTCATATAAAAAATAAACCGTAATTAAATCGACCATTGTAATTCCTACGAGTGTATGCAAATGTAGTTTTTATTATTTAGTTCAGATGCAACAACATGGAAACGGATCCATTACTACTTCCGTAAATGTAAACATCCGCCTACGACTGTCGACGTCTACGACAAACGATAATACCTCGTAGACTTTCTTCTTAATTGTTGAAAAGGTTGTTGTTAATTTGTCGTTAAAAATGTGTATTACATTTAGGTATACGATATGTATTATAAACACAGAAATATTTTTATTGGCTTTGAATTTCCACTCCCAATTAAAAAAATATATACTTATAGATTATTATAGATATATAAAAGGACTTTAGTGTTTAAAGGCAACAAACGTATTGATTTATTGTGAAATTTTCGGATACGAGCCCACTCCATACTTAACGCGCGTTCTCGTAGGACTTTCGAGCGTCCGATGTGGTGATGGTCGATAAACATATTTCGGCACAGCTCTCTTGACGCAGATAGAGTGAACTAACGGGACTTTGTAAACGCAATTGTTTTAAACTATTAATTGTAACGATAGTGCCATGAACAATACACTCACAAAGTAACAATGAAACCGGAAAAATCTTTGGCACTGATGTAAGGTTTCGAGGCCTCGTACACATCTCACTAAACGATAAATTATAGCCACGCTTCTTGTCTCTCGCTACGTACCTAGTTATTAAAGAATATTTCATTTACATGCAGTGGTTGAACCATTTTGTATGGGTAATCAACATAACGTTCTTTGTAGCGTTCTAAAATTACAATGCATACTTAATGTCACTAGCAACACAAGTGTATTGTGGTTCCAAAGTAATAGATACATTAAAAGTAGACCAACTCACCTGCCAGAGCATTACCTCAAACAATAAACCCTTTGTACAGTAAACTCGGGTAATACCTAACTTTCACGGCAACAAGTGACTCTCCTTAAACATCCTTTTTGAAAGAATTGTGGCGGTTGAATAACTTTTTATGTCCGTCATAAAAGCATAACAGCAAGTGTTGTAAGTCGTGTGTGTATGTGCTATATCGTTAAAGATTAGGAGTGTGGGGCGCAATGATTCGGTTTCGCGGGCGGAAACGGGCGCGCCCACGCGCAGGTCAGAGCAGTGACCCCGGAGCTCACCTCGACACCGGCACCGCAGCGGCGCGGCCCTGCTGCGGCGGTGGCGCGGCCGTGGCGCGGCTGTTGCGCGCTGCCTGCACCCAGCCTCATTGTTCCTCCTCCAGAGCTATGACGCGAGCTGCTCATTACGCGTCTAGTTTAGAGAATGCCGCACAATAAATATGTGAGCCTTACAGCACTTAGCTATAATAAATGCTACCATTACGCACACATTATAAGTAGCTAATATGCCATAACGTTTAAGTTAAATATACAAGAGAGCTATAAATAAAACTTATAGATATAAAACAAATGTTTTAGCGATTTTGTAATAGTTAAGTTTACTAATTTTACAAAAGCGCAAAAATATGATTTGAGTAATGGGATACTTATCCTAATGGATAATAGAATATTCAGTTGAGTTATTAACAAGCCAAATAAATTTCTCTTGTAGCAAATGAACTGAACTAAGAGCCATAAGTACACATTTATTGTCATGAGTTATTCGGTGGTTCGCACTGTCATCTACGTTCGTCCCAGTCATTCCATATTCATAAGTCGTTGAGTAAATCAGTTGTACAATGTCCGTCCACGTCGCGCGCCCCGTTAACAGATTGGAAATTGCAACATTAGAATCCTAGCGCTCATACACACGACTCATGCAAACAGAAACATTCATATTTATGCAGTCTCATATAGCCTTTTATTTGTTGGACATAGAAACACAATAAATATAAGAAACCGATTAGATGTTTGTCAGAGAACACAGAGATCGCACGATATAAGGCGGTTAAATTAAGTTCAGTAATTAGAAACAGCAATAGGGCAGAACGCCCATCACGGCGGCCATTACACCTGCAACTAATACGTCTGGGTCGGATGTATCTTCCCAGAGCAATTCTTTACTCCTAACCGTGTTCAAATTGTATTTATTGCCCTCATCTGTCTCTGCGGTAATGACTGCTGCGTGATACCTGCTCGCCGCGTCAAATAATCAATAAACCTGTTTGGAAAACAACTTAACGATTTAGGTAACAAATGTTACCAGTGAAACATAACTTTCGCTAAATTTTAATAAAAAATTGTACCTTTATCATTACTTACGGGAAAATGAAGGAGTGAGGGCCGATTCAACCGTTACGTCATAAATTCCTTCACTTGAAGCAAAAATCTCTTACATATAAACATCGAACCACGTAAACCGGAGCATTACAATCAATATTTTCGTTTAAGCTACAGTTCGGATCTTGATTTATGGATGTGCGGCTTAAACCTGCGGTATTATTAACAAGTTGTAAATCATTGATCGGAATTAAGACCACGTTCAACTGACTGCGCAGGATTTGTTGACGAAGTAGATTATAATGACTGAAATGTGTGACTAACTTGAAAACGGTATTAAGTGTAGGTAAGTCGGAACGGGAATAAGATTCCTAGTTTCAAATTTAAGGACGGCGTCACACTTACTGATTTCTTGAGGTCACGTATGATTTTTAGCCTTCTGATCTCCCACTTTCTTTATAAATTGCTATTTATTTAAATCAACAAGAAACAACAGAAAGAAAGTAATTGCATTAGGGTTGGCTAATAAGAAAATATTGCATTTGTGATACATATACTAGGATCTATTTTTGAATTTAGTTACAGGCAGTTCTCACTTCTCGCTAGACCTGTTGAATATAGAAAATATCACAATGCAATGATCAGCCATGACTAAAACATAAAAAATATTGTGAACCTTGTATGTTCGTGAGCCATATCTTCTATTAAACAGCGAGGTCAGGAAGAGACTAAAATCTGTCGATTATGACGTCATGTCATTTTTATTTGGATAGTTCTGTAACCGATGAGTTAATTATAGGACCTGCATAAAAGTATTTAAAGCGATTTATAGTTCCTGCTCATTTCATATTCTTTATTATTTTGTTACGAAAATTGATTTATGGAAGGGTAACCTTCCGATAACAGTAAAATCCTTTTTTAATTTCAATAAAAGATCCAAAGAAATCAGCGATGATTATTGAAGGTGAATGCAGAGCGGACGTTATGGGACATACGGCGACGCGCGACGCAGGCGGCGGTGGGCGGCAGGCGCAAATGCATCACGCGCGATAATGAACCAACTCGTGTGCACGACTGCGCTCGCGCACTCACACGTAATGCACTATCCTCAGCCCGCAGAGTCGTGCAACTCACCGTTGCAGCGTTACCTTATAAAACAACCCTCCTGATATTTGGCTGTGTGAACTACACAGTACAAATGTACGTACACACTATCCGTAGTTGCTATTGTCTTATATTACGAGAGAGATCTTTCCATATAACCAGTATTTATCACATTAACTTAAAGTCATCAAATACAACAGGTTTAATTATGTCGTTTTTGCATGTGTCATCAATTATCTAGACATCGTAAAAAATTAAGTTAATTAATCCAGTTGCCCAACATAGCGAATGGTTTATAACTCTGTCACGCTTTTGCTACCGCCCCAACTAATAGTGGTATTATAATATTTCCAAGAAATATAGTTAATATTGTAATAGCCCATTCCACAATTTACTCAGACAACTATCTCAAGAACATTTTATTGTATCCATATTTCCACATGGTAAACTATAGTACCTGTTTAATGCATTTCCAGGACAAAGTTGCAGTGAAAATGGACGCCATTTGTGAACAAGACAGGATCTCGGATTTCTTAAACTGGCACCTCCCACGTGGTGTCTTGTGCCCTTAACCTTTGCAACGGCCGTATCGCGGTTTATGCGCCTTATAATGCGCTCTCCTTACAGGCTTATACGGTTGCGAGTTTTGTCTAAATTTGGAGCAAACCTACAACTACACAATTAAGGAAAAATTGTTGCTCTTACTGACACTGCTGCAAAATCCTGCACTGCAAAATAAAATGACATTACGTACTAGAAAATACTATAAAACTTTTTAGAAGTATACAAAATAAACACACAATATCGTGACGACAGAGAATTGGAAAATTATTTACAAGAGGATTATCTTTAGTAACCCTTTAATTGCTACTGTGTATCTTTTGATTAAACAACATAGCTACGTGGTCAGAAAACTAAGTAATAACTAACAACTGTAATAAGAGATAAAGGGGAAAGGAATATACATAAATATTTCTTTTATTACTAATTGTGAACTCTGACATTTAAGGTAATCAAATGGTAAAAAGATATTATCAGATACAGCGTAATAGTAAACTTAAGTGTTGAACCGAGGGACATTTATTGATAAATCACCAGGTAATTTTACAAGCAATCAATTGCAATAGCGTAGTGCACAAGTGTTCAAAGTTTGATCTCGTATTTAAGTTTAATGCTATAGCGTTATCTGAGACCGATCCGCGACAACCGCGCGCACCTGCGCCGCGCCGCGCCGGCGCCGACGCCGACGCACTTTCAAAAAAGGCTTACGTACGGACATAGTAACTTAACACTAGCCGATCGTGGCTATTATTTACAAATCAAGTAAACAGGTGTAAAAGTAGAACTATGGATATTCTTGCTTTAACAATGGTAACATTATATTTTGAAGGCGATTGATTTCTCGTACTCTTTTACAATCTATATTTTATAACTTTTTCACTGCACACAAAATAATTTAGAAATCCTATCGGTGGATGGAGCAAACGCTCAGATAACTTGACATCGCTATAAATGTTGACACAACAATCAGTAGTGTTGTATAAAATGTTTTATTTAGTTGTATCGAGTCTCCCACGCCATTGGATTCAATTATGGAGGAAAGGCAGATAGGTCGGCGCGCGAGTGGTCCGCTCGTGACCCGTAAATTGGAACGGTCCGTCGCACGCCCTTGTCGCACCTCGGCCACGGCGCGGCAGCGGCCATCGCAGTCCCGCGACATACTCCGATATATATTGTAACGGCATCCAAATCTACATCCTTACAATACACAATACCACTCTTCACGCACAACCAATTTAGAAACCCTACTGCAAGTGTAAACGCTCCTTTTGCGACCGATCGTGTTTTCACTACCTACAGCGACGGATGCAACTACAGTGTGCCATCAAACACACAATCCTACAAATAACCACACGACGTCAATGAATATACTGAAACCAGTATTTGCGATTGAAAATTTAATCATAGCATTAATATAACGCTGCAAATTTGAAGAGAAGTACGTACCTGCCTACTACGAATTACGGATATTAATATAATGTCCGATCACAACTTTCATCCTGCCATATTCGTTAAAATCAGTAATAGAATTACCATACCGTGCGGACTTTCTAACTTAACTAAGTAAACTGGTAATACATTTATTAGACGGCTAAGTTAATAAAGTAGGTTAAGTTAGTAAGGTATCGGGCAACACTAACAGGTGTGCGCGCCGTATTTGGGCCATAATGTCTCAAACAATGCTCGGCACGGCTGGGACTCGAGCCTTAACAGAAATTCAAATCATAACTATTCTTTATTTAAACATGCTCAAATTCGTTAGCTCTCCTATCCAACGTTTGCAAGACCGTTGTTTAACGAGAGAATATATCGTACACCTATTTCGGTATTGTGTAGGTAGCAGATTTCTATTTAATTGTCAACTGAATATTTCTGATACCAATATGGTATTGTAAGGAATTACAATCAACAATGACACGAGAGTAAGTAGGAATATGAATCATCAAGTTTGATTCATTTGATTTGATTGAAGAAAGTTTCTGCGCACCAATGCGCTTATGTTCCTATGGTTAAAGTTACTAATCCTAAAGCAGTCTGTCTGTTTATTTACAAAGATATACTTTGGCCAACCTCTTTATAGAATAATGACGTGTTGTTAGTACAGATCACAATAGCGCATAAGTAATGGCAGGTCACTAGAACTTGACCTGCCAGCATCACCGCGACCCATTTTGTAGAAAATACTGCCGAAGAAAATGTAAAATAAGAAATCATCACTTCAAGATAAGCTATCTCTTACACCATATTTTTATAGATATAGATCTTGTGTAGTTAAATAAATTCTCCTAAATTTGTTTGTCATATGGTATAGTTTAAATAACACAATGTAGTACACTGTTGTGAACAATTATTGTATGCGTATTAGATACAAACGAGACAGTGCAAAGCATTGCATCACTGTCAATTAGTCATAGCGCGCAGCGTAGAGCATTAAGTATCAATTGATAACATCTACGTTTAATAGATTAAAGTAGGCAAATGTAACACATTACGAACGCGATTGCAAAATATAATACCATCTAATATAATGATTTATTGTTTAGTGTCCTTATAAAGTTTAGATTCTCTGAGAATTAAGTTAAACAGTTGTTAAGCGCAGTTTTACGGTAAGATCGTACTGTGTATATTTACGGAAATGTCAAGCGATTATTATTAAAGCGTTTAAAACAGGGTACTTAAGTTTAAGTAGACATTACTCTTGTTTTGTTTAAGAATTATGATTGCTTTAATTGTCGAGTCTGAGCTACCAGCCGGTTAGCGCATGTTTCTTAGCTAATTTCCCAAGTACGCTAATAGTGCTTGATTAAATGAGAATGCAACAGGTCTCGGCGCTCTTATGGAATAGAGATGCACGCGTATTGTGCGACGCAAACAAAAATAAAAGAGAACCGCAAACGATGCTATAAGTATCGCTAGCATGTTGTTGCGGTGAAGCCTTAACTGAATATTATAATGTGAAATTAAATGAAGCTATTGATTACAATAATGTTCTCTCATCGGTTAGGAGGTGTTTATAATGTTTTTTATTTAGTTTTGCTGGTGTTCTTTTATACATTTTTCAAAGTTAAGTGTAGCTTTTAATTACGAAATAAACTTGAAACTTATCATCGTCTTCATGAATTTAAAATGACGAATTTAAATAATATTAAATCAGCAATATAACTTACACTTGCCAAAAAAGTTCCAATACAACAATACTACCTACTTGGAATCTAATAAAAGCATAACACAAACATTTAGTAAAAAATATAATAGCTACACTGTTCATCTTTGAAATACGCAGATCTTATAAAAAGATAAAACGGATTATCAAAGTTAACGAGTCATAAAATGTCAATTAGATACTAGCGCCGCTCTATTGAGCTCTAGCAGCCGGTCAGCGGCGGGCAGCGGCGGGCGCGCGACGCAGAGCCGACTGTCGCGTGCCCCGCACCTATTACTGTAGCAACCGTTCAAGAAAGATAAAAAATAACATGTTTGCCCAAAAATAAACATTTCATTTCGTAACATATGTAGGTGTCCACTTTCGTCTACTTAAACCACTTGGATCTTAATGCAAAGCTAAACAATTAAAGTGCTCTTTTGCAAGATATGGAAAATAAATGTCATGTTGTAGGTAGACTTGATTCGTGTTTTTAAAACATGTGAAGCATATATTTTCATTTTTCCAAATTGTTTATGAGTCATACACTTTCTCCGTAGAGCTAATTGGATAAACCCCGGTCGGGAAAATTTATTACCATTTAATTGGCCAATTTACACGCGTAAAGTAAATGAATAAATGAAGAACGGACTACGCATCGATTTTAATAAAATATTCTATTAAATGAGGAGATTGGCTTATAATTTAAGATAGATATTATATAAACAGGAACGTCCGATGCATATCCATTGCAGTTATGAACGAATTAAGAAAGACTTCTAATGAATCCCGCTGAAAGTTATCAGTTATTCTTCAACATTCAAATGTTATCGTGCGCTTTCGTCCAAAGTTACTAGGCATCGTGCCTATATACTACAACATATTAAATTAGTTTATGTGCTGAATTCCCGATTCGCGAAATAATTTGCAGCAAAACTCTCTGAAGTGCAGTAATGGTACCACTTTTGAGGAGTGAAGGCGTATGTAGATAATGTTTAGATGGCTAGATGCTACTATCCTCTGGGGTCATCTCACATCGCCCACGGAGTGACTCGCAGCGATTCATAGCAGGATGTTCGACATTTATATTAACAGTGCTACCGAAAACCCCGGAAATAGTAAATCGCTAGTCCGCCAGTAAATACAGAGGTAACCGATACAATTTAATATTGATCATATTTTGGTAGGTGTATGTCGTGTAGCAAAACAAGACCCGGCAATTCTTACGACAGCATACTTATTATATATTGCATAGTCATCGTACAAAACGTTCACTAGACCCTCCCTGCATAATAATAAGTATTTGTGTCTTAATTATGTTATCATTCAATGACGCGGTACCGAATGGGTCGCATTCATAAATATTTAAATAAGGTACACGTTTATCAGAGCCGTCAAGTTGTTCGCGGAAAGCGGCAGGCGTGGTCGCCGGCTCCGCAGCCCCGGTACGGCTCGCGAGACACTATTATACTGAGGCCATTGTTCCCGCTCGCCGAGGATCGGCACTGCATGCACTGCTAACGACGATTCACACATTATCTTAGAAACACACAAATCAATTTTAAGTACCCCTATTTAGCACTCTTCTATGCAAGATTGTGTCCTCCCTACTTCTCTAATGTTCTTCCGAACACAAAAATAAGCTCATTAACTTGTTACACGCCGACGGAAATGAAGCGTGAGTATCAAAGTAATTGAAAGTAAGTATTACTCAAAAGATACTGCTTACAACGTATGTTGTCAAAATAAAAGGACGTAATTTATGGAAGTCGAACTTCGAATAATAAATGAATCGACGCAATAAAAAATTATTCACATCGCCAGCTTTCCCTTAATACTCATGTCATACATATTTAACAATATGAATTTTGCTTAAACACGGTACTTTCTGAAAAGCGATGCCATTTATCATTTTTATCAACTTGTATTTATGTCACTTTTGTTTTTACGAAATAGAACACTCAATAATAATTGTAATACGCAGTTATACAGCTTATCAGAGATCTCGCACCGGCTGCTGGGGCCCCTGATCAGCAACGTCACTTACAATCAAAGAAGCTTTGATCGTCCAAGTCAAATGTTGCCAGTCAAATAATTGAAAATGGTAACGGTGTGATTTATGCAAATCGATAGCTTGACGTTCAATTTAAACTGTGAGGCACGTTGCGCCCGCGGCGTTGTCGGCCATTAGGCGGTTCGCAGGACACGCGCTGCCTCCCGCCTTATCTTGTGCATCAGACGTGTCCACAGCAAAACGCCACACACTCGCTGTCTGCACCGTGCTACCGATTCACAAATTAGCTGCCGCTATTTTTTGGGCACCGATCCGTTAAAATTGTAGCAGGTTCAACAAATCTATTTAAATAGTTCTTCCAACTTACTTTTTGACCGGTAGTATCAAGTTACAGGCAATAAGTATTTATACACACTAGAACAAGATTGATACCGAAAGGACTTGTTATACATCGTGCGTAATTTATTCAGTGCTACTACACTGCTTCTAATTAATACAGTCGTTCTATAATAACTCTGAGCAACAACCTACGGTGTGACTGAGTCATCTACTTGAGTGAAAGCGGCGAACAAATTTCGATCAAGATACTAGAATCGATAACACCTGACTGACAATCAACAATAAATCACATAGATCGAAACCACATAAACATATCACACATCAGTACGTGGCCCCAATAGATTCCAGACTAACAATGCCTGGTATACCAAGAAAACACTTGAAAGTAGTAAAAGAACGAGCAGTCAGAGACTACAATAGCTTGTTGGAGTCTCGCACGTGGACAAAAGGTTAAGTGCCATTGAAATCTTTACTCAGATCATTATATTTTGTTTACGGATAGCACCCACGCAGCACTTAACGCTTTGAACTAGTGCAGACATTCAATACTCCGCATTAAGTCCAATTGAAATTTGAACCCTTCGCACTTTAAATCCTTTATTGCCTTAGTGAGAAACAAGTTTGATGTCTCAATTCAATTGCACACGCCATATCCCATGGAACGATTGCAAGCCCACAGTGGGTACATACCCACTATAAATCTATAAGACATTGACAACTGTGATAAATATTATCGATGCTTCTCAATTTACCTGAGATAAATTTCATCACACTCAAGAAGATTACTCATTCAGATATTCACAATAGTTTATAATAGAGCACCTTGCAATATGTGTGAAACTCTCGAAGCTGTTGACAGAAGGTAACCTTGCTTGTTTAATTGAGTAGGTGCCACTTCCCAGCAGATGCTTATTGGTTGGATATGTCAATATGTTGACGTGTGAGGTCATTCACTTAGATTTTTTACTTTTATGCGTGGGTGTTAAACTATACTTGTTTGATGCAAAATCTGAACACATTTCACCTTTGAACTTATAAGAATACCAATTTAAAACATCTTGAAATCTTCTAGGAGGTAATGTAGTGAACTTAAAGATAAGAGTTTTGCAGAGCATTGTCTATGCGCACGGTATCAAAATAAGTAAATAATCTTACATAAAACGTCTTACATAAAACGAGCCAAATCTTAGGGTCTGCCAGCACATCGTACTACATATTATGTTGGTTGTGGAAGCGAAACAGAGCAATAGTCAGCGTAAACAGGCATCTCTCATCCACATCTGTTCCTATTTTTTGGTATGTCATAATGGGGCAAACTTAAGTTCTAAGATTTTCATCCACTAATTGGATAAAGAATGTGAGCCTGCAGGGCAAAGTAACGGAAGACTAGAGTTTTTAGCAACCCTGGGGTTTTTTTTTAATTTAAACAAATCAAATAAACAGAACATGCCAAAAAGAAATCTTGTTCTTACTTATGTTATACATCATCCATCATGACGAACTCGCAAGGGTAGGTAGAGCGGTTTTCCTACGTTTTTATAACATAACTAGCTGTTGCCCGCGACTTCGTCCCCGTGGGTAGAAGATATAAGTTATGATTTATACCTGCCCTGTTTTTTCACATTTTCCATTGTATCTTCGCTCCTATTAGTCGCAGCGTGATGGTTTATAGCCTAAAGCCTTCCTCGATGAATGGTCTATTCAACACAAAAATAATTTTTCAATTTGGACCAGTAGTTCCTGAGATTAGCGCGTTCAAACAAACAAACAAACTCTTCAGCTTTATATATTAGTATAGAAGTATAGATTGGATCCTGTATTAATGTGAAAATTTTGTCTCTATTATTTTTTTAAGTATGCACAACATAGCAGGTATAAGTAAGTAGGTATTGTATTCTTGAAAACATATTTGGAGGAAAAAATAAGGTAATGTGAGTTACAGCTCGTTATTTGTTTTTCGATTTTTATGGTCGTTCATATTAAAATTTTAATTAAAAAATAATTACCTTATTATTTCTAAAGCTTTTACGTCAAAGTTCTTTATTAATTTGAATCCCAACATCACATGTGGCAGCAAATAAGATGAGTATTTGTAACTGTTAGAATACACATATTGCAAAATGAATATCTTAAAAAGAAATAAGTAGATATAAAACATACTTAAAATATATATGTTGAACCTTAATATAATAGAATCAGTTCTTTACAATAAATGCGGTCGAGGCTGGTTCGTCAGTATTTTAATAAAATCAACGCTGGCGTCTAAAAATAATAACATTGGTTTCTCAATAGTCGAGTCATATCAGTTGCAATAGATGCTTTCAATAAACATAATTTACTGCTTAACACCAGCAGACAAGTTCGAGGCTAAACGTCGATCATATTTAACTCTTGTGAAATTGTGATGTGACATTACCTCTTGGCTACCTCTTTACTTGGTACAATCTAAAGGAATTCAAAATATCTCTAAATAATAAAATACGAACTTTCAGCAAAACGATCCTAATGTTCATATAGAGCTGTTATTAGGGCCCAACCATCGTAAACACTAATTAGCTAGTGTGAATTACGCGTAGACACACTGTTATAATAATAATAACTGTCCCGCTGCTGGGGACTCTTCCTACACACGTTTGAGCATTGATCATCACGCAAGTTAACTACGGATTCAGTTTGTCAGTGGCGTCCTGAAGTAATTAAGATGATACATTAGACCAAGGCAGATCCCTTGAAAAATAATAAAAAATGAAAAAAAAATAGTAGGATGAAATCCATTAGAATAGAAGGGGAATATTATAAAAATGAAAGGAAAATTAATTTACGGGCGATCTGGGGTCGGGAAGGGGGTGGGGGTGACGTTTGAAGGGTAAAAAACGTTTTTTCTCGATTTCCGGCAAAACTAAAAGTCGTATCGAAAAAAGTCAAATGGTAAAGTTGTAGGTAATAAAAAGATCTAAAATATTTGTATTTACACTTGTAACATTTGTAACTTAAATGAGATACGTAATGTTCTTCATAAAAATACACCTGCATACAAACATATCCCTATACCTAAATTTAGTTTCACACGAAAAATAATACTTAACAGTGCATAGGAACATTGTAATGCGAACCCGTCAAATTAATTAATTAGATTTAACCCAGATCGTGCACGGTGTGACATGTTCGGTATACAGGAGCCTAGCAGCAGGTATGAGTTATTAGCGCCGCGCGGGGTCGGGTGAGGCGTCACGTCACGGAACGTCACGCGTCCCTCGCGCATGCGCCGCGAAGCACTTGCGCCCGCGCCACGGGACAGCGCCGCCACCCGCTCCACTGCATCGTGTCGCCGCTATCGCTTTCACGTCGTGGTTATCGCCCCAGTGATAATCTGCATAGTGCGAACCGTTATTGAAAGCCACGGTACTAGTTTGTGCGTGAAGGCTACAATAGCGGCACTTTAATCTGATATTTATTGACCGAGAGATCGAATGAAGCTGGCTGTACTGAGAGGTGACCTAAATATGCAAGCTAATAATATGTGTAGCTCTCAGAAATCAACTTAGAACACTGTACCCTGCAATGATGTAAGGTGACATTTGTCACGTTCCTCATCTTATTAAACTACTCTATCAACTAGCTACCTAGAGCAGTTTATCACAATGGTATCAACATATTTTGTGATTATTAAAATTAATTGGCAATCTTAAGATACAAAGTTCTTGAAATTAAAAAAGACTTAACATTGGCGTGGGCGTGGGCTGGTGGCAAGCGGCAGGACGCGCGCGCGCCTCCTATCAATGATCAATTTTGGTTCCGGCGAGATTATCTTTTGATCGGAGCAATTTCTCTTCGGTCTTATGTCTGATAGCATCTGGAGAACAACGGTTTGCATCGTTCTGCATAATTATAAACCTGGAATTTACTCCGTGATTTTACCATGTCAGTACATGCCCATGGAATTCATTAATATTTTTTGATGTGTTGCTGTTGTACTTGTAGTCATACAGCTACGTCAGATTCCAATGTGATCAGACGTTCCGGTGAGATCGGCCCGCCCTGCCATACATAACGTTGATCTACATTCGACTTATGAATGACATTTTCGTGAATGAACGGTACTTAGCTATTTGTGATGCGATAAAACGAATAAATATAATTTCGTTTCATAAGTACCTAATAAAAGTAGGAAGGTGGATGTCGAGTAGGCGATCAAAGTAGGTAGAGAGCGAGGCAATCAGAAACAATTTTCTATTAGTATTTCTCGTTGGACATATTCCGACAACAAACACGATCGTCCCGAGAGCCGTGGGAATGCCCCAGTCGAGTAACGGACGGACGGACAAATGATGTTGGGCGATCTATTGCCTGTAATTGATGACGACTATTGTGTGCCTTTGAAAGAGCCACGAATGTTTGTCTTCGTTCTGTTACCTTCTGTTTGTTTGTTACTATTGTTAATCTGAAATTTGTTGCCTTAATTCGCGCTGCTATTAAATAAATAACTGTTTGTCGAGCTCAGATTACTTTATTCTTTCTTGTAAGGAAATACAATTTGCATTGTCAGGTGCCGTTAACCCACTTGACATGCTTAATAGGTCCATCTATTTGTTGTGTAACCATCGAGTATACTTGCAGATAACTCAAAGTATTGTGCCCATGCCTAGGAGAGATTCAATGTTGAAACAGTTCGAGTAGATACTACTACTTATTAAAATACTGGTTTTGATGAATTCTGTTTTATATTAGCAAGTAGGTACTACCAAAGTTGCTTTTTCTTACAATACAAGAATAAACATCCCAGAAATTGTGTCATCAGTCGAAGTGCTCTCAAATTGAATTTAAACAATTACATTTGTGCAAAGTTCAGTTTGGAAAACATATGTAGTTTGCTGCGAGTTGAGTATATATTGAGCTTCTTAAAAACAATAGTTTTACACAAATTACCATCAACAACTTTACCAGATGCTCCTTTATATCGCATAATTTACTCTTACCAACCACATTATGGTAAGTATTGCTCTTGCTTAATGCGTTATTTTATTCCATGGGGGTTAACCTGTATCCGATGTTATTCTGGAGAACTTTATTAAATAACAATATGGATCAATAAATCAGAGTCAGGGCCGGATCGGGCCATGATGTTTTCTTTGCTTAGAATTATAGATGCCTTTATTCAATAGTGCAGTACGCGTGGTAGGCGAATACGAATGGTGATAAATTTAGAAAATAGCACTGGGCGCCGGCGCCTGCGATAGCTATCAGCGACATGAATCAGCGTCGTCGCATCGCCGACCACCCGGCAGTGCGCCACCGCGCCGCGCCTGCCCGCGGCCCGCCGCGCGCCTGCCCCGCGCCCTAATGTCTCTAATACCTAACACGCCGTTACACCACAACCATTACTTTTGTGCAAACTAAACCTCCCTTAATTTTTTTGTTTGAACACCTAAATCAGTTCAAGAACAAAAATTCGTCTGCTTACTTCATAGCCATTCATACTATTTATAGCATACACTGGGTATACTCTATCCCTACGTTACATCAACGTGACTGTTGCATCTTTTGACAGTGCCTCCACCTCAGTAAAAGACGAGAGGGTACCGTATTGTTTCCTTATTATGTTGTGATTTTTCACGGGAAAAAGTGAGTAGAATTATATAAGTACGTAGTTGTCTGGTTCTTTCTTCAAAATATGAAATGGATACGCGTAAATTGATCTCAAACATTAGTATCTGATTATATATGGTAAATAGCGGTTGTAAATGGCGCCAATTTGACACAAATTCGCAATTATTTAATAATGTAGAAGTTTTTGGAGTAGGTATGAAATATAACACAATATTGAGTTAATAAATCATTTATTATAAAACAAAATCCTTATTCGTACCGATAAAAGTTCCTATGATACCGACTTAACGACTCAAGGAAAAATAATACAAAAAATACTTGTTACTGATTAAGTATTGTTACTGTATACATATACGTAACAAAGTTAAATGAATTAATATCACTTTCGCACTAAAAAACATTAATATTATACTTTATCAAAATAAGTAAGTACATCACAAAATAATAGCCAAAATTAATAGGTGTACATTCATTTATCATCTAAATAGATACTACAAATCACAGACATGTTAATTTTATTATAAAATATGAAACGATGTTGTTCTTTTATTAATTTAGAAATCTTAAATTATTTCAATTAAGTTCTGATAAATTCTTGATTTTTATTTCGCGATACGATCTGGTTAAGCCAAAAAGTTATGAGCGCGAGGGCCCGAGGGCGCGCGCGGGCATCGCTCATTAATTTCCCTTTGTAAATATTGCCTCCACATTATGCGATTGTTTTACGATTTAATGCTCTCTCCTCCGACCTCTTTTCAATTTAGGGATCCGTATATAACGTAAGACAAATTTGAATTAATAATAACATATCGTGTTTTTGCGATATAACAATTATTAAACAAAACTTTAATTCGCCTTAGCTTTAATCAAACAAAAAGAGTATTTCTGAATTCAACCAGGCGTCTTTGAGAAAGCGGGGAATATAAATAGGACGTAAAATATATTTTTCATTACTTAAGAAGTGTGCTAAAACGTGATTTAATTTATTCTTTACTAACAATGGATAAAAAGTTCGATAATAATTCGTTGTTAGTTAAACCAACGTTTGTACTGCAATTTAATGGCATGTGTACAAACAAAACTTAAGACGAAATTTCATTAACAACACAATAACAACTGTTACCAAGGATATGTATGTAATAAAGTATGTATGTATGTGTAGTTGTAATTCAACTGCAGACGGACTGCGCTCATCTGATCCGGTAAACATTTATCTGAATATCGCAGACTGTAATTATGGAACTTAACGTTCGACGCGCCCTGATACAATTAAACTAGCGGTGCCTTCGCCAAATAATAAATAACAACAGATTACATCAATACCAGTCGTTTTTATTCTTCAGCGATTTATAAGCACTAAAGTAACTGTTGATATGTCGACCTTCACTCGCATTATATATTTATAATTCATTCACAGAGGTGGTTTAACTATAACGTTATTCAAGAAGTTTGGTGCCTTGTTTGGCAATTTGTACTGAACAAAATAGGGGTTATTTTTTTAAATATGAGTCCTGCCTGAAGCGAGTTTACAACTAAATAGAAAAATAAACATTATATTACGTATGAAATTCATAAGCACCTACTGAGAAGGTACTTGTTGCACTTTCATGCAATCTGAGAAACAGCATTGAACATTAGTCAAGTCAAATTAACGCCTAATAAAACTGGAACTGCTGGCTTTTGTTTTAAAAAAGCCACCGACAAAGAAGCTATGTTTGGGGCGTTTTTATATCATCGCTATCTAAATAACAATCAATCAGACAGCACCGGATTTGTGCGATACAAATTCGTTGGGACCAAAATTGTACGAAAGAAAAACAGAACTTGAAGAATCTGCGTACACAAGCGGGGCTTGTAAGCAATGATGTTTTAAATGTAACTTAATCCAAATGAAGAAAGGTATTCGCTTCAGTGAAATTAGTAATTGAATGTTGTAGCTAATTTACTCCATTTGTTTAAGTCTTGGTGTGTCGTTTTGTACAAACACATTTTAAATGAAACGACGGCTTTTTTTACATTGAACTATAGCCGCGTTACATCTTTAACCTAACGAAAATTAAAAAAATTAAATCCCCACATGATAAATAAATTTTAGCAAATTGTATAAACTGAGATACAATAATTGATAATCTGACTTGACAAAATGATATTCATCTGCTCATCAGCAACTTTCTTAATAAAAAAATTAACCGGCTCAAACGATTTATAACAAAGACCACACATAATTCACCTTTCATACAACCAAACTTAAAGGAAATCACTCAATCCATTCAGGGATTCATGCCACAGACAGACAAAAATATCAAAACTTTTGCGTCGGGGTTTAAAATACACCAAGATTGTTTACCTTTCCTTAAGAACCTAAAAATATAGGTTCTATAGGTTAATTATGATGTAAAAAGTCATTATACATTAGTTATTCGTACAAATTCTGTTACTAGTCGAAACTGCAACACTTAAATAGATTCTATAGAGAATAAACCTGTTACACAAAAATTATTAACAGTTGCGCAGAAAGAACCGTCAATATTATGTTTATGGCATTCAGCATACGACTGCTTTGTAATGTTTGTAAATCTCGTTGTTGGTAAAAAATAATTATCAGCCTCAGCTATTGCAACAACAAATTAAAAGTCCTCATAACACTAAAAAATAAACTCAAAATACTACATACAATATAAAAATACGTATACATTATTACGTGGATAAGCTTACTTAATATTATGCGATTGTCAAAACGTAACAAGATTATACTTAAAACTTAATTTCACTAAAATTGGAATGTCACAATTAATATACTCAACAAAATAAATCATCAGATCAATTACTCAAATCCAAATATTTCAGGCGAGATTAGTCTTTAGGACCTACTCACAAGGCATATTTTATACGCACTGCGCCCCTATTCAGCTATATACAATGGCGCCCATTAACCACCCGACAATTCAAACAAATGCATGTAGTTGACTTGTATAAAATCCGCCGTGTGAACAGACCGTTGAAAAAATAAGAGTATCACAAGGTTTAAGTAAAGCTATTACTCCCTTACAACTCCTCACGAGGTGGTCGTACGCCGGACGCTTCGAGGAAATCTATGAAGTCTTTTTGTTCCCGCACGTGTTTAGCGCACTTTTCGACTAGTCTTAAAAATTCTTTAACGTCAAAAGAGTAGTTCGTGAATTTCGCGTGCGAACCGCCACCTGGTCCATGGCCCTAATAGATAAATAAGTTGATTAGAACTTCTGGTTAACAGACTGATATTGCACTTAACTAAAACGATGACTTGTAGAATATATAACTCTTACCTGATCCTGTTGCACTAGTTTTGTTTTATCCTCCCAAGTCACATACTTAAGTCCACGTAGCCTTGTAAGGTCTAAATAACAATTAGGATCTTCGCAATTATACCTGAAACCAAAAATTATCATAATGTCTGTAATTTAGAAGATTTTTATCTATTCTATGCAGGAAGCATCAGAGATGCTTTGACTGCGCCATAGATGATGGCTTGCGCCGTTACTTCGTATATCGCATCCAGTCCAAGTGGTTGCAGTAACAAATTTATTCGAATATTTTTTGTGCTTTGAATACTTTTTTAATATTTTTGTAAAAGTTATACCTAAGTTTTTAACTTTTTTATAGTAACTATCGTGAGAGTCGAACTCGCGACTCCGCCGTGACTGCAGTTGGGTCCGAAACTAGTCCCGATAAGTACGCGTGAGTAAACCGTAGGATCATTTAGTAAGTTTTTATCTAAATTTTGTTATCTAAAGTAAGATTATTATATACAAATTTTATTCGACAAAAGCGAAAGAAAAGGACTATTGGAAATAGCTTCAATTACTTATGTATGAATATTTAACTAATAAGTAAAATTTCTACACCGATTCGGTAGAATGTAAGAGACTTAAAAACCACCTATTGTACTACAGTCTTACAAATAAATGTTCCTTTTTTTCTTTCTAATTATAGAACACAAACATATATCTTTCTACTTACACTTCAAACACTGCCGCCCAATCGGGTAAGAACAGGAGATGCGTTAGGCCCGCACCATGCATACCGATGAATACGTCCGTATTATGCGTAATTTCCAGCTGTCTTAAAAATGGTACTGTCTTGTCGTAAACCACTCGCTGAACTTCATAACCTTCGACTTTATTCAGAGCATCTACAATTGCCTTCTCATTTAAAATGGACCGGTATGTTGTACCTCTGGACAATAAAGTCACCCGTACTTTGTCGCTGGTCCGTGGCAGTAGTTTTATGTTCAATGAATGGATGATATGCTTTGAAAAAGCATGGAACAGGCCACTTCTTTCGCAGCCGTAAATCTGCAAGTTGAAAAGTATTGAGTAAGATTTTGTATGTAAAAATCCGTGAAGTGGATTATTATATATGAATAGGCTGAAGAAATAAAAACTGGTTGGTTAAAAACCCTATTTACCAACTTTATGTCTGGTTTAAATGTCTTTTAACTTCAATTGTTATTTTCATTACTTGTTGCGATAGCAACAACCGAAATACATTATCATCATATTTCAATTTGTAGCTAGCACAGTTCATGAGCTAAACCGCTGAAAATGCCGAACGACACACAAATAGCGGAACATTAGTCATAGAGATCCGTTTGGGTAAACTAAAAGCTCAATATACTTATCTATGTTACTGTCTATACTACAAAATGAACTTACCAGTGGCGTGTTATAATACAGTCCAAAAATCATTCTAGGCACAAGTGGTAGAACAACATTTTTAAAACATACAACTTTTCCTCTGAATGTTTTCAAATCCCAAATAGGATTATCAGTAAAAGCCTTGAAAGCATCTTTGAAGGCTGATTCATATGTAAATGTTTCCCATACAAGTATGTGATTGTCCTTCGAAAAAGTGGAAGGGTGTGTTGAGTTTACATGCAAAGATGCATACAAATTGAAGAAATCACAGAAATGGTGGTACATGTTGACAGCTGAAACAATAAAAAACATTATTATATTTCACTAGTTCGTTGCATTTGCTTTCATGGGTTTTTTTAATGACAAGGAAGTGGCAGATACTTTGCTTGGCTAACTGTTGCTTTAAACAATATGAGCAATAGGAACCCCGCTCCTATACAACTGATCACTACTAATAAATTATGGATTATGGTAGGTTTCATATGGTTTAGGCATTACAAATTCCACACACTGTCACAGTGACACACTTATTTTCTTAATTTTGTCCATATATGTTACAGTAAACTATTTCCATTATTGTCAAAGTATAATATAGTTATTAAATGATGTAACGGTTTACTCACGCGTATTTATCGGGGTAGCCCGACTAGTTTAAATTAAATACGCGTGAGTAAACCGTTACATCATTTAATAATGAATCATTCTCACGACAGTTACTATCAAAATATAATATAGTTATAGTATATGTTAGGGCAGACATACTTGCATCTAATTTCATGATATACGTAGGTTTGTTTATAATAACATCACACATTCCACTAACTATGGGCCTCTGTGGAGTCTTAACAAAATGTATAAGTTCTGGGGCCCATGACTGCAGAGCACTCATGTGTTCGGATTCCTTTTTAAGCCGCTCTGAATAATAGTTGCAGTATCCACCTGAAAGTATAATAGCAAGTTTATGATTATATGCTAGCAGTATTCTATGCTAAGCAATAACTAACATATAAGTAAAAAGTTGGCAAGCAGAGCTAGGAACCTTTTGTTCTCATATATAGAATAGTCCCATTGTAAGAGTATGCCTATTTTTTTTTCAGGTCAAGCAAATTGAATACTTTATTGTAACTGTAGTTTATTCCAAATTCTTGTTCAAATTTAGTCAGTCTATTTACCAATATATAACCACATGTAAAAGTGAACTATTATTTTGATAAATTTGTCATACCTATTTGCCCTGGGCCTAGAATATCCATTTTATATCGCAAATTGTCACCTCGTCCCACCAAGCCAGTGAAATTTAGCATCATGTTTCGACCACGACAAAACCTGAAATTTAATAAAGTTTTGTAAATAATAAATGTTCTTTTTGAAATGCTCTGAACAAATATGGACTTTATTTGTAAGACATACTGGGTATGAAATTTTAATGTAGCATTCCCACTATTATTAACAGTTGCAGTTATTAGTACTAGTATTAAAATGAAAGGTCATTTGATAGTTTTTAATTAGGAGTTAGTTATTCAAATACTAACCACCACAGATGAATCAAAGGAGCTACAAAAAAACTGAACACAATTCATCCACACATAATGAACTGGTTATTGGATCTTTTAATACTTATAATTGTAGAAAAGTTACTTAATATATCTATTAATATATATTTATAAATATGGACCAGTTTTTATACCTTAAATATTTAGAACATTCTAGTGATGTATCATCAGGATATGAAGCTTCACACATGACCATCAAGTCATCTATTTGCTCCTTAACATAACCTGTAATAAAAACAAAAAATAACAATAACATACTACCATATTATGCTTAATTCAATAACTTGGCTTTATATGGATCCTGTTTATAATGTTGGTTGGATTATATCTTTATTATAAAATGTAAAAGTGTAGAAATTTCAAGACTTAACCAAATGCATACCAAAGTCTGCTTGGGTGTAAAACGTATCATATTGCGCCTCCTTCGTCTTTACCCAGCCTCGGTGATCGCCGGGGCAAAAAGGCCGCACTTTATACGAGTTGTTTTTGTGGCAGTCGTATTCATAGCCCCAACAGGCTTTAACGTCTATTAAGTGTCTGTATTTACATTGTGGATTGAATGAACACGATTCAGCGACACTAGGAAATGCATTAATAACATATTGAACGTGTTCTGGTGGCACATTTAGATCATCAATATCTATCGAAGAAGTAATATTAATTGATATTAAAAAGGAACACAAATAAAGTACTAATAACATTTCTACGATTTGTACTTTTTTAAACACTTCAAAAGCAACTGCTACAATTTAAATGGATGTAAAACAAAAAAATAACTTGGGGAGCTTAGAAGATTGAAAGTTTATAGCTTTCAAGTTTTGGTCACTTTTGACAGTGACAAAAGGGATGGCATGGCACTGACATTTGTTTGATACCTACATTTTTTTTACATTATCTTCTTCTGGAGCTTTGTATTTTAAGCACAGTTTTCGGTAGACAATAGCTTTAATCTTCCTCGCTTCGTTGCTTTCATTATAGATGGAGGGTCATAGTCCCCGTCTCTAGAGTGATAGTTTTTTTTAAATTATGGTGATAATAGATACTGAAAGTGTAAAAGGTTAGTGATAAATAATAGACGTTTGCATAGTTCAAGCTTCTATTTTCAATTGCCGCCATTCCAAATCTGGCGCGTCGCTCCTCACTTAACCACAGACAACACAAATATTTATAATCATATGTAACACCTCCACCCTTAATTATTACAGATAAACTTACTTACTAAATTATATTAAACAACATATCAATAATAATCTTAACAATCTTATAATATATTTTCTTACTTCAATCATCATCAAACCCATATCTCTTAACCGGTTTGCGTGTACGATTACTAGTTCGTATATCCCGAGTAATAGGAACCCTAGGACTACCCGTCTCCTGCACCTTGGGCATATTTAAAGGTACACTTGACGTTGACAAGGGTTCACTTGTAACCAAATCACTTCCGTCTGTTTGCGTGCGGGATGTTTCCTCGACCAATGCTTTCGTCAAGCTGGTTCCGTTTGTCCGGTCCGGTTCTGTGTTCGGCGCTCGATTATTGTCCGAAGGAAACACGAGAGAAGAGCGAGAGCTCTTAACAGGCTGAACTGGTTGAAAGTTCCTAAAGTTTGCATCTACTAGCCTAGCTGTCCTATTTATCACTCTTGGTTTTAGTTGGTCAATGTGTCTATGCACCTCAGTGCCGTGGATAGATTTAACATTATAATCTGTACTACCTGTTTTCTCTATAACAGTCCCTGCAGACCACTTGTTTGAGCTACGGTATTCTCTGAACCATACAAGGTCCCCCGGATTAAACTGTCTTGTGACGCCACTCGATGTAGCTTCTACTGTCTCTTGGCGAGCTCTAATAAGTGCCTTCTGGTCTGGTTTCAAACAATCTAACCGCATGCGCCAAGTTGCGCCCTAATAACATCTTGGCGGGGCTTTCCCCGGTTGTATAGTGTGGTGTGTTTCTGTACGCCAGCAGAAAACGACACAATGTGGAGTGTACGTCGGATTTCGATTTAATCGCCTTTTAATGCTCTTTTTACAAATTTTAACAGCGTTTTCCGCTGCCCCATTAGAAGCTGGGTGATAAGGTGCCGAAAATATATGTTCTATACCATTATTATTTAAGAATTGCTGAAATTCTCCACTGAAAAACGGAGGGCCATTATCACTAACAATTGTTTAGGTAACCCAAATCTCGCCCACATCTCTCGTAATTCTTTTATTACCGCTTGCGATGTGGTGCTCAGCATTCTAATAGCTTCAATCCACTTTGAATGTGCATCGACTACCACTAGATAAGTAAGACCGGCTACCGGTCCTAAGAAGTCTACGTGTATCCTGGTCCACGGTCGATCTGGCCACGGCCAGGCGCGGGGCGCATGCGCAGGTGGTGCGTCCGCCACTTCAGCGCACACGGTGCAGCTGCAACATGCTGTCTCTAGTGCCTCGTCTATTCCCGGCCACCATACGTAACTTCGCGCTAACGATTTAGTTTTGACTATGCCCATGTGACTCTCATGAAGCTCAGCGATCACTTTATTCCTACACGTACTAGGAATTACTAGCCTATGTCCCCACATTACACACCCTAGCTCAATATATAATTCCTTTCTACGGTTAAAATATGGTTTTAATTCTTTCATTTCGACCTCGACCGGCCAGCCATCGTTTATATATCTGGCTACTCTGCTCAATACACTATCCGAAACGGTTTCTTTTTTTAACGTTTGATAATCTAATAACAATGCTTCCGCGGCAAAGTGTAAATACGTTTGTTCAGGTGTGTCTAATTCTTCACTAATAACCCCTTCTTTATGAGTGCTAATTAACCTAGACAAAATATCTGCCGTGTTTTTATCTGATCGAATGTACTCTATATTAAAATCGTAAGCTGATAGTTTAATGGCCCACCGCTGTAAACGACTCGCCGCCGTGTTCGGTATTCCTGCATGGGGCCCAAAAATTGTGACCAGCGGTTTATGATCTGTACGTAGTGTAAACTTTCTGCCATAAAGATACTGATGAAACTTGTCTACCGCGAAAATTATAGCCAAGGCTTCTTTATGTATCTGGCTGTAGTGTAACTCCGCGGCAGTGAGCGCCCGCGATGCGTACGCCACAACCCGCTCGCTGCCGTCAGACGCGCGCTGTGCCAGCACGGCCCCCAGCCCGCGTGCGCTCGCGTCGCATGTTACTATGCTCTCCAGCGATATGTCAAAGTGTGTCAATACTTCAGTACTACATAGAAGTTGTTTAATTTTATTGAACACATATCTATGTGTTTTAGTCCATTGCCAATGTTTACCTTTCTTAAGTAATTCGTAAAGTGGTGTAATATGAGTACTCAAATTCTTAATGAATTTTCCATAGAAATTAACCATACCGAGAAAAGACTTCAACTCTGAGACGTTAGTTGGGTCGGGCATAGATAGGATCGGTTTTTATTTTATTTGCATCTACCCGTACGCCATGTTTATCAATTATGAATCCTAAATATTTTACTTGGCCTACCATAAACTCACACTTTCTTTTTTTATTTTCAACCCATTCCTCTCTAAAATACTAAAAACCTGTTCAACTCTTTCTAAATGAGATTCTAATGACTTATTCTTTATTAAAATATCATCATAGAATATGACTACGTCCTGCACGTTTTTAAAGAGATTCATCATGAACTTTTGAAAAATGCCCGGACTGGAAGAGAGACCATAAACGAGGCGATTGTATTTAAAAAGTCCTCTGTGTGTATTAATTACTGTGTAGTTCCGAGAAGTTTCATCCAAAATTAATTGATTGTAAGCCTGTGACAAATCTAGCTTAGTAAAAATAATGATTGCCACTCAAATTACTAAATAAGTCCTCTACCTTCGGGACCGGGGTACCTGTCAACCAGTAAAGCCTTGTTAAGTGTCACCTTATAATCCGCGCATAAGCGTATTCCACCGTCTCCCTTCCTCGCTATAACTAGCGGTGTGGCCCAGTCGGACCGTTCAACGGGCTCGATGACGCCGGCGCGCAGCATCGCGTCTAACTCAGCATTGACCCGCGCCAGCAATGCATAAGGCACGGGGCGCGCTCGACAAAATACTGGCTCGGTCCCATCCCGCACGCATAACTTGACTTCTTCACCGGTATATTTGCCCAACGTGCCATCGAATAGGTTGTCATGTCTGGAAATGATATCGTTAAACATTTTATTTTTACATAATTTAATGTGGTTACATCTAGTAAATTTTGGGTATCTCAATATTCAATTCCGATAACCATTGTCTACCTAGTAAATTAGTAGTACCCTTATCGATCACATAGAGATCTAGTTTCTTCATATTTTTCATATATTGCACATCAGTCTCTAAATACCCTATTGGTTGAATGACAGAGCCATCATAAAATTTTACTTTCATTTTACATGGTTTCAAAGGTAATTCTTTAAAATGCTCCTTATACGTAGACTTGCTTATACAGGATAACGCAGAGCCTGTATCAATCTCCATCGATAAGGTTTTATTATTAATTAGAAGCTTTATACACACCGGTTTATAGTTGGTTAGTGACATTTGATACATCGGTTCCTCGTTTGTACCCTCAACGTCTTGCTCCGAGCCGGAGTTGTCATCCATCGCTGGCTCGCTCAGCCAGTACGCCGCGTCGGTAACGTCGTTGCTGCGTGCGGTGCGAGCGTTGCTGCGCCCCCCGCGCGCCATGTTGCCGCTCCGCCATACACCCGCTCCGTAGGCGCTCGACCCGATCACGCGTCCTCTACGTGACCTTCCTCGCGCGCCATTATTCCCGCGGTTTGAAATCGTAGATTTTATGCGACGATCAAATTCTTTTTTTCTACAAACTCTTCGTAAATGGCCAGGTTGTCCACAATAACTACATTCGAACTCCTTGTACCTACAGTTATGTGCCCCATGACCGTTGACCCCGCAGGCTGAACATTTATTGAGTTCCAACTTGTGTATTCTCTCGCTTAGTTCCCGGCTGGTAGTTTGTTCCTGCGTTCCCTCTACGGCCCCGGCGTCCCGCTCAGCTGCCTCCAGAGTATTGGCTAATACTAGCGCTTTTTGATAATCTATGTTATCTTCCGCGAATAACCTCTGACGTATATATTCGCTACGTAAACCCGCACACAAACTGATCCCTCAAATTTTCTTCTAAATTGATCTTGAATTCACCAATAACGTGACATTCTTTTTTCAAATCTGCCACGTAATCAGCTATCGTTTCTCCCGCTGATTGGCGTCTTTGTCGGAACCTATACCTCTCCGCGAGAATTGATGGTTTCGGCTGTAGATGTGCTTGCAGTAATTCCACCGCTTCTTTATATTTCAGGGTTGATGGTTTTCTCGGGCTCGCCAAAGTAGACCAGTAACTCATAAGCCGGGTTCGCCGATAAGAGCTATTAATGTTGGTAACTTCAAATCTTCCGCTATTTTTGTTAGCAACAAAATACATTTCGAGACGATCGACGTACGCCGACCAATTCCCATTTTTTTATGTCAAAATCTCGAACTTTCCCAACAGACATTTTTAATCACCCCCAAAGCACTATACCACAATAATTTAAGACTTTATTCTGCACCGAATATCGTTCCGTTATCCTCGTCGCCACTGATAAATAATAGACGTTTGCATAGTTCAAGCTTCTATTTTCAATTGCCGCCATTCCAAATCTGGCGCGTCGCTCCTCACTTAACCACAGACAACACAATATTTATAATCATATGTAACAGTTAGAATTAAAACAAATATGGACCTATTAAAATAGTGGTCCATGTAATAAGGCGGAACATAGTGAATAGCATGCTAGATTTTTCTTTTATATTTTTAAAACAGTGATAGATATATTTATAATAATCAAAGCGCAATTAGTGACTTTGACAGGCTTTTTTTCGGGTTCAATTATCACCTCAGGTGAAAATTGATGAGATGGACATGCACATTCATCATTCTCTTATCTAGTAACTTTGGAATTGGTTATAAAAGGAACAGTGGGCAAAGGCCATCTTTCTCAGTATTCTGTTCTCAATGAATCTTGTCAATAATGATGACCGTCTAAAATGAATTAACGTCTATGATTTTTATTTTTGATTCATCTACTTTGTTTACTCGAAAATGATTTACTCAAAATAAACAAGAAATATGGAAACATGTTGATAAGTTTTTTTTGTACACGATATTGTTGATGAAAAGACTTTGTTTCAAATAACACCGTGGGTACAGAGAAGACTGTTGCCAACAAGAAAAACGTAGATCCTATTTTCTACAATAGATGTCAGTACTTATTTGGCGCCTTTTCCGGAATACAAAATTCCCGGTGGATGCCACCGCGATTACCACGTGAACACAACAGCAGTGTCCAATCAGCTGGTAAATCTTAAAACCGCCCGCCCGCCTCTTTCTATTTACTCTTCCGTTGGTTCAATTAGACTTTTATGTGCGTTGTTTATAACTATATGATTGCTTTTTATAAGACTGATATTATGGGCTTAGTGTTATGATAAATACAAAGTGATCGAATAAATAGCTTAATTTGATTTGATTTTTCTGACCTTCGAAGTTAACCCAAAACTAATGTCGCCATTTTGACCATACAAATCGAGTTTAGTAGGTATTTTATTTGTTTGGGCAACAACAAATGTTTAAATGCTGCATTAGTGAATTGCGTAAATGGATGTATATTTGCGAAGAATTCGGAGAAAATGTCTCAGACGAATAGTACTGCTGTAAATTTTCTCATACATGACGCTAATGGTTAGTAAAGCTGTTATTTCTGAGGCTTATTTTTACGTTTTTCTTACTATTTCAATTGTACTGTGTAGTGCGAAAAGCTTGCTGTGATCATGCTTTATAAGAAATATGCGTTTCGTAAAATTTGAGTGACGACGCCCGACGGTGTAGCGTTTCCCGGCATTGTCAGTTTAGTTGTGGAATTTGTTAGAGCACCGCTAGTTCTTTATCATTTTGCTGTATATTTGTTATAATCACACATAAATCACGATTAAACCTAGCAGATTGTTCATTGTAGTGTATTGATAAATGTGAGACAATAGAATATTTCACCTGCATATCACAATAGACTACAGAAATCATTCCTAATGTTTTCATCTTTTATTTTAGGCCAACCACAAATGGTAAAAGTGGTTCAAAACACAAATAATCAGTCAGTTGCTCAAATCAAAATTAAACCTAATCCTGTTAAAGTAATAAAACTGCCAACTACAGCTGAAGGAAACATTAAGGTATGTTGTATAATTGTATGCTAAAACTACTGTGCATTAGTTTGTAGAATATAAAGGGAGCTTCTTCTTCTAATATATCTACCTATATTACTCCCAGCTCTCAGGTTTGATCCACACTAAAACCTGTCTACCTAAAGGACAGGAGACCAACAAGCCAATGGGGTGTTTATTTTTAGAATAGTTTTATTTTGCTTCCTTCACCCCCTGCCTCTGATCATTATGATTATTCAATTTCCTTTTGGTGTTGGTAACCAGTAGGAGCCACTAGAAATGTCTTTCTTTCATGAAGTGGTATTTATCATAATATGATAAACAAATTATTATGAGATGTTGAAGTTTCTTCATATATGTGCTTATCCTTCAGAACTGTGTTAGTTTATGTATAAAGGCTGTGTGCACTTGAGTATGAGTCCCAGTTGTTTTTAGTGTAAAATGATTTAAATACTTAAATGTTATGTAAGCCAACATGAGGATAAGTTGAATTTAAAATATTACTTAGTCCAGGAGTCTGGTTGTTTTATATCCATCATGTTTTACTAGCAGAGAACTATTAAAGCCATTCTGTTCCTTTATTCTGGTCCTTTAGTATTTCTGTCTTGAAGTTGCTGCCATGTGTTTTTCTTTCATCCTTTTCTTTTAAGTATCAAATCATGCTCTGCACTGTTATCTAATTCCTTAAACTATAGTTAATAGCTTAATAACTAACTGACTTTATTTAATGCAACTCATAATTCGGCATAGTATGTCTATAATTATAGATATTCCATACTTTCCTACCATATTCAACATAGCTTTAAGAATTCTATAGTTGGGTTATTAGAAACAACAATATGGTCTTTAATTTGCCCTTCAACTAAGTTAAGGTCACCTTTAAAGCTTTTCATGGTCAGTTGTACCTTAGATGTTATTGATTGTAGAAAAAATAGGAAGTGGACTGGGGAAAATTAAGAACTGTCTTCTAATGGGCAATGACAGATATTTTGTCTAAGTAACCTTAAAGGATTTTTACATCTTATTGAACAATTCAATTTATCACACTATCTTACAGGGTATGTCTTATTCATTATAGATGGTGGAATGTAATCCGGATTAGCTTAGAGACGGCAAAACTTAAAATGATTATCTCTTCATTTGGATCAGGGAGAAAGTTCAGACTTTACCCATGCTTTGAAAACAAGCATGGGTAGTTTCCTGTTTGAGAAACCTACCAATAACCCTCCAAATTTCTTAAATCAAGACTGTTCTCTGTCAGGTGCAGTCAAAAAGTAACTCTTTCTGATGGTCAAAGACAGCTTTGAATTTATGTTTGCTGTGTGTCAGTTACATATGTATGTTAATATCAGTTGAGATTGATACAGTACTGGAAATGCCATGAGACAGTTAACATGATCAATATTGAGAATTTTGTTTAACTTTTCTAAGTGATTATAGCTGTTGTGTTGATTATTGTTGTTTTCCACAAAGTTTGATAAAATGATAGCACTACATTTTGCTACTTTGATGAACAGATTTGACATTTGTAATTAAATTTAACATACCATGTGTATATTTAATATATTTATGCACTTTCTATTAAATAAAATATGGTTGTTACACACTAATAGGAAAATAACTGCTTGTCTGTTGTTTACACATTCATTGCTATACAACTCAATTGGTTTGTTTTCGATACTCGAAACTAATTAAGCTTTTTGATTAGTTTGATACTCCTTTTCGCGATAACAGATATGGAATCCACGCCATGGAGCCAGTAGTCAGTGAGTTAAGAAATGTGATTAATATAAGCGTATTTCCTTCATATGTCGAATCAAACTTAAACTGGAAATCAGTAAAGATGTCAAGTTTGAAAGAGGTATAAGACCTCACGTAACTTATTTAGTCAGGATCTCTTAGAAAGCTTGTACATCTTAAGTCTAAAGAGCCTAATTGCTCTTTGAAGAAGATTAAGAGCACGATCTCTGTCTCGCGATCCAGTGTTTATATTTTTTTGAAATAAACAATTTTCTAAAGAAATTGTATGTATTCAAAGCCAAGGAGAAAATAAATGCTAGCGACCAAGGACGATACGCAAGTTCCTAGATATTTTTTGAAATTGATTTTTTTCTCTTTTTAAGAACTCTTTACATTCAAATAAGTCTAAGTCACCGACAGATTCATTTATAGATCCACTCCCCTCTGGTGTCAGGGGGTTAAAACACACGGCGTGCCCTAAAACAAATATCATAGCCGTGTTATGTTCGTTTGTCTGAACTATCTAAACATATATCGACGACAATATTCATTAATTAGTTCCTTAATTAGAGAGATACCATCACTTAATGACTACTATGCTGCACCCAAAACCATTTCTAGACATTGCTTATTAAGTTAATTGATGCTGCTTTATATGTTATGAAATAATTTTAAAACTGGGTACAATCGTACGCAATGCTTCTTTTTAATCGATTTAAAAACAGTTTTAATAAGTCTACACGTTTTTACAGCGTAACATTTTTTTTTACAGTATACTTAAACTTAAAGGTGTTGAAGGGTGTTTAGTTTATCTTTGTAGAATAAAGTTAATTCAATGTATCTACAACAGAAACATTAATTGACTACCTATTCCATTTATCTATGTTCAGGTTTCAGTGTACTCCATACCAGAAAAGTGAATAGCTTAGCTAGGTGAAAAAAACACGTGGTTTTTATAATAATCCATTTTAATTTGTTATCCTCTTATAGTACGACCCATGGCTTTATACATGTTGTGCGAGGGTTTGTTTGTGGTCCTGTTTCTCATTTCAATGCGCATCTGTTTAGTTTTACTACCAAGTATTTTGTTTACGTTAAAATAAAACGCCTAACTACTTATCGTTATCCTATGGTATTTTAAACAGTGACTACTGCACACATTTTGTGACCGATAAAGTTTTTAAAGAAGATTATCTTTTTATAGAGTTTAACCTCACAGTGCGCTAATAGCGACACGATGTTGTTTTTTTTAATTTTAGCTACCTATTTACGAATGATTCGGCACCTATCTATTACATTTTAAATACCATCGAGAAAACATACGTTCTCCTCAGGTAATCATCTTAATTTTTTTTCAGGCCCCTGTATTCAGAGCAGTAAAGTTGACTAATATCAAATGCGCGTCAAGTAAGTTGGAACTGTTATTAAAGCATGTTATTTATTTTAAAACATTCTACTAAAGTAGCTAGTCAGTTAAGAAAGAAATGAGCCTGGTAGTTCTTGTTTCTATTATAAACATGAATAGATAGAGATTAAGCCAATAGACTGTATCATCAGAAAATGTTGATATAACTTGTATCTCAAAGTGTGTATCCACGATCATCATTCGCCCAATGTGTTCAAGACTAATTTCAAACCTGGCACGCTTCCCGTAAAAACGCGATGCTACATCACCCTTTTTGAGCCTTTCTGTACTGTGCTCACGTAATTAAGGAATTTATTTAGTCTAAATGATAACCAATTTAAAAGCAAAAACCAAACTGATGCTACGAATCAAAACTTCACTTTTTTTTTTGGTTTATTTTTATAAGTGTCACGGGAATATCTTTCAAAAACTTTTGATAAGAAATTTCCGTGATTATCATCATAAATTTCGCAACTGGGTGGCATGTAACAACAATAATTCTTCATTAGTGTAAGAAGTAGAATATGTGTACATTTATCGTATTTTATACTCCAATGAAATTCTATTTCAGAATTGTTGCAGGTTGACAATTTAGCAACTCTACAAAAACTAAAGGTTGAACCAAAAGACGTTGAAGAGACTCAGGTAATTAAAACACAAGACTAATACTCGCTTTGGTCTCATGTTTTATGAAACAGATTATAATGTATGCTTCTACTGCTATTTCAGACAAATCACGAGCCACTAACTGAATTAAAATTTATACAAGCTGTGCCTCACACACAGCTTGTGAACATACCAACCAAGTCTGAAAACCAAGTAACAAGTACTAGTACTGCAAACATCTTTTCTTCTACAATGTCAAACGCGTCAAGAAGGAGACACGATTCCGACAATGATCCACCAGCGGAATAGTAAGTATAAACTTTGCCTATTATATATAATTCCAATAGTACCGTAATACTAATATGACGATTATTAAGGAATAGAGACAATACACGAAATCTTCGTAGCAATGTTTGTCAAAAAATATAAAAGCTTACGACCACTCTCGCAATTCGTACCCGACGCACAAGGGCTGATAGTGACCTCCATCAGCCACTATAAATGGCCTTCGGCGGTACACAAAGGGACGAGGGTGCTTTCGCGTGCCTATCAATTGGTGAAAGGGAGACCAGCTCCCAGAAGGGGCGGCTCTAGAAAGGTGCGACCCTGCCTGGGATCGCGGTAG